>NC_090929.1:375162425-375470290 GCF_040938575.1 Ambystoma mexicanum
GAGTGTTTCAGCACATTTTAAGATGCATTGTGAAGCCAAAAACTGGATGCAATTTAAGATGCACTAAAACCAAAGGCATCCCCCTGTGATTGGCTCAGGCGCCACAGGGTGATGCACATTGCATGCCAGAGCCATTCCCAACTCTTTCAGGCCTTTGTTTTAAGTGGAGCACTTGCATTTCCATCCCCCAAACAAGGATAGCAATGTTTTCCCCCACATTTCACAGTGACAGGTACTTTTACTGTCCAGCCTCACAGAAATACAAAGGCGAGCTTTTAAAAGAAGGTGTCTTGCACATTTTATTTGAAAAAAAAGAGCAATTAAAAAAGCTGCATCCGCTGGTGTTTGTTTACATGTACTTTCTGGGGAATCTGGCCCTATGTGTCCATGTTTAATATTGCACACAAGAGCGCACATGCTCATATTGCAGGAAGTGGTCCAGCAAATCTGGTGCATATCAAGATTTGCTGTGGTTATTGCATCTAAGTTTCAGAAAATAAAAGTGCTAACTTCACAGAAATGCAAAAGATTTCCAAGTAATCAGCTGCCTTCATACTTACCACTGGCCATGCGCCATATACTCATTTACGGTTGTTTTCCTGACAGAGGTTAACACCAATTACATATGTATTTCTGCATATGAAGATCGTCTTCTTTGATAATGGTATTGGATTTACAGAACCAATTGAAAATCCAAATACAAAATTGGCAAAAATCAGTGGGTAAGGACGTAATTAGGTAATGTTTTTGCATAGGGCTTCATGCATAATTAACAAACTTCTACGCAATGTAATAAAACTTCTACGCATTGTAATAATAAGTGTATTTTTTTTCATTATCCCGGAACTTAATGGAATTCAGGTTATCAACCATGGAAGGAAAAAGGGCTGAGTTGCCTTTCCAGAGATTCAAACCGGAGACTGTAGATTCTACTCAGAACTTGGGGCATATACACAGTGAAGTATTGTGAAGCTCCAAAAATAGGAGAGAAAGTTAAATGTGTGCCTCAAAAGACCTGTCTGCAACCTGTAGCTACAGGTTCGAACCTTGCCAGCGGGACCTCACACCTTTTATCCTTCAAGGTAAAAAATATGATTCTCAGCAGTGGCGGCTGGTGATTTTTTTTTTATATGAGCTGCATAATTATTTCCCACAAATATGCGGGAGCGACAGAGTGTATGTAGTGAGGGTGCCTGAACCACCATGAAGGGTTCAGGGCGGGGGTAGGTTCTCACCTGCCACAGGGTTTGAATAAAGGGTTGCAATTTTCTATTTTACAGCACACTTTCTGTGAAAAATTGAGTAAAAAGCCAGACATTTTTAATCTAGTTGTGTAGGTAACCCATGAAAAAATCCAATAGATGCAAGTCACCAACACTACACAGGAGCATTTCCCAATGCATGTTCATGATGCATTTTCCAACAATACATGGCAATATATAAAAAAAAAAACATGTTCATGTTGGATGTGCCTATACATTTGCATGCTGGCTGTACCAATATATGTCAGTATTTCCACATACTCATGTTTGCTTGTTTGTTTGTTTATTTGTAATGCATTCCAAACCCAGGGGTATCAGGGAGCAGAAGATACATGACTGCTTAAGGCTTGAAGTTACACAGTTACATAGATGGTATACAATGTTTTACAAAAATAGTTACACAGTTACATAATAGGATTACAACATTTGCAGATATCATACAGTAGAAGGGTCTTTGTAATAGGTATATACAAGCGATGGGAATAATCTTCCCTTTATTACATAAATTACCAGATTAAAGTACGACATAAAAATACACTAGGTAGGTAGCACATGGAAGAGAAGTCAGTCTTTAGGACAAATTAGTGGTGCTTTTCTCTAAGCCCTTTAGTGGTGTTCCTCTGGAAGGGGGGGAGGGAATTCCATAATTGAGCATCTTTGATTGGGAATCTGCTCCCTCTGGCTTTAGTCAATTTAAACCTCGGTACAACTAGACAGCTATTGTTAGCAGTCCAAGTGGGACGGCTGGAGATTTTTCTGTTAAATCTCTCCATAAGGTAGCGAGATGCAGCGTTGTTTAGACATTTTTGCATTAACGAGATGGATTTAAGCAACATTTTGTCGCTAGTGGACAACCATTTGTGTTGTCCCCTTATATCTGAAATGGGCTCTCTTCTAGCAATACCCTGTGCTGCTCTCCAAGCATTATTCTGTAGAATTTGGATCTTGTTAACAATATACTTGCTAGCGCTCAGGTATAGTGAGTTGCAATAGTCCAATTTGGACAGAATTAAAGCTTGGGCTAGAATGGTGCAGCTAATCTTGGATAGGAACGGTTTACCTTCTCTGATCAATATACATGTGTGTGCAGAAGCTGATGCCATAGGATTGACCTATTTAACAAGAGTGAGGGTGGAGTCGAGGTAAAAGCCAAGAGTTATTACCTCTTTAGCTACTTTAATGATGTTGCCATCAATATTAAAAGAAGTGTATCTATAGCCAAGTTTATTGAAGTTGAAAGCAGTCACCCGAATAATGAGCTTGGTTTTGTCATCATTCAGGCATAGTCCATGGACAGCCATCCATGCCGGGATGGACAGCCATCCATGCCGGGATGATGAGATAGATTGTATTTACCAAGGCAAAATCCTTGTCATAATCCCCGCTAAGCAGTATGAGAATCTGGGTGTTGTCTGCATAGTTAGTGTAGGTGACACCAAGATGGTCCAGATCATCAATAAAGGGCTTAGTAAATATATTGTACATTGTAGGTGAGACACAGGAGCCCTGTGGCACCCCACATGTGATAGGAATAGGGTCTGCTGCAGCTGCTGGCGAGAAGACCCTCATGGTCCCATTGCTCAGAAAGGACTGGATCCAAGCTATGGCCTACTATGAAAAATGGGCTGCTGAGTCAAGATGATTATATAAGACCTTGTGATCTCCCAAATCAAAGGCAGCCAAGAGATCCAGTAAAAGTAGCAAAGCTGTAATCCCCCTGTCCTTAAGTTGGTCGATCTGTGCTTTGATATTGATCAGTGCAGTTTCGGTGCTGTGTTGGGGCCAGAAACCCGATTGGCGAACTCCAAGGAGAAGATTGGACTCTAAATACTCCTGTATCTGGAGATAGGCCACCCGGTCTAAGATTTGAAGTAAGAAAGGCACTGTCGTGATCAGCCTATTGTTGGTGGGTATGGATGGATCTAGTGATTGTTTTTTGAGGAGGGGTAGGACCCAGGACTCCTTTAGGTTGTTTGGGATGCTACCAGTGGTGAAGGCTGCATTAATTAGCTTAGTTATGAAAGGTGCAAGATCTCTCATGGCATCTTTAATAATTTGCGCTGGGCATTTTTCTCCCTGACAGTTTAACGGTTTGAGGGAGAGAATAATTTTCTCAACCTCAAGGATTGAGACCTTAGTAAAATTGAAGCGTTGTTCTGGTTTGTGTGGTTGCCAAGGAGTATTGGCAGTTCTGTCGATAATGGGTAGGTTAGCTTTTTTGTTGGCAATTTTTGACTGAAGTAGCATGACTTTATCAGTTAGGACCTTCTGAATATTAGAGCACCAGAGTTTGTCCTTCACACAATTGTCTGGCACTGGGACCGGAGTTTCAAGCTCTTTTAGGATTACAAAGAGTTCCTTTGTGCATGAACTAGCTTGGAGAATCCTGTTGTTATACGTTTCCTTTTTGGTAAGTATTATTTCTTTCTTATATAGGGATTAAATGTTGATGAGGTTAGATGGGTTTTCGTCTGAAGGTAAGTGTCTCCAAGTAACTTCACATTTTCTTTTTTCAGCTCTTAGAATTTTAAGGTGTGGAATGAACCAAGAGTTCAGGTGAGTTCTAGGTTTGCTTTTTCTCCTTTTTAGCGGGGCAATGCTATCTAAGGCTTTGGTCATAGTTTTATTATAAGCGTCTACTAGTGCAGAAGAGTAATAGGTATCTGGCAGTGAGTTAAGGGTGGGTAGTAGTAAAGGGAAAAGCTTGCCTGCTGTGATGTTCCTTTTATTCCTGGTTAGGATAGGAGGAGCTACTAGGTTATTTTTGGATGATAGTATGTTTACTGCTAGAGTAAATGAGTAAATGCTCAAAGGTGGTGACCAGTCCATAGGTTTGGGGTGATGGCTGTGATTGAGGCATTACAGTTAAAGTCTGCCACCCAAACTAGTGTTCTCCCTTTGTTATGGGTGGGTTGAGGCACTCGTTGGATGAAGCCGAGTTCCTCAAGCACATTAGAGATAGCTATGGCTTGCTGGTCTTTAGGGTCATTAAATCCCAGGTTAAGATCCCCCAGCAGGAGTCTTTGAGAGGGGTTTTTCAGATTATCCGATAAGATAGTAGAAATGTCCTCCTCGAATGCACCAAGGGGACCTGGGGGTCTATAGATAAGATGAATTGTAAGTGTTTGTTAGTCAGATATAGGTAATTTGTCCATAAGAGATTCACTCATGTTGTCCGTAAGAGATTCACTCATGTTTACTTTGTGCATAATGCCATTAATGATACTATAAGAAAACATATCCAAGCTAGCTTTGCAAATATATGCCAATATCCCCACATGCAAACATACTCATGCTGGCTTTCTTTGCCATTAAAATTGCCATACCATAATAAGAAAACATGTCCACACTGGCTGCTTCAATGTAGGCTAGTCTAGACACGTAATAACACTCATGTTTGCTTCATCGTAGATGGGCAGTCAAAAATGTCATGCCACAGTAACAAATAGCTAGACTGGCTGCAACAAATGGTAATCTAGACACTTAATAACACTTAACATGCTCAATTTATCAAAAAAGGGCAGTAAAAGATGCCGTCCCTCAGTAAAAAAATATAACTAGATTGGCGGCACCACAATGGCAGTCTAGCCACGTAATAAGCTGTATCATGCTTGCTCTATTATAGAAGCCCAGTACAACATTCCATGTCACAGTAAGACGTTATAGTTACACTGGCTGCACCAAAATATGCCAATCCAGCCATGTAATAACACTTATCATGCTTGCTTTATCATAGAGAACTTTGAAAATATGTCAAGCCCAATAAGAAATAGCTAGACTGACTGCATCAAAATGCCAGTCTAACAAACATAATAACACTTACCATGCTTCATCATAGAGGCCCAGTAACAAAAGCTATGCCACAAAAGAAAATGGCTAGACTGGCTGAACTAAAATTGCTGTCTAGGCATACAATAGGTTATGATGCTTTCTTTATCATAGAGGCCCAGTAAAAAAAATGCCATTACCACCAACAGCGGTCGCAGCCAAAATGAGGGCCCTGGGCATGCACAAACACAAGCACAAGCACAATTACTCACCCAATCACACACATATTCACACTGCATTCATTCAATGTCTTTACACACACAGTCATACACCATACACTCTCTCCTTCACCAGTCCCCCATACATCATACACTAAATAATTCATACATGCACACATAAAATACATTAAAGTTCAGATCTTACCTCAGTCCTCAGTTGGAATCTGCTCCTTGTCGCCTCTCATGATGAAGGCCCTCCAGCTCACACATGCAAGAACAGGATCCAGAAAGCACCGAGCTCTTCCTGTTTACTGCACATGTGTGGAGGGGCTGGTGTGCTCCATCTGCAATGCCCTAGGCAATCTGGATGTGTGTGGAGGTGCAGGAGTGCCTCCTACGCATATTCAGAGGTGCATTTCCCCAGACTGTGGAAGCAAAACATCCCTTGCCTTGCCTGGTCCATTGCACATGTGCAATGGGGAACAGAACTGTCAAAGGGAAACTATTTTTCCTTTTGACAGTTTAATCCAGCCCAGGAGTGCCCCCTCGGCTGCACAATATTTAATCAATACGACTGATTCTTTAGTAGTTAAGCCTCACAGTCCTGTCTCTCTGCGCATGGATGCCCATGGGCTTTGGCGCAATACAAATAAAATAACATAACATAACAAAACAAAACAGCTCAAGGAGCACTCAGTGTTTTCAAGCCCTCCTCAGCAAGGCAGTTTCCTCCCTCCATTAAATGAAAGGAAATTATCTCATGTTTTTCTGTGCTTTCTGTGGACTGAAAAACCATGGAATGTTTTAAGGAGAGGCCTGAGCAAAAAGGACTAATTTGGCTTCTCTGCAAAGTGCTTTAAGAATTGTAAATCTTACTCGCACGTTTGCAAACGTAAGCATATTATGCATGGTTCCAAGGTGCTGTCATGGATCAAAGAATAACTGCAAACAGGTGACAATCACACAAGATCCAATGGGGTCTGTTTAAGTCTGAAAGTACTTGAAAGGAAGCGCCCCCAATTTCAGCACGATCCTCCCCGCAATGAGAGACAATAAGGGACTCTCCCGTAGTGGGAATAAGACCAAGACAGAGTGCGGGTGAGCGTAAGTGGGAGTTTATCCAAAGAATAGGGCATGCAAAGAACTCTGCAACCTCCGAGAGCGCTCTGTCTGACAATAGCAAAGACAGGCGTATTTCTAATACAAAAAACGTCATCAGAACCTACACACTATAGGGGGCACAAGTTAATTGGGATTGGGTGGCGTCGACTAACTATAGGTGTTGCTGCAGCGTGGTTGGTCTTGGCGTGAGGACGTCACTGGTCAGCCTCGTGGGTTGGGTTGGGCCTGGCAGGCCAGCTTGAGGTCATCCGAGCGGTGTTGGTATGCTGGGGCAGCCTGTGACAAAGATGAATACCTTTCCTGACTCGTTTGCCCTAGGCCATGCACACTGCAGTTATTCAAGAAACGACATCTAAGTTCATCAATAAATCGCTCAGCAGTTTGTCTTATAAAATAAACGCAACACATGAGGAATGCACCTCGTGAGAGGTCCGGTGGTTGTCGGTTGGGGTGAGATTTACCTGTGTCCTATTGACCGGTATTTTAGGTCGAGGGGCTGGGCTCTGGGGCCTGAGCCGAATGATACATGTCTGTCTGCCGCGTTAGAAGTTATTATATAAATGGGTCTCTGTGTCTTGTCCCAGTGATGGGGGTCGTCTTTGCACGGGGTCATGATTCTTGGGGTGGTCTAGGGGGAGGGTTGTGGAATTTACGAGAGGGTGCTGGTAGATCAGTGGATTCAAACGTGGGTTTATTACCGTGCTGTAAATAACACAGGTGGCGGGCTGTGGCCTTGGGTGCGGTACCGGGGCCTCTGACTCTCTGAAGCGGCTCCAGCTTGGTTGGGGGAGGTGAGGGAGCGCGGCACAGGCCTTAGCTTCTTTATCTGGCAGGCTTGGTAGGGTGGGAGGGAGAATGGCCTTGCATATATTCACAAAGGTTTTTTCCTCGTGCGTTGCTAACTTTTGAATGCAGAACTTTTATAATGTTCCGCCTTATTTTGATGTTATTTAAACACACATATATATTTCAATTTCGTTACACATTTCTTTAATACAGTCGGTCCGAGTACCTTTTCGTTACCTAACATTATATTTACTACATGGTGTGATTATTTTATGTACATTAGACGTTACACGAGGTAGTTCTAGGTTATGGCCTACAGAAATTGATGCTCGCTGCTTTAGGTGATTAAGAAAACATATATGAGTTCAGGTTTCTACATAAAATTGTAAGAACACTTATACAGATAAAGGCTACACATTGGGTCGACATCTTTCTCTGTGGTTATAGCAGCACTAGTCCAGACCTGGGGTGGTATCATGTAACGTTACATCTTTATGGTTTATTCACAGTTTACAGGATCTGTTTAAACAGAGGTAGTTCGTTAATACCAATACTTGAATTATTTTGTACTTTCTTCAGATAGTGATGCTTCAGTTTTTTTTTCCGTCACCCCGGCCTCGCGGACCAGGTCATGCGGGGTGCAATATTACATTGTGAACGATAAAATGTTACAGTGTTAGCATCTCGGGTTAGCTCATACCCGTCTTTCTCATGGGAACGCGCTCGCAGCGGATCTACCAGGGCTACTGCGGCGGCGGAGATGCATGAAAGGCCCTCCAAAGGTGGGGGCCTCGTTACAGTGTGCTGAACTCACGCCATGTTTGCTAAACAAGATGGCTTCTAGGCCTAACTGAATTTTGGTATATGCAGGGAACGGATATGTGTGGGCAATGTCGTCGGCGGGTGACCCCTCCTCCACCTGGGCCCGGGTGGCATGAGGGGACGGCCACCGAGTCATGGTCCTCACCTGGGGAGAAGGCTGCAGGTGAGGAGGGCCTCGCGGCCAGTCCTCCCCTACATACTGCAACCCATGTAGGAGTGATCTTATTGTTCCTTATCAGGCATAGGTTATATACCAGTTCTGGCTTTTAGCTGCACATCATACTGCACTCTGGTACGTGTATGCCTACATTTGCAGTGTGTATAGCACAGCTAAATGGCTTTGACTGCAAATGCCAGGGCGTATAATGCATGATAATACGTGATTTGAAATCTCTGTTTTGTGATATTTTTAAGAAATAGGAGGTGCATGAAGTAGTGGTGCTAGGAAAGAAGGGGGGCAAAGTGTCCTTTTCTGTATTGATAGAACTAGTAGACTTTCAAATGCGCATATTCGTCATCAGTTACATTGCCTGCATATTACTGTTGAATAGCAGAAGAGAAAACATGTTCAGCTACAAATTAGGTGGGTTAACGTACATGCATACCCCCAGAGATCTCTGTACTTCCTTCATGCATATGTTTGACTTCTGGCATATTAACAAGTATTAATACATGTGTAACGATGCTACTAACAGTCATTGCGATGCAACACATTTTATTTTATGTTGCATTTTGACTAAAGCGGTGTTGTCTGAGTGGGCCTTGGGAGCCCAAAGTGATGGCTTAGTAGCCCGCAGGTGACCGAGATTATCATTAAAAACAGGACAAGAAGTATTTATGGCCTCATTACGACCCTGGCGCCGTTAACCCCATAACGCCTCATTACGAGGTCCCCTCGCGGGACACGGTAAGCATGCCTGGGAAAAACAGGTGTGCTTACCGGGTCCCGCGAGGGGACGAAGGAGCAAACAACGGGCCAACTCGTAATGGCCCGTTGTTTGCTCCCTCCCCCATTACCATTCAGCCCTATGTGGGCTGAAATGGTAATGGGGAAGGACCGGGTCCGGGTCCTTGGAGGGAGGAATTACCGGGCCTTCCGAACTCGGAATGGCCTGGTAATTCCTCATTCTGTGGACCCGGATGCGATGTCAGCGGCAGCCATGCCGCCAATAGCGGCATGGCTACCGCCGAGGTCGTAATGAGGGCCTTAGTCTCCTCACTGCTGCCCTGCTGGATACTCCCATGAGAAAAGCCAATGTACATGGGGACCACAGCATCCTGAGGAGATGCACCAGTGAGTTGAGGATGGGGCATGGATGCAGTCATTGCATGTGATGTCTTCAAAGTATGTGGGAGCATCTGAGTGATTTGCACCGCAATAGCCACACGTGGTATTAAATCCCCTATACCACACCAGTCCTTCCAAGACAACAAAAGGATTCCAAAGTAACCCGCTTTCTTTTTAAACTGCTTGGTGTAGGTCCATAGTGTTACAAAAACGGTGACAGCTGCTCACTGTGCCTTAAAGCATAGTTTGTGTTTTTAATGTGTGTTTTAAAAGTAAAACTGAGAGTAGATGTTTTTGGGAATAGTAGAATGGATGGGGCTTTTAACTTGTTAGTTTAACTTTTAGAGAAGCCTGTGTCCACTAGAATGTTCTAAATAAAGCACTCTGATGATGTACAAATCAGTTGTGGGGAAGCCCACTTTAGGCCCAGAGTTTACAGTAAATCGTAGCTAAAACATTGGTCCCGACTGATGTGTTTCCCTGTATATGTGACTCCATCGCTATGTGTCTTAGACTCTATGACTCACTCTCAGTTTGTCTCACTCTCTCTTTACCTCACTCTGCGTCCATCTTGATTTGCGCCCCCAAGCTAGTTAGGCCTGCCTCCCTCCCTGTCCCTCTCAGTTTAATATACCTTTTGATCCCCTCTCTCTTTGTACTTTCCACTTTCAGTTTGCGTCCCCCTTAAGGAGTTTCATTATATGTTTGTGTCACCCCCTTTATAGATGCCAGCAGCAAAGCTTTGGCCCTTTACATTATGATTCAGATGTTTGGAAGGTGTGGAAAACCTCCCATCCATAGGATTCAACGGTAAACTCAAGCTGTTGTTGAATCCTATTGGTGGAGGGATCCCATTTGTGAGGGGGCCGTGTACCTGCTTGGAAGATGACATAGGACATGCTGCATGCCCTTGACATGCATGTAAAGATCAGCAAGAGGCAAGGGGTATTCGGGAGAGGTGTAAAAATTAAGGTTTCATTACTATTATATTAAGAAGACATGGTGAAAAGACGTCTGTTCTTCACATTTTGAAGCAAAGCCCATAGGAACAGTAACTACATTTTAGTGCCGAAATTCTGAAAGTGTAAACCGAATTCGTTCTACTATGTCTATTCTTAGTGTAAGATTGTGCCTGGCCTAACTTGCACACGTTCTTCCCCGAGAATAACACTGAAGTAACTTTATGAGAGAAAATCCATGGACAAATGTATCCCAGTTATGTTCCTCTACAAGAAAATGCTGTCATTTTATGGCAAAGCCATCTCAGGCACGTTTATAGAAGGTGAAATGCTTGCATGTTGGGGCAAAGACATACGATCTATGACATCCCATCACGTGGAGCATTCACCACATGTATTGCAGGTTTTGTCCTATTGCCCCCAACCTCTATGCTCTCTATTCTGCTACTTCCCAACCTGCTCAACCCTATAACAATACTATAGTAAAATGTGGTGAAAGGGTTGTGTGTTGTGTTATGAGATACCAAGCCATCACAGATGTGGCATGACATCATTAAAATGGCAAATGCTGGCCTTTGGGGCAAAGTCATCACAGGTGTGTCCTTACAAGGGCAAATGCCGGCAATATGCGTGCACAGTCATTATAGGTGTGTCTTTAGGGGGCGACTCCTGGCAATATTTTTTGCGAGGTCATTACAGGTGTGTTCTTTAGGTGCACGCACTGGCACACGTTGAGCAAAGCCATAAAGAGTGTGTTCTTACAGTGGAACATTCTGGCATTATTTTATTGTGTTATCTATACTATAAATATCTATAAAAGTTCCAACTAAGAGCCATGAATCTGTTTGTTTTTTTGCATGCGTACTGCATGCTTATTCTTGTGCAGTGTTACCTGTTTCTATTTTACCTCATGTTATGCCGCTAACTTGCCCCCAGTGGAAGACATTGTACACCTAGCAATTAAAAAAGGAAAAACATTTTGAATGCAATTTTTTAGCACCTTCTAGGGGCATTGCTACTTCGATATATATATTTAATTTTGCAGGTAACCAGAGAACGCCCCTTCCTTCCTGTACTGTTAACATTCAAAGATCTGTGGAGGGTGGAAGCTTCAGAGTGCAATAGGGTGCTGCACCAGGGTAGCACATGTCCTGCTTTGCAGTGCCACGCTGTGAACTACTCAACCTCTCCTCCACTGTGGGTCTGGATGTGAGCAGGTTCCCTGTAAGCCTGATGTCTATAGCTACCAGATGTGTGCCCCTTCCTTCTTTTACTATGTATGTGTATATATATATATATATATTTGCTTTCTGTTCAATGAAAAAACCTTGCTAAGGGGGCATTATGGTTCATTTGCACTAATAAAAAGCTTTGAAATTCACTGAAAAAACTTTTCTAAAGGGGTGTTATGGTTACAAGTAAAACCGAAAAAAAAAGAAATGTGCCAGTTATGGTAAGCTAAGCAACAATAACTCCACCGTGCACTGGTAAGACTAACAACCAGGACATCAATGATGACATCACATGTGAAATAAATTTTGATGAAAAGTCCCTACAAGGAGTTGTGTTTATATTGTTGGTAACCCGATGTCAGGACTGATCGGAAGACCAATCATGAACTACTTAATCTATTAAAGAATGTACTCATCTAAAATCATTGTATTGGAGTGTTGTTAATACAGAAACCTAATCATATATAAGAATAGGCAATTACAGCAGCATGCACCATAAAAGTACACTATTTATAATCTTGTAATTTTGGCTAGCACAGTAATGAATGCCACTTTATCAGAGTTTTGAGTACTGTTAAACGTGTAATAACTAGCTAATGATTCAAGACTTACAACACTTGTGCTGGGTCAAACAATACATATGAAGAACCACAATGCATACAAATCAGAGGCACATACAGGGAAACTAAAGTAAGGAAGAAAGAAACAGCATCATCCGAAAATGTTAACTACATTAAAGATTATCTTCATGTTCACAAATGAATTGTGTGTTTAAGGCCCGCTCATATCCCCATGTATGTGCACCATGAGCTGAGACCAAACCCTAAGGAAAGTACTTAAAGAACATATGACAAGGTTAACGTCTAGATATATATTATCTTTTCAATTTTAATATTCTGACTGTCAGTGAACAAAACCACCTGGCCTATATATGTCAGTGAACAAAAACAAGTGGCCTTGATATGTGATGTCATCAGTGATGTCATAAATGACATTTGTGATGTCATCTTTGATGTCCTGGTTGTTAGTCTTAGCAGTGCACAGTGGTGGCGCGAGTTATGGCTGCTTAGCTTACCATACTGGCGAATTTCCGAGGTTTTTCAGTTTTACTTGTAACCATAACGTCCCTTTAACAAAGTTTTTTCAGTGAATTTCAAAGGTTTTTATTAGTGCAACTTAACTATAAGGTCCCCTTAACAAAGTTTTTTCATTGAATCCAATAGGTTTTATTAGTGCAAATTAAACATAAAGTCCCTTTAACATAGTTTTTTCATTGAATTTCATAAGTTTTTATTAGTGAAACTTAATCATAATGTCCCTTTAACAAAGTTTGTTCAGTGAATTTCATGGGTTTCTTACCAGTGCATGCTATTTTCCTACAACTTACTAATATCATACTTACCCAATATAGCAATATTTGTGTCCAATTTACAAAGTGTCGCCATAAAACTCTGCCATTTCCCACCTCTAGAATCCTTTTTAACACTTCTATACACTTTTTGCAACTATTTCAACTAGTTTTGCATCCGTATACGTCTACAAACATCTGACTTCATTGCAGACCTTCCGGGACAGTGCCACATGACCATACGGTGGCATACAGCATGATGACGTGTCCGAGAACCCGTCCACACTTCACAATAAGATCTGTGCTTCGCGGACAGATCGGAACTGCATTTTCTACTGACCTAGGAACTTTAAACTTCAAAATTTCCATTACACAGCTCCAACACAAATTCCTACTCATTATCCATTAACAATCTAGTACACAGTACATACTTTTGGCAAAACTGCTATTTATCTTAAAATGGCATCAGCTAATCCCCAAGAGCCGCCACCACCACTGCTGTAATTAAGGAGAATGAGAAACACTTCCCCCTACCTTAGAAATAACACTCGCGCAACATTTTCCCCTGTCCACCTGCCCCTCCATATTAGTGTTTGATGCTTCTTCCCTCATTTACCTCCCCAGCTTTCGTTCTTAGCTCTCCTGCCAAAAAAAGAAAAAAATACATCCAAAAACAAAAGCAACGTTCCTTTAGGAACCACTGTTCACAGTTAAAAAATAGAACTAAAATAAAAACATATAAGGCCTCATTACGAGGCAGGCGCTCCCGTAATGAAGGGTGCCGGTACGGGACCGGCACCGTTCATTACGGGATGCCTGATTACGAGGTACTCTAGAGGGACCCGGAACAGACGTCTGGTAAAACCCTGTGAGGGGACCAAGGAGCTACTAAGCTCCATCCCCATTTCCATTGAGCCCTATGAGGGCGCAAATGGGAATGGGGAATGGTTTTGTGCATGAGGAATTACCGGGTCCTCCAAGGTCTGAATGACCCGGTAATTCCTCATTCACAGAACCCGGTACTGGAACACTGTATGGAGGCAGCCATGCCCTTATTAAGGGCATGGCTGCCTCCATACTCGTAATGAGGCCCACAGACTCCATCTACTTTATATTTCTCAGTAAAGTACATAGACTCAATAAGATTTTCCAACATTCCCATTTGCATTTTGTGTTATGTTACTGGGAATATTGTGGCATTCATCCTCCGTTCCAGGGACTGGAACAGTGGATACTGGTCCGGCAGCCCAAGTTATCAGCCCAAGTGAAGCGAGGGTGTATAACAAGGTCTCTCAACTATTATCCCCCCATTGCAGCCCCTGTAATAGGGGATGAAGGCCATTAGCACCCTAGGTTTCCAAAGCGGGAACCTGGGGTGCTGAAAAAAAGATTTTTCTTCTTACACCTGGACACCTGCGGCATCCCGGTATAGGAAGGAAAATCCTTTTCCAAGATGGCCACCAGGGAAAGGGAAGGCGGGGTTCCACACAGGGTCTCTATTCGCTTTCCATGGAAGTCTGAAGAACCATATGACCATATTACCACAAGTATATTTTTCTTCCTTTTCAAATCTATCCCAACTTTGAATAACTTTACCACAAAGCCAGTCCCAGGTGGGAATAGCCACGTTAACCCCATGTTTTGTCCCTCGTGGTCATGGCCAATAGCCAGATTGTCCAAATCATGACCTTATTCCGTGACCCAGACAATCTGGCCACTGCCCATGGTCACAGGCTACACCTCAGTCACCAAAAGTATATCACTATTTTTTGTACCTACATTATGACACTTGTCAAAAAATAAAACATGGCCACATTTACAAAACCATGCTTTCAGGTCCTTGTCAATGCTCCTTACAAATGTTTGCTGGAACCCACCCATGTTTTATTTTTTCAAAAGTGTCAAATGTGCAGACATACAATCGTCATATAACCCAGCCCCCACTTGACAAAATCCATTCAGACTTTATGAAAACATTTATATCTAGATCTATAATCTTTTTTGAAACCTTTGTGTAGATGTGTCAAATGGCACCACATTTACAAGCCTTTACAATATTTTGGGAACCCCTCTTTAATTCTGCCCCCTCTTGACAAAATCCCACCAAACTTTGCAAAAATATTTATATCTAAATCTATTATAAGTTTACCAAATTAAGTGTAGATTCGTCAAATGGCACCTCATTCATAAGCCTTTACATTATTTTGGGACACCCCCTCTAATTTTTCTTCCTCTTGACAGAATCCGACCAAACTTTGCAAACTCATTTGGGAACAGGTCAGGAATATAATTGCAAAATTAGCAGTTTCATTATGTTGCACCAAAGTTATAAGCCATTCAAGAACTGCTTTTCACCAACCCTGTAATGCAGAGGTGTCCGCGAACTTCTCAGGACTGTGCGAAAAACCTCACTGTTTGCTGACTTTCGTGGGAAAAACGCCAGTTTTATTGCCTTTTGCAGCCATTTTCCATCCCATCCTCATCACCCCTCACATCCCCAGAGATTATTTGATAAGTTTTACAAGTGTAATGTTGTGGTTTTTAATATGTTTTTACTTCGATGTCCGTGGACACTGGCCGCTGTCCGCGAATACAAGATGGCGGGTGTTTCCAAAAATCGAATGCACCTCACGCTTCACTCCAACCAATCAGCGAACACGTTGTATGTCCGTGGACATGACGCAAGTCTATTAGCCAATCAGTGTCCTGTCCGCGGAGTGAACAGGGAAGTGTGACCGTGGAGCAGACATAGATATCACACATTTTTTTAAACCTACTTTTTGGTCATTTTTTAAAAAACTACTGTATGGATTTCCACCAAATTTACAAAAGCACGCTTTTGGGAACAAGCCGCAGCTACTGCCACAAATTTGGTGAAAATCCAACCAGCGGTTTGGGCTGTCGGCGTGAGCAAGGTTTTTCTACATTCAGTCTATGGGAAAATAATACATTTTGGGACTCCCCTATACCTTTGCCTTCCCTAGACCAAACCTCACTAAACTTTGCAAATAAATTCAGAGTGGGCCATATACTTTTTTTTGCAACGATTGGTAAGGCACCCAAAAAGTGCTCTTCCTATGAGTTTAGCAGCTTAACCATAACTACATGGCCGCTACCGCAGACCATGTAATATTACACAGCTTGTGATAGCGGCCATGTAGTTATGGTTAAGTTGCTCATAGGAAGAGCACTTTTTGGGTGGCTTATAACTTTGCCCGTCCTGGACGAATCCTCACAAATTTCTGCAAAGAAAGTACTTGGCCCCATCAAATTAATTCTGCAAAGGTTGGTGAGGTTCCGTATGTGGGGGGCAAAGTTATGAAGGGGTCCCAAAATGTATTGTTTTTCCCATAGAGGCAATGGACATTTTTTTTTGCTCACGCCTATAGCCCAAACCGCTGCCTGGAGTTTCACCATATTTGCACCAGGAGTGGCGGCTTGGTCCGGAAACCATGCTTTTGTAAATTTGGTTCAAATCCGTCCAATAGTTTTTTTTTTTAAATGGGCAAAAATTAGGTAAATCAAATTAGTTATATCTGGGTTCGCTCCGTGGACTCATTTCCCTGTTCGCTCCACGGACAGGCTTCCGATTGGCTCAGTGTGCAGCACAATGTCCTTGGACATTGGACATGCCTGCTGATTGGATTTTGAAAAGCATCAGGTGCGTCAGATGTATGATGTCCACGAACATTGCGGTAAAAACATATTAAAACAACACAACATTGCACTTGTATTTGTATTTGTATTTGTTTATTTATAGTGCGCACCTTGCCCAAGGGCTTCTGGGCGCATGTTTAGAGAGCAGTTACAGTTACAATTTACAACAAGAATAGGTACAGTATACAATTACATTGTGCTAACTTAGGCATGTTCAGAGAGCAGTTACAGTTACAGGTTACAAAAAAATAGATAAAGTATACAATTTACATCGTGCCAACTCAAGCATGTTCATGGTGAGGTAAACAGTTGAGGAGGCGGAGGTAATACAGAACCAACAGATAAATTACGGTAGAACATTATCTTTCTTCCCATATATACATAGTGTACATCATAGCGGATGGCGGTTCCCGTTATAATAGGTAGCTGGGGCATCGAATCTCAATCAGGGCAGGCTATGATTGGCCCAGTTGGTGATGAAGATATAAGCTGTGGGAGTGTTGTGTGGAAGCTAATGTATCTTGTTCCAAGAGCCAGAGGTTGGTTTTGGTTTTTAAGGCATGACAGTGAGGAACGCTTCTCAGAGTGTTGGGAATGGAGTTCCAAAGTTTGGCTGCAAGGACAGGGAAGCTAATGCCCCCTGATGTCCGTAGTTTGAAGCTAGGTATCACCAGTGTGTGTGCCTCGGCAGATCTCAGTGGTCTGGATGCTGTGTGTTGTCTGAAGCGTGTGGATAGATAGGGAGGGGCTGCGTTGTTCTGGGGCGTGTGGGTTAGAACGAGTGCATTGAGGGAAATGCGATGAGAGATGGTGAGCCAGTGTAAATTGCGTCTAGTGTGAGAGATATGAGAATGCCTGGGGATGTTGAGAGCTACCCTTATAGCGTTGTTCCGTGGGACCTGGAGTTTGTCAAGGTTTCTCTGACTCTTCCCTAAGTACAGGGCGTTGCAGTAATCAATCTTCGTCATGATGAGGGTTCTAGCAAGGATCAAACAGTTGCCCGTTGTCAGAAATGGGCGACAAGCTGTAATCAGTTTACAAGTGTAAGATGATGCAGAAACAAAGGCATTGGTTTGTAGACTGAGGGATAAGGTGGAGTCAAGATAAATTCCCAATGTTTTTGTGACGTTAGAAACTTTGATGACGTTCCCATCAATAATAAAGGAGTTGTATTTGGGGTCGAGCTTGGTGAGTTTGGGTTGAGTGCCTAGGATGATTAGCTCTGTTTTTTCATCATTAAAGCAACACTCGTGATGCGCCATCCACGCCTGGATGACAGTGTAGATTGTGTTGAGAGCTTTGGCGTCAGTTATACAGTCACCAGTGATGGGGATGAGTATCTGGGTGTCATCTGCGTAATTCGTGTAGGAGACACCCAGATAGTCGAGTATATCAAGAATGGTTTTGTGAAGACGTTGTAAAGTGTTGGGGATATGCAAGAACCTTGTGGGACTCCGCATGGGACATGGACAGGGTCAGCTGCCGCTATGGAAGAGAAGACCCTCATGGTTCTGTTTGCTAAAAATGAGCTGATCCATGATGTGGCTGCATCCGAGAAGTGCGCAGCAATCTTAAGGTAGTGGCAGAGGATTTGATGATCGACCAGATCAAAGGCTGCTGAAAGATCAAGGAGGAGCAGAAGCGCCAGCTTGCCCTTGTCTTTCAGATCCTCAATTTGAGATTTTAAATCTATTAGTGCTGTTTCCGTACCGTGTCTAGGACGGAATCTGGATTGTCTAAGCCCTAAAAGATTGTTGTTTTCAAGGTAAGCCTGAATTTGGAGATAGGCTGCTCGTCGAGAATTTTGAGAAGGTAAGGCACAGTCGTGATGGGCCTATAATTAGAGGGATTTTTGGGGTTGAGGTTAGGATTTTTTTTAAGGGGATGACCCAAGCGTCCTTTAGGTTGTCAGGTACAATTCCCAATTCAAAGTAAGCCTTGATGAACAATGTCATGAAAGGGGTAAGATCGTGAGCATCTTCCTTTATGATTGGAGCGGGGCAAGTGTCGCCTTGACAGTTGGAAGGCTTGAGCTTCGTGATTATGTTTTCTACTTCCTTGATGGTGAGGGCTGAGAAGCAGAAAGGTTTGAAGGAGTGTGTGGGCAGGGCAGTTTTGTAGGATGTGGGGTAGCCGGATGAGACAGAGAGGAGGCTTTTTTTAGCATTGATTTTGGAGTGTAGCATGGCAATTTTGTCAAGCAGTGCTTTTTGAATATTGGCACACCACTCATTGTCCTGGGTACACGTGTCGAGCGGGGCCACCAGGGACTCAAGTTCCTTGAGGATCTTGAAGATTTCATTAGATTGGGCTTGGATGATCCTTTTATTGTACAGTTCCTTTTTCGCAGTAAGGATAGCTTCTTTGTAAATCAAGGATGCCAATGTGCGGTCATTTTTGTTGATTAAGGAGGGTGAGCTTTTCCAGTGAGCCTCGGCTTTCCTTTTTTCTTTCCGCAGTTCACGTAAGTGTGGTGTAAACCAGGAGTTTAGGTGGAGCCATGGTTTTTGATTATGTAATTTGATGGGGCGATGGAGTTGAGGGCTTTTAACATGACGCGGTTATAGGTGTCAACTAGTGCAGTAGGATCCGAGCAGGTGGAGGATGGCGAGTTCAATAGAGGGAGGATGAGAAGGAGTAGTTTCTCAACTGTGATGTCCTTTTTGTTCCGTGTGTAAGTGGGAGGAGCAAGGTTAGGTTTAACTGTAGGTGGACTGGAATTAATGGAGAAGGCTATTTTGTGGTGATCAGACCATGCGCAAGGAGAAACACAGGTGAAGTTGAGTGCACAGTTGATGTCTGAGACCCAGTCTAGAGTGCGACCCTTAAGGTGTGTGGGCTCCCTGACATGTTGAGTGAGGACAAAGTCGGCAAGGACATTTTCAAGGTCAGAAGCTTTGGAATCATTCTTATCCTGGAATGCTAGATTAAAGTCACCCAAAATAATAATTTGTGAGATAGGCTTAGTGCTAGAGGCTAGCATCGATGAGATGTCTTCTACAAACAAGGAGGTGGGACCTGGGGGCCTGTAGATAAGATGTACTGTGGCCGTATAGTTAGGTGAGATTGGTAATTTGATAGACCGTGATTCTGCTGAAGCCAGGTTAATATTCTTGGCAGCTCTGAGGTTAAGGGAACTCTCGAATATGAAGTTTGCAAACATCTAAGATGTTTGCATACATCTATGCCTATTTCTGCATTATAGGGTTGGTGTAAAGTAGTTTTATTATGGCTTCTAACTTTCACGCCACTCAATGAAACTGCATGAAAGTTTGGAAATACATTCTAGACTGGACTATGAATGCTTCTGAAGCGCTGTTCTGTCAAGACGGAACTGAATTAGAGGGGGGACCAAAATATTTGAAAGGCTTATAAATGTTTTGCCATTTGATGTATCGCCCAATAGTTTATAAACCGATTTTAGACCTGGATATGAGTGTTTCTGCAGAGTTTGGTGGGATTTTGTCAAGCGGGGGCAAAATTAGAGGGGCGTCACTACATTTTAGATGGCTTAAAACTTTGTTGCTGTTTGACGAATGTGGACAAAGGTTTTCAGAAAGATTATATACCCAACCTTGAATGTTTGTTCAAAGTCTGAATGGATTTTGACAAGTGGAGGCTATATTATGTGACTAATTTATGTATGTAAATGTTGACGTTGTTCAAAAAACACAACTCTAGCCTGCTGTTTCAACGTGGAAAGAAGTCAAGTCAAACATTATTAGTAATAGAATTTTCGAATTTTTGGATTTCTCATGGCTCATGTCACTCACCCTAACTATAGTGTGGCAACCATATATATATATATATATATATATATATATATATATATATATATATATATATATATATATATATATATATATATATTAAAACATTTCATCAAGAGTTAAGATTAATCTGACAAAATCTAAAGTGTAAAAAGAGTGGGAATGATAAGGTTAAGTTACAAACACTCACTGTACTCGATTACAAACAATCATCAAACTCAAAATATAAACACTAACTCCATACTACCACAAATCAAACCATAACACTAATTTCAACTTTGTTAAGGTTTGATTTTTATTGTTATGGATCCAAGATCATATTAATCCTAAACATACAACTGTCTTAAGGAGCACTAAAACTGTTTGTGCATAACATCTCTATCTTCCCTTATCTCACATGACATTGTCCATAATCAAGTCCAATTTGAGCTACAGCCTGCATTCGTCCATAAAGTAACAGTTAGTCTGAATAGCCTCAAATCCACAAGGTATACAACAGTACAGATGCATAATGGATTGCTTTTCAGAGGTAACCACAGAACAGATATACAGCAGGGTGTAGGATACAGAGGGGCACAGGTGTACCGGGTGGCGGGGAGGAGAAGGGCAGACAGCATCTAGCGAGTCAGATGGTGAAAGGGGCAACGTGATGGCTTAGGTGTTGAGGAGGAGAGATTCCTTGAAGAGGTGGGTCTTGAGTTCTTTTCTGAATTGTAGGAGCGTGGGAGCGAGCCTGATGCTGACGGGGAGGAGGTTCCACAATCTTGGGGTGTAGGCATAGAAGGCTTGTTTTCTAGTCCTTTTCTCTTTGCAGTAGGAGATTTCAAGTCTGCATGTGTTCTGGATTCTGGTGGTGCGCTGCCTACCAGAGATGCAGAGTTCTCTGCAGGGTAACCAGGTGACTTGAGGGTGACATTCTTATAGATGATGCAGCAAGACATGAAGGTGATTTGTGCATGCAGTGGTAGCCAGTGAAGGTTGATGAGGACTGGGTTGATGTGGGTGTATCTGCATAGACAGGGCCGGTCTTTGTGTCAGGCAGCTCTAGGGTGCGCCGCGTGGCAGTGCTCTCTCTGAGTCCTGATTTCGATGAGTTATTAAGCAAGCAGTGAGCACTGATGGCCTTTGCCCTCAGGTCAGCAGCAAAGTGCAATTGACTCATAAATATGCAATTAGCAGCAACATTTGTTTTTTGCTTTTAAACTTCCCCCCAGGCCCCGGTGGCGCTGGCGCCAGGCCGTCAGCCAGGCCCATGGGAGAATGTGCTGCGTGTGCCCCTCAGGCTATGTGCGCGTCTGTGCACTGATAGCTTGGGGCTGGCTGGCTCTGGCTGCATGGCATTTTTGTCCGCGGCCCAACCAAAAACAGGAGCAAGCGAGCGTGTATGGATGCACATGACATGCTGCATCACTATCAGGTAAGTACAGTGCACTGTAGTACTGTGTTTGGGGGCTTGGGAGTTGGGGCGGGCATCGCGACTATAATACATTTTTTATTTTAGCTGCATTAATATGCAACATGCCGCATGTTGCGGCAGAGGTGCTGCACACGGCCCGGGTGCTGTTGTTGTCCCATTAATACAGCACCCGGGCCGAGCCACGAGTCGAGACACACGGCCAGGGTGCTGCATTAATGGAATAACATGCCCGCGAGAGTCTGACGGCCGGCGCAATCATGCATATCACTTCAAGTGTCACTAGAAGTGATATGCGTGATTGCGGCCGAAGATGCAGGAATTAATGTGGACTTGCAAGTTTTGGGCGCATGGACATCAAGATGAGACGGCCCCTGTCTTCTACATTCTGTTGCCCATTTACAATGGTAACTTATAAATGCACCCCAGCTGTCCATTTCTTACCATGTAGCCCCATAAACCGCTGCTACTCTGGGGCCTTAAGAGACCCTGGGACACTAACATGATGTCACACCAGTGGAATATTATTTTCATTTCAATGCACAGTACGGCTTATGAAATGTGTTTTATGTACTAGTGGTGTACCAGGGAGGACCTGCAAAACAGGTGCATTGCAGAAACGTGTACTGTTTAAATGTAGGCTGCCCTGCTGTATTGGTTGTAACTAGCTTGAAATGGAGAATCAAATGGGCTTGGTAAAGTTGGACACTGGGAATCTGTTGGTCTGCCTCAATCAAGTGCGTTGTTGGGACCAAGGCATCACCGATGAACCTAACGACCTTGAATCTGTTGCATCATCATCTCCTGTTATCGATATGGAGACATTAGTGGAGACGGCCGTCAGACTCTCAGGCATGTTGTTCCATGTACTTCCATAACACCCGGGCTGAGCAACGAGAGACACACGGCCAGGGTGCTTCATTAATGGAACAACATGCCCGCGAGAGTCTGACAGACGTAAACATACATATCACTTCAAGTGTGCACTTGAAGTGATTTGCGTGATTGCGGCCGTCAGACTCTCAGGCATGTTGTTCCATTAACACCCGACTAGGGCCGAGCCACGAGACACACGGCATGGGTGCTGTTGTTTCATTCATGCAACACCCGGGGCGGGCTATGTCGTGTGTCTCGTGGCTCAGCCCAGGTACTGTATTAATGGAACAACATGCCTGACAGTCTGACAGCTGTAATGAAACACGTTGTGAAGGCTTTGTAAAGCCCTCACCCAGAAAGAGTTTAATTAAGATGGGTCTGCATGTGCTGAGGCACAGTCCTCCTGCTATATTCGCCCCCTCCTCCCTTTTTTAGTTTTTGGCCATTACACCACCTATAAACCAAGCCTATTGCGTTCAAGTACACCATGGAGAAATGGCATACAGGGAGGGGCACACATCTTGTCAGTATTTGGACCATCCCGTTGACTGGCCATGCTAATCCCTATGGCAATTCCCACCCACTTCCTGCTCCTCCCATCCCAAAGCACAATCCTGGGATCTCTTTGAGCTAACTTGATCATTATCAGACTTTGTGCTTTAAGTGCCTGCTGGTGTTTTTTCAAAGGAGTCAACTGAGTTCAATACTAAACTGGCCACTCTTTAGAAGCGCTATGCATGTCGTTTACTGAAGGCCTGTTAAAAACCAGCATTGGCAAAACGAACTCTTGGCTTGTGTGCAAGTATTACACACCATTGATGTCTAGTTCATACTGCTGCATGCAGTGCCTTGCCAATGCCAAAACAGTTGGCTTTGCCAATACTCTTTGCCTTTCATCCCAGTTTTCTCATGTCTGTCCCTTTCGATGGTAAGGGGCATGACCAAAACCAAGCTTTTATTTATTTATTGGATATTTGAATAGCGCCTATACAGTAGGAAGTGTTTCCAATCGCCACAAGGTGGTAGGCATAGGTGGAAAACAACTGTCTTATGCCTTTTGACATTCGGAGTGGGCAAGTGCGGTATTGGGGAGAAGGGCAGGGAAAAGGGATGGTATAGGGGCAGGGAGCCCAGGGGGCTGGCCGAGTGCGAAGGTGTTCCAATGAGGGCTAGTGCCAGGGGTAGGGTGATAATGCGACGGGGCAGCCTCAGAAGGCTGATTAGAGAAGGGAGCCTGAGGGCAAGTGCTGGTATGAAGGGGTGAGTAGGGGAAACTGGACGAGGGATGACCGGAACCTGGCGAGATTCATATGGGACACATGCATCCAGATGTAGCGGCAGGAGGAGACTAGGAAGGTCTTTAGGAGCATCCAGAACTTGGAGGGCTGGATCAAGACAGATGGGCAGGGAGGCTCCTGCAGAAGAGATCTCTTCTCCCCCCCCCCCACACATGCACACACACTCTCTGCTTGGAAGAAAAACATCTGCTCTGCAGAGTTGGACCTAGAGAGGACTGGAGAACTTAAGCAGGGAAGTATTTAGGGTCCCAGAAAGTCCAACCCTTGAACAGAGTAGAATCAGATTTTATAGGCACCCTGAATGTTTCGATGCTGATGTTTATATGGAAATGTGTGGGGGGGGTGTCTTTGATAAATGCGTTATGTCAGTTTCAAAGTATTGTATTTGGTTATACTCTGTGCTTTGTGGTTGGAACACCCTTGGTGACCGCAGTCAATGTTATGTTACTTGGCATTTATATAACACTCTATATAGCATTGGTATGACCTCAAAGCGCTGGTAGGTTCAATGCCCTCGGGAACCGCAGTTCTGGCAGAGAGAGATTGCGTCGTATGGTGCGTGGGTGCACCAGATATCTGCAGCTGATGTAATTGCCGGGTGGTAGCTGCATCCTATCGTTTGGTGTGGTGCTGGAGATATCAGTTGGATGTGTGCAGTCTGCTGGGTGGACACCCAGAATTGGCTGTGGCGGCGTTAGGCCTGAGGAACTCATATGTGAGCAACTAGGCCAGAATGTGCTCAGCTAGCTGCGTTTTATTAGGATGATGAAGTGTTCATGGGGTCGTATTCGTATGTGAACACAGCTAGGCCGAATTAATCCAGGGTATGGCTGTGTTCTAGTTTTTTAGGGGTCGGGGGTGGGGGGTGCCATTGATGCTTTCCGCCTGGGGTGTAATCTGGTGTAAGTAGCATAGACCCTTGATGAAGTGTGTGGCCACGTGTAGGACACTTCTCAGGGGCTCAAGGGAGGACAACGGGAGGCCTTTGAGGAGTGCATAGCCCCCATCCAGATGGAATAGGAGTAGTGCCTGAACAGTGGAACTAAAGCTGCCCAGAGGGAGGAAGGGTTTAACTTTCCACAGAAGGGAGAGCTGATAGCAAGCTGTACATAACATGATCAAGCAAGCATGGGTTACTCCATTATTGAAACTGTACCAGCTTCTGCCCCATTAATAAATCACCTTTCCAATTAGTTTTTAGACTTTGTGGTTACTATACATCTACAGACCCACATAGAATCCCAGTCATTGTTGGACACCAACCAGCCAGGTTTCTGTCTGGGTAGATGGAATGAGATGGCCATTTTGGACTTAAAGGATTTCCTTCTACACATTTTAGATCAAGGGAAAACTGGCCTTAACTTGCTATTTAATGTGGCTGTTTTCAAAACTATCAACCATGATATCCTTATTCAGCATTTTAAAGGCATAGCGATGGTGTCTGAAAAGCTCACCTCTGGTTTAGCTCTTTCCGTAACAATAGAACTTCTTGGGTAAAAGCCCTTACACTAGTCTCTTCAACATAAACCATTATTTTTGGAGGACCAAAGGGCTCTGGTATATCACCAGTTTGAGTTAACATGTACATGAAGTGGCTTTGTGATCTCTTGAAGGACCATGGTGTGGTCTTTCAGAATCAGAACTGCACTGATGACACACAAATTGTCTTCCACCTCAAGGGCAATAATGATGCTACCTTATCACACTTACCTTTAATTGCATAGAACAGTGGATGGCTAGAAACTGTCTGTGCCTTAATCACGAGAAAACAGAGCTATTGCTTGTCGCTTTGTGCCACAAGACCGCTAAATCCGTGGATAGCTGCCCGACTCCACAGATCAATGGTCACGTGATAAAAATCCAACACCATGTTAAAACTTTGGGTATGGCCTTAGACTATACCCTCCCTGTGTCCCCACAGATTAACCAAGTTTTAAAGAATTCCAACTTTTACCTTATGCTGCTTTGTCAAATCAGGACCCTGCTTTCAGAAAGATACTGTACATCTATTACCACGGGCAATATTGGTGCATACATTGATCATTGCAATGAGTTACATGCAGCTGGAGATTTTACAGAATACAGCAGCAGGGATTGGAACCAGTACCCCCTAGGCACTCTCACATTTCGCATGTGCTCAGAAAGTTACATTGGCTACCCTTAAAAGGTAACATTACTTTTCACTGTTCATAAAGTCTTGCTTGGCCCAGCACCCGTGTATATGAAAGAGCGCTTTAAACTGCTCATCTTTCCACATCTACAGAGATCAATTATGCGCTAGACAATATCCATCAGTCGGTTTAAATGCACCAGGGCTTTGGGTTGCTCCTGTACTATTGAGGCATCCTATCTGTGGAGTGCGCTCCATGTTGATTTACGTAATATCAGTGACCTTCTTGTGTTCAGAAAAAGCTGAAAGCCATTTTTATTCTAATGAGCCTGGGCTTTGTCTACTCATTCTGCTGGATTCTTAAGTTCTTGTTATGTTTCTGTTATGTTTCTTGCTTCTCTCGACTTAAATTACCTATACGAAAGCACTTAGATACCATTAGGTGGTCGTGTCTTTCCCCGGAGACCAATAGAATACAAACAATGGTGCGATGTACTCCTTTTCTCCCTGATCAGCACTTATTTGTCAACTATAAATGCACCACAACTACCACAAGCAAATTCCTTCCATTTGATCCACCTTGTACCTTATATTTTGACTGTCTTGTTTCTATCCAACTCGTGTCTCTTTTATCCTCGCACCCCTTTTTGCCATTTCCTTCTGCCAAAGACCACAGTCTGATTCACCACAGGTGCGGGTACAATAGGTCTTTATCAGGTCACGCATCAGCACTTAAGACCACTATGGTGCTGATTGGCGCAATATAAACGTTTTCTAACGCATCATAACATATCATAACAACAGAAACTCGCTCAGTGCCCATCGGATTATATTGCATTGAAAGAAGCTGAGCCATTTCTATAGGCTACCTCTGGGGCTTCCATGCATTTACCTTACAGGTAAAAAAGTTCCATAGTTGTGGACTCCCAGAATGCGAGGATCACACTGCAAGACAGCATCTACCCTACCCACCTGGAGTTTAGATGTCATGATCATAGGGTAGACCCCGGTCAGAGCCATCTATAATTGGTAAGAACATCTTGAAAAATGCCATGCGCTCTTCCCATCATCCTCTTGTTGGGCACACCTTATGCATACACGGCCTCTGCCAGCTTAAAGAATCACACAGTAGCTATGCCAACTGTAAAAATAGACGTAAATATTTACAGCACCTTTAGACCGATGACAGGAAAAGTATTTTGAGAATTCTGATTGATGTATAAAAGAGCAAGCCCATTTTTAGTTTCGTTGGCTTGTACTACTTAATTACACAGCAACACGTTACCTGTCCATGTCAAGCAGTGCATTTTCATTAAACAAATTGCCTCTTGCAGGTTAATTGTTGGCACTTAAGGGCCAGCCCACAGCTTGTCTTCTCATGTTTGCAGTCAGCCAGATTGACTGTATTCTACGTCGCTCTAATCCTAGAGAGGCGGTCTATGCGTCAGGCATGCGATGAACGCTTCAGGTCCTCACCTGGTGCCCTACCAGCCGGCTGGCACTTTATCGCACCCACACATTTGTGAAGGTATGCGTGAAGACGCGTTGCAAAACCTTGGCAGGCCATAGTCCACGACCGCACTAAAAATGCATAACATTACCTGGTATGCATGATCCATAGCGTACCACACACAACAATATTTATCAAAGCATTTCTGACTATAAAAAAAATCTTTGCATCCCATGATGATACATTTTACATTTACAAACTCATTCAGAACATCTGTGTGAGAGAAGCAGGGCCTGAGCATTCTAACCTTTGCAGAACAACCTTTCCTTGCACTTTCTCTTGCTTACTAGGAAAAGACTTAAGTAAGGAAACCTCCTCTCCTCATTACATCTTCTCCTTTGCCACTGTCGCTACCCCAGCTGTGCCACCATCAGTACGTGGACCTTCTATGTGGGTCCTCTTCTCAAAATGCAAATGTTTAGTCGGGGGGAAAGGCCTATATAATATAGTTTCCACTTTCAGGATATCCACGCCACAAATTAAGGGTGACTACCCTCCATCTCTGGATCTATCCGGACAAGCATTCTCTTGCCACTCATTCAAAACTGTAATCCCATCCAGTTCCACCTTAGCATCTCATGTACACTCTGCTTCCTTTCCTATTCTTAAACTTCACCATGACCAGACCTATCCTGATCCTCCAATGCCTTGGCACGTCATCCCCTTTTTACTCCTCAATCCCTTAATCTAGACTATCTCCTCTATCCACCTATTCCGCCTTTGCTGCCCCCTACTGTTTCCAGACATATATGGGATGCTCACTTTAATTTAAATAAAACCTTCTACACTCTCAATATTGCGTTATTCTGCTAGGTTTGCATTTTATAAATCACATAAATGTGTACATATATACATATTTTTTTACCTTAATTTGCAATTGTTTTCCCTAACTGACACTTGGATCAACCTGGTCAATACCAGCACATGGCCATCTCTATTGCTTCCAAAACTATTCTTTCTCACTCTCCATGCCCCGCTAGCACTGCTGGGGGTATAGGAATTCTCTTTCCTGCTTCCACCGCCACCCTGTGCTTCTGTCACTTTGTTAATGCCACCTAATGTTTTTCTTGAAATGTCCTCTTCCTCCCAGTCCCCTCTCGTCATTCTGTGATAATGTGGATTCTTTTTTTTTGTTTTATTTTTTATTTAAGAGTTGCGGTTAATAAAACCATATCCCTACAATTAAAACATACATGTATAGTAACAATTTAGATTTTAATTTCAAAAGAGATAAGAGATACAATATCAAAACCAATATATCAGCAAATATATACAATATTATAGTAAAATAAAATATATACAATTTCTTCAATAATCTTAAGAACCTATTGACAATTGTAAAACACAGTAAAATTGAGAATACGATTGTTTACGAGTATATAGTTGCCCAATTTTGATCGGATTGCAAATTACATACATCCAGAAATAGATTATCATAACCTTTCTTAAACACGCCAGTCAATTTACTACAATGATGCAGCCTCTCTATCTCTAATTTACATATCAGGCACACTCTCTCTTGAAATGGAATTTGTCCCCATGATCCTGCATAGCACTAAGAGAGAAGTTGTTCTAACCGAAGTTGCAGTAAAAACCTGTGAATCTTAAAACTGTTTACGTTAATAATATAACTAAAAGGGGCACTAATCGGAAATCCTGGTTTAACATTACCTGAAAAGGACTGTTTCGTAGCTAATCTGGTCCTATTCTTATCTCTTATCACATACATTCAAAGTCGTAGGAATAGTATGACCAATGTCCAATGTGTTCATGAAAAGCTTTAACTTCGCTTAACCAAGGTTTCATGGTTCCAGGCAGGTCTTCAACACTCAACATATTATTAGAATTTGAATACATCAATGTACTATTGTCTTTTTGCATAATCATTTTTTTTTAAATACACTAGTTACAATTTGTGTCGAGTTGACAAGGTCACTAATCCCAATTCTCTACAAATCGCCTCCACTGGGGTGGAATTAGGAACACCTAAAGTCATACACCACATTTCAGTTTGTCCTCAAGTGTGCACAGCCAATTGGTTTCTTTGTCTAAAAAGATGACCAACCCATAGAGTGCACACGTGACAATACAAGTTATATATAAATGAATATGTCCCTCGATTGAGTACCCACCTTTATTGGACACAAAGAACCTAACTATATTCAATTTCTTTTGAGCTTCACACATAACTTCCTTAGCCAACAGAGACATACCAAGGGAGTCGAAAATAGCAACACCCAACTTTGATTGACTCTCCATTGATTTTCCAAGAATAATTGTTAAGCTTCTTCTTACCAGCTTTTATAATCATAACTTTACTTTTCTTATTGTTAATACTCATAATGTGTTGCCTTGGAAAATGTTTGCAGGGATTTAAGACTATGCAGATGTCCGATGGGGGTACCGTCTAAAAGTACTGTGTCGTCAGCATTTGACAACCACGCGGTATATTGCTATCAGACACAGCGAAGAAAATTATGAATTTTTGGGGAAATTCCTCATCATGGTCTGCAACATATAAATTGTCCAGATCTACGGAAAGCATGCAACCCTCCTTAAGCCCATAATTAGTTTGTAGGGGACTGCTAAGAAAAAGTTCTTGATTTAACCTTAATTAAACTATTGTATTAATGCAGAGGGTTTTAATGCACTGCAGTACAGTACGGAAGTACACTTGGACATTGCCTGCCAAATCACTTGCTCATGCCTACGAGTGAAAAAACTAGTTACAATGTACACACACATTCATGTTTTCTTCTGGGTGAAAGTTTTAGTAAGTGACTTAATGTCGCCAACAGTTTCTCCCATCTGGGCTTTATCAAGGCAATCAGATCGTTAAGTCAATTCAATATTTTGAGGATCCATAGAGTCAAGATAATAACTTAATTGAACATATCCACTGGTGAGTAATACACCTTGGATGGAGGTGGTTCGCTGTGTTCATACGATAGATGCAGATGTTCTTTTTCCCAATATTTTTGATAGGGTGGGTTGCAGCACACGTTTGTATTACGTTGTATAAGACCGGTGCATAAGTGGCAGTTCAGAGGGTTGGTTCCTATGTGAGCTTTTGCGGTTTGTTTAAAGTTTGTAAATTTCCTGATCAAGGTCTGCCCTAGTCTCAATCAGTGTGGCTTGACCCCATTCAGTATTCGTCTAGCTCATGCCTACGCACAAGAAAAACTGGTTGGCTTTGCCAGTGCTTTTTTCCTATTGACGATATCATTCTTCTTGAAGGCATTCATGCTTTTCTTTTCTCCGATCACAGATTCTTTTTGCGTGAGCCATGTACCTAAACCTCCTTCTCATTGGTTTTCTAGTTCTCCTTCGTTACTAAATATCGACTTATCTCCTTTTACTTCACTTCCTCTTCACTCGCTCAAACTTTAACCTCTTTCTCTGTCGCTCAGCATAGCTTCCACAGCTTTCATGATAATCCCTGCCTTTCTCCATTCTCATTCCTCCTGGAAAATGTGTATTCTACCATTCTGTCTACACTAATTTTCTCAACTTTGGACTGTACCCTGTTTCTAATGTTTTTCCCATCTTTCAATCCCCCTTAGCCATCTCTATTGCCTGCAATTTACTCAACCCATAATATTCTATTTACATGAAGCTGCCCTCTGCCTTTGAAGTAAACCATCTGTTGCTTCCTCAAGCAAAAATAATATGTGTTTGGAAGGATTGCTCAGGGGTAGCACACTTGCTTTGGGAACAAGTGGACGCAGTGAAACATAGGTTCAGTTCCCGTTCCAGTGCTTAGAAGCTGGAGGAGGCTGGCATTTAGCAAGATATAAAGGACTAACAAAAATAATAAAAATTGGCCTTATCTAGGGGTAATGTCATGGAATTGCTGCTGCTGTTTACATTTAAAAATAAAAACCTGCAATTACTGTGAACTGCAGCACATCCTTCCTCTCTGTCTGCCATCTAACAAACAAAAAGGTTTCAAATTATTCATAACCACTGGCACTGCACTGGGCAACCTTCCAGATCACCGTTTTTCTGGATGGACTTGTGTTGGTCAATTTCTCTTTCCTGTCTGTGGCCAGAAACTTGGCAAGCACTGGATGGTTGCACTTTGAAGTTGTGCTGTCTTAGATATGCTCTGTCTGTCTACAGTTTAGCCGGAGTGATGTAAAATAGTCCAGATTGTTGTGTTGGATGCCTGCTTACATTCACAGTGATTCGGTAATATGGGCCTATAGACACTGATGTTAATGCTACATATGGTGATCCATTATTGTATGAAATGTATATCATAATACAGTGATATCCAAACCATATGTTTCTTAGTTTACTGAGGAAGAATGCTATGATATGCACTTCCTGGTTTGTCAAGGGGTGAAAGGTTGTGTGCCATCACTTCATTTGATGTCAATTGGTGGTGGGGCCAAATTACATCACTTCCTGTGATGTCGTCATGGGTCAAGGGTCATGTGATGTCACGTCTGCTACCCGTGGCATTTTGGTGAAGTGACTTTCCTGTTTACTTCGCCAACAAAGTAATTCTGATTAAGTCAATTACCTAGAAGAAATGTACTTCATTGAAACCATGGTATATGCCAGGAATTCCCTACCTCTTGTTCCTCTCGCCTTATTGCGTATTCATTGACTCAAAACATTTTGAGCACCACGAACCCCAGAACCTCCACTTTATTCAGCTCTGTCTACCACCAACTGTGCTTCCTGCTTACCTTCTAGAATAGATCAACAGTACTCTTGTATCCTTCTTTTTCTTCTCTGTCTTTTCCCCTTTCCATCTCTGTTAACCCCAGGCTCTCTTCCTCGTTCTCTCTTCTCTCTGAGTCTGAGCTCAGTCCCTTCATATGAAATATTAGCTGCCCAGCGGCCCACTTGCCCCTTTGCCCTTTCTGCTTATCCAATCTGTTTAAAATTGTCTACTCCCATATATGACTGCCCACTTTAATTCTTCATATTGTGCTGGAATCTTCGCCCCATCTTTTAAACATGCCATGATATTATCCATTTTGAACAAACCATCTCTCGATCCCATTCTTCCCATGAAAACTTCCACATTTCTCTGCTTTCGTCCCTGCAAATTTCTCGAGCAAACTGCTTACTCTAAGCTCTCCTGCTACTTGGAACTCATTGTCTTCTTCCTCTGTCAAGTACAGCTTTGACCTTGTAGGCAGAACCGCACTACATCCATAAATCGGCAGTAGCTTCTCCCTTCTTCTTGGCATCACAAAGATGATATGGGTTGTCTGATCGTGAACTTTTTGTACGCGGGTGGACTGCCCACATTGTAACTGTTCATTTAAAACAGGGGCCTGAGCAATTTATGTCTGCCGCCGCTAATGGTAAGGATGCGGGGGACACCCCGCACCTCCAAGCCCCAAAAATACCTAACATGGGGAGCAGGGGATACCCCGGCAGCCCCCGCTCCTCATGTTCGGTATTTGCATCGGTGACCAAAACGGTAGCACACAAATCGAACAAAACATCCATACGGACAGGTTTCTTCAATCAAATTGGGTGTTACCTCTCAAGGAGCCCCAATAGAACACTAACTTGAAACCTACACAAAGGCTAGATGATTCCCTGTTTAGAATATATCTTCCTTTATGTGCATATGGTATTCAATTACGCATCTGAATCACTAATAAAGAAAATACATTTTACGTCCTTGACAAGCCAACGTCTGTTAGGGCAGAATTACAATTTTGTGGATTCTCTAGACTCTTTGAGTGTCCCCTCAACATTTGATTTCTTTTTGCTGGCTTCTCTGTTTTTTACTTTAGTGTTGTGGCCAGATAAACGTCTGCTGAAGTCCCCAATGCCATCATTTTTGTGATTTGTTACACTAGAAGCCCATATGGGTAACTGAGTAGGAGTGTTTTCTAATAACCTCACTTTTGTCCCAGGATAATTCTATTTCCCAACAACAAGTGTGCTAGGGCGCAGGCTGGTGGCAGGTGTCATTAAGTTTGGCTTCAATTGGGTGCAGTGATTTTTACTGCATTAGTAAACCAGTGTACCAGTATGGTGGCAATGTGTTGACTCGTCTTTTTTAAGCCCTAACCCCAGCTATTATGTTTTGGGCAATCCCTTTGTCACTGTGAGTGACATGGATGGCCTAAAATAGCTGTTGTGCGGATGCAGGCTCACTCCGAGACCAGACCTGATATGATATAATATGATACTTTATTTATATCGCGCTCATACACAGGTGTTTCAGAATGCGACCAGGCAAAGGGAGGGGAACACTGGAGAGAACAAACACAACGATCTTACTGGGCCCAGTGACATTGAGAACGTGCAAATGCATGGGGAAGGGAAAAAGAGGGAAAGTGCATGGGAGGGGGGAGAAATTGGAAAGTGCAGAGCATAAGAGAGGACAAAATAAATAATAAGTAAATAACTAAATAAATACGGTGATCATAGGCAGTGTTAGTGCAGCCTGTGCGGGCCAAGTGCAAGGTTAGTCAGATAGGGAGTATCTGATCAGTGCAGCCAAAGAGTGGGAGGGGGACCTGTATGGGTACAGATACACGCCCCAGTGCAAAGGGTGGCCAGGGGGCACTGCAGGAGGGTGACAGGGTGAGCAGGTACCTGGGCCCGAAGGTGGCAGGTAGGCAGTTCCAGAGGGAAGCCCCCACAGAAGACAAAGATCTACCACCAGTTTGTTTCTTTGAAAAAACGACTGACCCTGAAGGAGTTGTATTTGTATTTGTATTTATTTATTTATAACGCGCAAACCATTAGGCCCGGGGGCATCAGGGCGCAAATTATGCAAGGTTACACACAGAATATTTAAGCATACAAAGAAAATTATACAGGATACAAGCAGGCAATTAAAGCAGGCAATTCTATATACATAAAATACAATGCAGATGTTGTCATGACAAGACGTAAAGAAGCATGAAGGTACAGTATACAATATTCGCATAGGTCAGGGTATTGAGGTCAGGTGTACTGAGGGTGAAGTGAGCAAAGCATGTCTTAGTGTTGGTTGAGGAGCCATGATTTGGTTTTGGACTTGAATGTGTTGAATGAGTCTTGAGATCTGATTGTGATGGGGAGGACATTCCATAACTTGGAAGCTAGGACAGGGAAGATTGTTCCCCCCGCTTTTTGGAGTTTGAACCTAGGGATCGATGGGCAATGTGTCTGGGTGGTTCTTAGAGGTCGGGAAGTCGAATGGCAGGACATCCGACAGCAAAGGTAAAGAGGGGCCTTGTTAGTCAAGAATTTGTGCGTAAGGGCAAGCGTTTTCAGTGAGATTCTCTGCTTGACGGGCAACCACTTTAGGTTGGTTCTGGATTCGGCTATCTGGTGGTTACGGGGGATGTTTAGGGCGGCTCTAACAGCGTTGTTCTGGGTTATTTGAAGTTTGTTCAGGTTCTCTAGGCTGGTTCCTAAGTAAAGGGCACTGCAATAGTCAATTTTGGACATAATGAGGGTTCTGGCTAGTGTGACACTATTAGGGGTGGTGAGAAACGGTCTGCAGGCTGCAATAAGTTTGCACGTGTATGCAGAGGCTGATCTGACTGCATTTATTTGTCGAGATAAGGAGAGGGTGGCGTCAAGGTAAAATCCTAGAGTTTTAGTGTCTTTTGAAACTTGAATAGTATTACTGTCAATGGCAAATGACCGGTAAGAAGGCTCTAGTTTCTTAAGGCGTTGCGCGCTTCCTAGGATGAGGAGCTCCATCTTGACATTGTTTAAGCATAGCTGGTGTTGAGCCATCCAAGTTTGGATGACCAGGTAGAAGTCATTAAGGGCCTTGGTGTCAGCTAGATAGTCACCTGTGATGGGGATGAGTATCTGGGTGTCATCTGCATAGTTGGTGTAGGAGACATCCAGATAGTCAAGCACTTCAAAGAGTGGTTTCGTGAAAATGTTATAGGCCCTCATTACGACCCTGGCGGAAATCGAAAAACGATGGCGGAAATGCAATACCGCCATCGAATAGCGCTCGGTGCGATTATGACCCGTCACCGTAAAGTACGATGCCATTAGCGACACCGTAGTGAACGCCAACGCTAACTGCACCAAGTACACGCACGCGCGCCATGCAAAACCGTAATTACCACCATGGCACAACGGTACGCGAATTCTGACCCCAGCGGACATATACCTAACGCCATCAAGCATGGCAGAAAGTACCATTCCGCCATGGCGAGAAGTACGGCATCGCGAACCAACCGTAAAAGGCCCTACTGAGTGCCTGTACACCACTCCCTGCCCACATTGCACAACTCCTCGTAGGTGCAATGAAGTCACACAATGCAACCAGTAAAATGTACAAGTCACCCATGCATGCCAACGAACAAATGAATCTAGGGGCTCCAAGTGCCTTGTGAGTGGCCATCCATATTTGCCATGGCACCATTGCCGTACTGATGCAGCACAGGCATGTGAAGGTTCAAGTCCAGCAACATGAACTGAAATATGAGACAAACAAAAACAGGCCCCCCATCGCCTGACACCAGTGTAAGGCAACATTCAAAGCAGTATCCTGAGTGAGACTGCACCAGCCCTGAACTCCTGCCAGTAAACAAACCAACCATCAGCATAAGCATGTACCACACAAGTTGGCAGAGTGACTGAGCAGCCAGGCTCATCTCAAGAGGGGCCAATGGGAGCTGCAGGGCACAGATGGCACGAATACAGAAGCTATTCCAATGGACATGACCTCAGTCTCCCTCCAAGAAACGCACGCAAACACAGGCACCTGTGACCAGCCATATTCTGATAATCACATCATTCCACCAATCCACCTGGCTGACCGGCATCTGTTACACAAAAGCTAATCCCCCGCCCCTGAGCATGACATCATTAAAACAGTCATAATGGCAGCCCCTATCCCTGACCTCACTGGGCTTCGTAGGCAAACGCGGCCAGTACAGTACCACGCAACTATACTCAGAAGCCGGAACCCAATGCAGATCTCCTCACAAAACATCGCTCCACAAATAGGAATATGCTACATTACTTGCAAAGAATAACGCTACACGGTCAATATCATTATCAAAATTTAATGCACAACAAAATCACCAAGCCCATACAGCAATTAGGTCATGAACTCCAAAATATATTTCATTATTGTGGGCTGCATCCGCAATAAATGACCAGCTTCTTCTTGTGTGACGCCCTGTTCCTTCATGGTACACAGGGGCTACATTCACGTTCAAAAAGGCAACATGGAAGCGCCTAGAACCGCAGGGCCGTCCCATTAGGTAGGCACTAGTCCAGCTGAAAGGTCGATATGTTGCTCCTAGCCACTAGTACTGCGTAAGGGCATGTGGCCCATTGGCGATCGTCCCATAAGATCGTAATGGTGCTCCACTGATTAACACAAAGCAGCAGGTGTCGGGAGTAAAAGCCATCTGCAGGAGTGGCATACAGATGGCAGCGGCAAAAGGGGAGGAGATACCTGTCACCCAAATGAAATGAAAAAGAATAGTATGGGCATCAGAACTTCATTTGAATTACTCACTTCAATGATCACACTGAATCCACAGCCATATGCATGCTAGCCCACTCAAAAGGATTATTCCCACCCAGAAATCACTTGCGAATCATAACTATATGAATCGAGGTGAAAACACTATTACAAACGAGTCTCTGCGTGCATGCGTCTGTCAAAACAGAATCCATTAGATGGGATTAGTAACGTGCATAGACACAAGTGTTTGAAGGCGCGTCGAGACAGGGAGGGTTCAACAAGGGCAGATAGACGATGGTCCCACTATGGCAGCCCTGCATCACATAGCGCAGGGGAAGGGGATAGATTCCAAAAAGCCCTGTACATGGCAAACTCTCTATTAAATCATCTGTCCATGCATCCATACATCATTCCCTCATCCCGGTATGAAAACGCCTGATTATTTACTCACATAACATGTGAAATTTCCATTGAGTCTGTGCGTAATGCAGTCTGCAAAATCCACTGTGCACCAGGCAGGAATTCCAGTGTTGTGAAGTAACATGTATTTGGGAATGTCCTGCCTTATCGTCCACTACGCTATTGCGCATCCCATCCTATTCATATCAATCATTGCATTCTCGCCATGGCCCCTGTCCCAAGGACATTAAACAATAGAACGTTATATTTGCAGTCAGACCTGTGGGCGTCTCCTCGCCGCTAGCCGAAAACCGAAAGCGCTGTCCTTCGAATTCCTCATTTGCAACATCACGTCGAAAAGGCATCTGTGACCGCTTGAAATCACAAATCCATCCATGTAGTGCGGCAGTGTGTGAAAACGGCAACTGGCTTCACTCACAAATGGGACGCCCCGCCCGTCGGTGAACCTCGGTACAGTGCTGCATGAGGGTCCACCGTCAATCGAGTACTACATTCCACTGACCCTTCACAAGTTTGTTCGCGACTGCAAAGATAGTATGTGAAACAATGGGACCATAGCAGAATGAACATATGAACCAATATTTCACTGCCATCGGGATTAAATACATGATTGTAATAGCAAGATGCCATGCGTCGAATTGCAGCGTTGTGTGCGGGACGTGCACGCCCAAAGGGGATTGCAGCTTGCACAGGTGGAATGAATCACCACAGGTGGAGGCTATACAGCCTGAAAACACATAAATTGCACACCCAACCCCCTCCCACAACCACACCCACTCCAAAATGCTACCGGCAGGACTAGCGATGTTGGCCCTGGGGGACCTGATAGCACTGCAAGTACTCCAACTTCTAGAAGAAGACGAACACCAACTACTACAACAACCGGCCGCACAGAGGAGACGCAGGAGGAGGAGGAGGGCAAGGCAGGGCCAGCAAGGCCCACCAGCACAGCCACTACCACCACACAGGCAGCCCGCAATCCCACGCCTCCGAGCACATCCGTTCAACCTCACTGATGAGCAGATCCACACCCTCTACCGTTTGGACCGGGACACCATAACCGCCATTGTGGACATGACACACGCTGACCTTGTCAGCATGATAGATAGCCCAACCGCCATCCCACCCCTACTGAAGGTGGTGTCTGTACTCCACTTCCTGGCCACAGGCACCTACCAGCACACAGTCGGACAGTTGCATGGCATTTCACAGCCACTGTTCTCACGGATACTATTGCAAGTGCTCGATGCCCTCCTGAAGCACGCAGACGACTACATCTCTCTACCACGCTCGGAGCAGGAAATTACGAACACAAAATTGGGATTCCATGCACTTGCCGGCATACCGGGTTGCATTGGTGCCATCGACTGCACCCATGTGGAATTGGTTGTCCCACATGCCATGGAGGCCCAGTACCGCAACCGAAAACAATATCATTCTCTTAATGTACAAATGGTGTGTGACTCCAACAGGATCATTACACATTGTTGTGCCCGATTTCCTGGATCAACCCATGATTCTATGGTCTTGAGGAACTCTACAATACCACGCTACATGGAGCGACACGCGGGGAACAGATCCTGGCTACTCGGTGAGTCTCATTTCATGCATGATAATGTGGGGTATGTGATGCGGCAATGACCTGGCAGGAAGGGGGGGGGGTGCGTACGTAGCAATGTCATTCCACAAACATCCTTTATTGTCCACATACAGGTGATGCCGGGTATCCACTGAAGAGATGGCTCCTTACACCACTCCGGAACCCACAGAACCAGCATGAGGAGGACTACAACCATGCCCACTCACGTACCCGTGTAGTCATAGAACAGGCATTCGGCCTACTGAAGACCCGTTTCCGCTGCCTCAGCAGGTCTGGCGGGGCACTCCTGTACCGCCATGAGAAGGTTGCAAAGATGGTCATGGCATGTGTCATGCTACACAACATGTGAGTACGTAGAAATGTGCCCATGCCCCCTGACGCAGGACTGCAAGCACCTGATGATGGTCATGATGAGGGTGGGGATGTGGCAGCACCTCAAGGAGTCCGCGAGGCACAGGAGGGCCGTGAAATTCGTCAGATTATCATAGATTCATGCTTCTAGCACTCACGCCTGGTGGCTGATACATGGACACGGGACTTGTGGCACTGTGTGTGTCTGGAACATGCACAATATGGACTGTACGCCTATAAAGGCCTCGTACACAAAGATCAATGTCCACACATCTCATTGGATGATTGTGCAATGTTTATAGCATATGTGAAATTATGTTACACACCCCATCGACCCGCCACCCAAGTAAGCCCAACATCCCCCCTCCACCCTCCTACCTCCCCCCCGAACACCAGTGTCCAAAGATGCTCATTGTCAGTGGGCAAACGCTATTGCAAGCCCCCTCTCCGGGTATCAGGGGCACCCCTGCCTGTGGAGCGCAGGTTCCTCCCAGATCTACGTTGGGGGCTGCCCTGGACGGAACTTGCAACGGATGATGTCTCTGCCTGCTCACGTCCATGCATGTCCCTAAGGGTTTGTGAGAGCTCAGTGAGCACACGGCGCACAGCGGCAAGTTCAGCACATACGTCTTTGGACGTCGCCTGCAGTTCCCCCCTCAGGCTCTCGGTGCTTCTCTCCATTTGTACCCTCAGGCTCTCGGTGCTTCTCTCCATTTGTGCCCTTAGTGTCTCTGTACTTCTCTCCATTTCTGCCCTAAGTGTCTCAGTAGATGTTTCTATGGCTGCCTTAGTACCCCCACATTCATCAGCATGGTCCTTCAGGAGCGTGGCCAGTAGCTGCGGTTGCACGATCACCTGGTCGAGGGACTGTTGCCTCTGCTGTGCCATGGCCATTTGCGGTGGTGTCACAGAGGGGCTGATCACCTCATGTTGCCTTGCCACAGGGCTTGTGGGGGATGGCCAGTCGTCTTGTGGGTGCCCCTGCGTGGTATCCTCATGGTGTATGGGATGAAACAAACAGGGGGATTGAGACAGGTCATGGATGGATCCTACATCGACATCACCGTTTTCTGTGTCGGAGCATGCTGCCATTAATGCAGTGTCACCTATGGTGCTGCTGCCACCAGAAGCAGTGCCTTCTGTGGCATCCATTGGGGGGACCTGTGGTGCTGCTGTTGTGGGCATGCTGGCTGCTGGGGTGCCTGTTGGAGTCCCCTCCTGTGTGCTGCCACTTGATTTGTGCTGCTGCCGTGTCTTGATCCGTGCAGCTGAGGTGGAGGGTCTTTGGCCGTTGGTCTTGGCCCTCTTTGCAGGTGTGCTGGTAGGGGTGTCCTGGAGCTCGTCGTTTGAATCGGACCCTGTGGTGGAGTAAAGGAGGGCGAGCGTTATTAGTGGGTCTGTGGAAATTGGAATGGCAATGTATCACATGCATTGGGGTGGTACCTGAGGGTGATTTGGGTCAGGGCCTTGGAGGTGGTTTCATTTTTGTGTGGATTGAGGATGCAGTTGTTTTGCAGCCTGCAGTTAGGGTGTGCCCGCTGCACGTGTAGAGGGTGTTTTTAGGATTTTTAATTATTTATGTATTTAATGTGAGTTTTAAGGTGCGCTATCAGGCCAATGTATGTGGACGTTCTCCTGGACATGTGTTTCTGTTGCACTATGTGGACACATGGTACTTCACATGATTGGACATTGTGGATTTAGCATTGTTTTATTTGGCCCACCTACCTGATTCTTCGGATGTCTGCACTCCTTTCTCCATCCCTCCGACTCCCTCTATACTCTCCATTCCAATGGTGGAGGCACAGATTTCTTCCCAGGGGGTCAACTTGATGGGTGATTCCGATCCTCCCCCGGTAGCTGTGGCGATGTTACGGTTGGCGGATAGTATGCTCCGTACGCGTATCCGCAAGTCGTCCCATCGCTTTCTGCATTGCTGTGGGTTGCGGGGTGCGATCCCCACCGCACTTACCCGCTGTGCCACCAGGGCCCATATGGCCTTCTTGTTCGCAAGTGCCGTCCTGGTCATTTGCGTCGAGAAGACGACGGCAGCATTCTCCTGGAGGGTCTCTGTGAGCACGGTGAGTTCCTCACGGGAGAAGTGGACCTGCCGCTTGCGGTCGCACGCTTTTTTCGCTACTTTTCCCATTTTTCTTGTTTTCACTAGGGTGGATGACGGGTTGGGATGTGTCTCAGGGTAGTATTTTTAATGGTTGTGTGGGAATTCTGATTTTATAGGTGTACGGCGTGCTGTTTCCCGTTCCGGGACCATGTTTTTACTTCTGTTTCCGTATATTTACGGTCACCGTATTTTCTGATTGCCGCTCATTACGGTGACCGCTATGATGGGTGGCGGAATTGCACCTAGGGCGCCGTACGACGGCGGTGAGGGGCGTTTTGGGGGCATTTCCGCCATCGCGGACTTTGCACTTCCGCCATGGCGTAGTGCTCGTGCCCGATGGGTCGGAATTAGCCGCACTTTACTCCGTCGTGCAATGGCGGAAACGCTATTTACGCTATGGCGGTCAGGTCAGTTGCTTTCCGCCAGGGTCGTAATGAGGGCCATAGAGTGTAGGTGACATACAAGATCCCTGAGGAACGCCGCAGTGAATTGGAGATGGGTCCGCGACTGCAGACGGGGCAAAGACCCTCATGGATCTATTGCTCAGAAAGGATATGATCCAGGCCGTGGCTGAGGTCGAGAAGTGGGCAGCAGAGTGGAGGTGCGTGCATAGGATCTGGTGGTTGACCAGATCGAATGCTGCAGAGAGGTCGAGGAGAAATAGCATTGCTAGTTTGCCCTTGTCCTTCAATGCCTCAATTTGGGTTTTTAGGTCTATCAGAGCCATTTCAGTCCCGTGTCTGGGGCGAAATCCAGATTGTCGTAAACCTAGAAGATTATTAGATTCCAAGTAATCTTGAATCTGAAGGTATGCTACGGGGTCTAGAATCTTAAGCAAAAACGGGACAGTGGTTATAGGTCTGAAGTTAGTGGGAATGCTTGGGTCAAGGGATGTTTTTTTAAGCAGTGGAATCACCCATGCGTTCTTAAGGTTGTCAGGGACAATACCTGTTTTAAAGGAAGAGTTGATGAAGGCTGTGATGAATGGGGCCAGATCATGTGAAGAGTCCTTAACGATAGGGGCTGGGCAAGGGTCACCTTGGCAGTTAGATGGTTTAATTCTCAGGATGATGTTTTCTACCTCAGTGATAGTGAGCGGTGAGAAGGCGAATGGTTTAATGTTAGCCGAGTCTAGAGGGATTGCCCTTGCAAGAGAAGGCGGACGGTTGTCGAGCTTCAGACTGTCTTACTTGTCTTTAATTTTGGATTGTAACAGAGAGATTTTATTCAGTAAGGCTGCCTGAATGTTGGCACACCATTTATTATCTTTACTGCAGGTGTCAGGGGGGTGGGGGCTAGAGTTTCTAGCTCTTTTATGATCTTAAATAATTCCTTTGTGTTTGAGTCAGCTTGCAAGATCCGGTTATTAAGGGACTCTTTTTTTGCAGTGATAATGGCATCTTTATAGGTGAGTGAGACCAGGAAGAAGCCGTATTTATGCTCATCAGAGGGGTGGCTTTTCCAGCGATTTTCAGAACAGCGTTTAGCTTTACGGAGCATTCTTAGCTGTGGGGTGAACCAGGAGTTGAGATGAGCTTGTGGTTTAGACTTCCTAAGTTTGATTGGTGCAATAGCGCCTATAGCCGTAAGCATAGTACGGTTGTAGGTGTCAGCTAGGGAGTTGGGATCAGTGCAGGTATCTGTGGCAGCATTGAGAGATGGGAGTAGCAATGGGAGGAGTTTCTCCTTGGTTATGTCCTTTTTACTTCTGGTGGGGAGGGCTGGGGCTATCAGGGTCGGGGCCTTAGGGGTTGCTTCCAAATTGAAAGTTATGATATGGTGGTCAGACCATAAGCAAGGGGTATTAGCAAGGACGTTGATATTGCAGTTAGAGCCAGCTAACCAGTCAAGGGTCCTGCCTTTGATATGAGTCGGTTCATGAATGTGCAAGGTGAAGCCGAGGTCGGTTAGTACATTCTCCAGGTCTAATGCAACAGGATCTTTCGGGTCCCCAAGACCCAGATTAAGGTCGCCTAGGATGATAGTTTATGAATTAGTTTTGGTTTTGTCGAGGAGGAGGGTGGAGATTTCACTGACAAAGGATGGGGTGGGACCTATGGGTCTGTAGATGAGGTGGATGGTGGCTGTTTGATTAGGGGAAAGTAATAGTTTGACTGACAGTGATTCAGCTGATTCAAGTTGAGAGCCAGTTGCCACTCTTAGGCTGAGAGAGTTTTTATGGATGAAGGCCACACCACCACCTCTGGATTGGGCAGTGGTGCGGTCACATCGCGTGATGCCGTAGTCAGGTGGTAAAGCCAAGGATAGTGAGGGGCCAGATAAGGTGTGGCGCCAAGTTTCGGTTATAGCAATGAAGTCAAGATCAGAGGTAGTGATGAGGTCGGCAATGTCTAGTGTGTGTGCTGGGAGAGATCTGGCGTTGATAAGGGCACCCTTGATCAAAGGTGGTTTAACCCTTGTAATATTAGATTTGCAGATAGCGGTGGGTGAGGATGAGCAGGGTGACGTGTGTGGAGTTTGCTTGCTGAAGTTGCTGCGGGTGTGTCTGTGAAGGTGGAGTCTTGTGCCTAATCTCTTGTTTCTGAGAGAAAGGGAGCAGGGTTGGCTATGGGTGGGTTTCCTGGTGAAGTGTTCCAACCACAGAGCAGGGTCGTTGAGGTATTGGTTAATGTAGTTACTGTTGTAGTGTAAGCCTGTGGAGGTGGCTGCAGGGCTCATTGTAGTAGTCTCACTGGGCAGTACCTTGTGGTATGAATTCAGACAGACCAGGCTATCAAGTGGTTGAGTGGTTTAGGGGGGTCTGCCTAAGATTCTTACTAAAACGTGCTGCAATAACATCAGTAAGGATGCATTACTTGACTTTCCATGTACCACCTACACATGTCTATTTCTATGCCTTACTTATTGTTGATATATCATCATTGTATGCTACGTATGTAACCATTGCCTTAAGAAATGCGCCCGGTAGCCTCCGGGCCTGGTCTGCGCTATACAAATAAAATAAATACAAATATGGGGTCTATAGCCCTGAGGTAGTGAAATTACAGACAAATGCATGTGATTTCTCTTAAATGTATCACCTCACTTTGGGGATTAGGGGAAGGGGTTTAGGGGTGTGCTGGGAAAAATTGTTTGCAGGTTCTTTTATCATTCAGCCTGTGGCAATGTTATTTTTGTGTGTGAAGCAACACATGGCTGATTGGTCGGTGAAGGAATTTTTGCTGGTCCACCATGATTGAACGTGCACTCACACAACTTGGTTTACGTGTATTAGAACACTTTGAGGGAAACGGAAAAGTGATTGGAGAGCACTGATAATTAATTGATTGCAGGGAGTTTCTGATCACTCAGGAAGTAGCTTAAATGACAAGTGACTGTGAGACCCAACACACCACCTGCCTAGGTGGAGGAGAAATCTTTGATGTGGTGTTTTGATTGAACACTTACACATTACTTGGTTTAGTGCATTGACTGACACTTGCACATGCATTTGTTTAAAATATATTAGCACACTTTGGAGGAAGGGAAACGTATTTGGGGTGTTGCTGATCACTCAGGCATTGACATAAGTGGCCTGCAGATTGGTATTGTGATACAACACGCCACCTGCCTGGACAGAGGAGACATGTGCACTGGGACAGCTCAGGTGGACACGTGTTCACACATGACTTGGTTTACCACAATAGCTCACACAAGTATGTGAATCCCTTTTCAATTTGTTAGCACAATTTGAGGGAAGGAAAAAACTGTTTGGGGCATGCTGGGAAAAAATGGTTTACATTGCCGTGCTGATCACTCAGGCAGTGGCATTAAGTGGAAGGGTGATTGGGTGCATGACACAACAAACCTCCCACAATGATTAAGGAATTTGCAAAAGGGCAGCATGATTATTAAAGCATTTCTGCGTGCTTCAGCAGTTGAGGGAAAATGCATGATCACACTGTACAGCACTTCCAATTTTTAAATAGCACATACTAATTTAGGGCCTCATTACGAGAATGGAGGTAATGAAAATAGGAAGGCGGAATGGTATTACCGGCATCGTTAACGGGTCCGGGCCATTACGACCTGACAACCCGCCAATACCGCCACCGCCCGTACCGTGCCCCCTCATACCGGCTTGGCGCGTACACACGTCACTTCGCGGAAGAAATACCGGGATGCCGGTAATAGGAGGACATCACAAGTTACACGGGAATGCACTTACCGGCATCTCGAAGGTGGTAAATAGGGCCTGCACGACAGCGGCCAAACAGGCATCGTGGACCACCCGTAAATAGCATCCTGCAGTGAAGGCAACTGCCACAGGTGCACACAATCACCACAGATGGAGTCAATGAAGCCTGTCCCAGTATAAAAGGAGTACACCCACACACCACACCCCTTCCCACACCAAAATGATACCACTAGCTGTTGCAATCATGGGTCTGGAGGACATACCTGTACTGCTACAACTACAGCAACAACAGCAACTACAACAACAACTACAGCCACAACAACAGGCAGCACAGAGGAGACGCAAGAGTAGAAGGAGGGTGAGACAGGCCCAGCAATTACCACCAGTGCAGCCACCAATCCCTCGCATCAGACCCAGTCCATTCAATCTAACCCCTGAGCAGATCCACACCCTGTAATGGTTGGACCGGGACACCATCACCACCATTGTGGACATGATACATGACAACATCGTCAGCCTCATTGAAATACTCACTGCCACCCCCCCTACTAAAGGGGGTGTCTGTGCTCCACTTCCTGGCCACAGGCACCTACCAGCACACAGTGGGCCAGCTGCATGGTATATCACAACCACTCTTTTCACGCATGCTGACCCAAGTGCTGGATGCCCTCCTGAAGCATGCTAGCACCCACATATCCCTACCATGGACTGCCCAGGAGATTGCCGACACCAAAGTAGGCTTCCATGCACTGGCAGGCATGCCCAATTACGTCGGTGCCTCGACTGCACCCATGTCGAATTGGTAGTACCTCATGCCATAGAGGCAGTGTACCGCAATCGCAGGCAATATCATCACACATTGTTGTGCCCGATATCCCGGATTGACACATGATTCCATGGTGCTGCATAACTCCACGCTACCCTGCTACATGGAGCGACATGCAGGACGACGTGCCTGACTGCTTGGTGAGTTGCCTGACTGGCCCATGGCAGTGCATCGAGGTTGTGATGTGGGGGGGATGCATACTCCACCTGGGTGGGAATGGGCGGTGAGTGGACAATGCACTTAGAGCTAAACACTTCTGACCTGAACCTCCCAACCCGAACATGACACATCACTGCCACACATTGGACCAATGCCGTACATTAATGACAACATGTAAGACGCACAACCAGGCCACCATGGATATGTCAAGCGATGCATGACCAAACATGATTACAACTGTGCCAATGTCGCTAGTGTGATTAGGCACAGAGTAGCATACACTGCAATTATGGGAGGCAAGACATTGTTTTCTGCATCCACAGTACATCTGCATCAGCATGCAAGTTAAGACCCTGCATCATCTGTACAATGCCACCCAGACCAGCAGACCATATTGCAGTACACAATGCATCCAAATAATCTTTGTGCATACATACAGGGACATGTGCATGTCAAGAGCAAATAGATGCGGCCATGGCTGTGAATCCTGAAGGTGGCAGCTCAGAATGACTCACACAGACCTCTTTGTACTCCCATGCAGGTGATGGAGGATATCCCCTGAAGCCGTGGCTACTTACCCCTGTGCGGAACCTGCGTAACAGGCATGAAGAGGAGTACAATCGGGTTCATACCCGTACTCGTGTCATGATTGAGCAGACCTTTGGCCTGTTGAAGGCACGGTTCCGCTGCCTAAGCAGGTCTGGTGGAGCACTCCTTTATAGGCCTGAGAAGGTGGCAAAGATCAGCATGGCCTGTGTCATGCTGCACAACATGTACATCCAGAGAAATGTACCACTGCCACCTGACATTGACATGCATGCACCGGGTGAGGATGATGAGGATGAAGATGGAGGAGAAACAGCACCCCTGCCAGTGCGTGATGCACAAGATGGCCGTGCTGAACAACAATCACTGATTGACGAATACTTCTGAACCACATGGACGTTGATGGATATGTGTCAGTACTACACTGAGCACTGGATCCATGTGGACATGTTCACAGGGTATGTGGGGAGTTGGGCACTGTGCACTGTCATGAATAAAATGAATACACAGAAAATGAACAATGTGCAGGCATTAAATGATTTTTTACACAACAGGTGTATTAATGAAAACTACAGAAAAGTGCCTCCCCTCTGCCCCCCAACACACCAACACTCCCCATTCGCCCAATTAACTCACCATTCCCCCCAATGAACACCCACTTATTCCCCAATACACCACAGATACCACCTCCCCCACTCCCATTGTTGTCCCACACTGTTTGCGTGACTTCTTTGTGTCCGGGGGCAGCATTTCGGACTGCCTCACACTCCGCATGTTAGTCGCACAGGGCTGGAGGGTGCAGAGGATGTGGGTGTGGAGGATGGGGTGGATGCTGTAGGGATTGGCACGGCTGGCGCAGGTTGTTGTTGCTGCATGTGTTGCAGTATGCCGGTCAAGACCTGCTTGACTGCCCCCAAACTGTCACGGATCATTGCAGCACAGGCATTGATTGCGGCAGTGTTCCCTGCAATGGCCTGACGGATCTCCCGCCTTGTCTCCTCCCCATCAGCCACATATTGGCGCACTATGTCAATCATGCTCTCTTGCCTTGCCAACACCCTGGACACGCCGTGCCTCCAAGTCAGTGGGAGCAGCAGAGGTTGATGGTGCTGCGGCAGGGCGTGGCATTGCAAAGCTGGCCTCTGGGGTGCTACTTAGTTCGGGGCTGTGCAGCAGAACTTCAGATTCCAGCATGGGGCTGGTGAGTGAGGCCTTAGTGGCGTGTTGGGGGGTGGACGGTTGGATTGGGGTGTGTGGACATGCCACATGGATTGCACCTTCTTGGTCCACATACTCCTCCGCTCTGATGTCAACGTCACTCAGTGGGGCTGCGGCTGCTGCCTCACCCACTGAACTAGTTGCAGCAGAATGGGTGCTACTGGCCTCCCCTTCCACTGTTGTTGGCAGCTGTGTGCTTGCAGTCTGATCCGCAGCTGTGGGACCTTCATGTGCCGGCATGGCATGTGCACTCGCCCTGGCTTGTACTGTGGGCCGCGATGCTGCCCTGGAGGTGGTTTTGCCAGTGCCAGGTGGTTTGGCCCGGGACGTGGATGGCCCTTTTGCTGGGTCTTCACTGCCATCTTCTCCATCGGTGCCGGGGGGGAAGAAGAGATGCAGGCCATCAGTAATGGTGTTACAAGATGCATGAGATGGTGCTGTGGAGTTTTTCATTTCTCATGCATTTATATCTTACAGGTGTCTCACACAGGGTAGTTTGAAGGGGGATAATTTTGGCATTAGCCGTGACATCTCGATTCAGCAATGCTGCCTGCCAGGTGGCATGCCGTTGTATTGGGGTTTGTGTGATGTATGACATGGGAATGGTCCCTGTGTGTTGGCTGAATATTGGTAATGGGATTGGCACTCAGTATGCATTTCAGTGTGGCAGGGTTTGGGCCTCCATCTGGACATGGATATGTTAATGTGTGTGTGATGGGAGATGCATTGCCTTGCCTAGACTCTATTCCACATCACTTGTGCTGCGTCATGGTTTGCCCTACTGGGGTTTGCAGGGTCACTCACTTCCATCTCCAGATGTTGTGGCACCCATCTCCATCTCCCCGGAGCCCTCGATCGACTCCATCTGGATGGTCGCCCACCATGTCTCCTCCCAGCGCATGAGATTGCCCACGGAGTGGAAACCCCGCCTGTGGACATGGCCTCCCGACGATTGCTGGCCAGGATTTTGTGGACCCTGAGGGGGAGGTCATCCCACCTTTTCTTGCAGTGTTTGACTGTCCGTGGAGTGGTGCCGAATGCAGGCACGTTGCGGGCTACCTCCTCCCATATCTCCTTCTTCTTCTGCTGCACCTCCCTTTTGAGGTTATGGGTGTTGATCTCATCAGCATGGGCAACAAGGGTGTCTGCCAACATGTTCAATTCCTCATCTGAGAAACGCTTCTTGCGCAGACAGGGGTTGGTTTTTCGGGTTGCCTTAGACATGTTATTTTCAATGGCCCTAGTCTCTCCTATGCAACACTGGTGGTTTGGGAGCATTGCAATGGATTGTGTTTCTAAAGATGCCCACTGGTGCATTTCCCATTCCGACGTGATGACGTTACTTCCGGGTCCGGTATTACGAGCATGGTATTTACATGGTGTTATTACCGGGTCGGTATTAAGGGGTGTCTCCTGGGCGGAGGCAGTATCGGCGGGTCCCGTGATGCCGCTATCAGAGGGTTGGAGGGCCTTTAGGGCCATGGCGGTGTATATGCAACTGGAAAAATGGACTCCAAAATGATAGCTTTGTTGAATTTATACTGGAACCACACTAGTTTATCCACAAACGTGTTTTTAACAGAGGTTGAAGCACTCCTTGATCTAATTGTATCAGACCTCTCCATCACCACCACAATTAGACTTGGAGATTTAAATCTACATTGCATGACCCAAAACCCAAACAATTCTATGTCTGTGTGTAGTCGCTGGACTTCCTTAAAGTCAGATAGACAATTCGTCATGCTGAATGGAGCAGTTGAAGGAGATATACCGGCCAATCCCACATGGTGGATGCAAAATCAGCACGCTATGTTAGATTACATCTACACTGAGCGATCAATGTTAAGTAATATCGACAATTTTGTTATCTACAAACAATTTCTAAGTGATCATGATCAGCTAACCATGTCATGGCGTTGACCTATTGCCTCCCTACCTGTTAGAACTACTCAAACTTGCTTCAATCTAGCAGTGTCAGGTGGATGCAACCGTCTATGATGGTCACACCACGATATTTATACATTACATGACATTCTGGGTTCTGAAGTCCGTAGATCTTTACTTCCACCTCATGAAGAAGGAATCTACTTATCAACACCACAACTTTAAAAAAAAATAAACGCTGGTGAATGGTAGACCCATCTTTATTCATAAACACGGGTTTGATTCCATCGTTCAGCAGAAAAAAGCTCTTCTCTATAGATCTATAGGAGCTCTTAGGACACTTCCTCAAGATGAGCAGTTGATTAGGATGCACTCTCTCAAAACAAAACCCAAGAAATGGATGAGATTCAGAAAGGCTTACACATACCAACAGGTGAATATATGCTACGTGCTCTTGCAATTGAGAACTAACGAGACATATGGCACCTTCTTAACCAACCATCTCAAACTTTTCAAGCCTCTCTCCAAATGAATCCTGTCACTGAACAAGCTTGGAAAGAACATTTTTTCCAACTTAATATGTGTCTTGACCAACATCTTACACATCCAGTCAACATTTTAGCCAAAGCAGCCTTATCATTGGACTTTGATTTGGAAGATATTATCTACTATATATCCTGGCTAAGCTCTTCTAGAGCCCCTGGGCCCGATGGTCTATCGAACCTTATACTGAAGACCAATCCTACTCATTGGGCAAGGATCCTACATCATACCTTCATTGAGGTGGTAAGGTCTGGCATCATTCCTTCATCATGGTGCAAATCAATTATTGTACCCATTTTTAAACGAAAGCAACAGACAACATCCACATAATTACCAACCAATTGCCTTGTTGGATAGCCCTGTCAAATTATTTGTGCATATTATTCTCAGGAATCTCAAGCAATGGATTCTAAAAAACAATCTCTACAATCCCCACCAGATGGGTTTCATCTCAGGCCTCGGCACTTTGTTACTGTCATATCTGCAATCAAAGCGCAAGCTGCTCATGCTAAACAGCCCATATATATGGCATCCGTCGATTTTAAGGCAGTGTTTGATAAAATATCTAGGTGCCTACATCTAACTAAGGTGGAAATTGCTGGATGTCCTCTCCCCTTGTTGTCCATAATATCACAACTACACTCAAATGCAACCATCCAGGTGAGATCGACACTAGACAGGAAATTATCCTCACCAATAAAAACATATCGAGGCATAAAGCAGGGGTGTGTCCTAGTATCAATCTTTTCTGATTTCTTTGTATTAGATATGTGTAACACCTTCACCACTGTCATTTCCGATCCACCAAGACTTGATACTGCACCTGTTGCATGGATTTTTTACACGGATGACTTTGTTGTGTTATCGAAGACACCGCAAGGGCTGCAGAATCTTCTATCTGCTTTGGAATTGTATCTAGGAACAAACTCATTGCAGTTTAACGTAACAAAGGCTAAAATGATATGTTACAAACCTGGTTGAAAGGTTACAACACATTCTCAAAATTGGTTTCTAAATGGTAAGAAACTAGAAGTTGTCAATGAATATAAATACTTAGGTATTAATATTAAAAATCATACTTCCTATTTACCTTATCTACAGTAACTAACTCAAAAAATTCAAACATTACATCTCAAGCTCGACTAATCAAGGCAAGATATGCAAAATTCTCATATCTCCCTATCATAGTGTCCTATATGCAAAAAGCCTCCACCATTGTACTATATGGAGCAGAAACTAAAACCTGTAAACCAGAAACATTTTGGTCCAAACTCAAAGGCACATATTGGAAGGCTGTCTTGGAACTTTCCAAAAGTCTCCCAGTGTGCGTTCTGAGATATGAGCTGGAGATTCCTTTCTTTAATGTTATGTGTAATTGGAAGATATGTGCACTTTATAGAAAGTACAACATGGTTGATAAACCTCATACTCTCTTAGGTAAACTATCACACTACATTCTTAACTCAGATCACAAATTTGCTCGTGAATGGAGAGCCCATGTCATTCTTCTGCTAGAAGCTAACATTTATTGATTGGAAACCTCACACAAGCGAAGAATAAATTGTTCCAAAATCACTGGATATACAGACTGGAAAAATGCAGAAAATACAAGAGCTTCCAACAACATCCTTTCATACAAAAGACATGTCGAACTCCTTTCTTAAATTTCCTGCTCCAGACGTCAGCAATACATTTACACGCTATCACCTAAACCTTTGCAATACTAGGCATATTAATAATAATAATAATTTGGCATTTATATAGCGCTACGAACCCTCAGGTATCTGAGCGCTGCTTATTATTACCCACGGTGTGTGGTGCTAATTTATCGACCTCGGAAGGATGAAACGCTGAGTTTGGCGCTGCCGGGATTCGAACCTGCATTCGCAGGCTCTGCACTGATGTCAAAGCGAGCGTTCTACTCGCTGTGCCACTTGACCGGCTTAGTGAGGTATGGCCAGATTCCTAAGAAAAATGATGTATGCAGATTCTGCTTAGATGAAACTCAATCGGAAACTTTGCAACACTTATTAACAGAGTGCCCTGCACTGATAGAACAACGAAACATGTATCTGAAGCCATATGTTCATGATTATAGACGTTTGACAGCTCAAAATGTCTCTTGTTGAAACTGTTTCAAACGAATTTACCAAAAGTACAGATTGCAATTGTGAGAATCATACATGGTTTGCTAATTGAATAGATAGCGTGATCATAATGAAGGGAAAAAATGACCTTATCTGTACCTCATGCCATTTATCTCTTTCCTTCTTATTTTATGTAATTATACCTAACCAGTGTGATGCAGAGTCATTGCAATATACTTGGAAATGTATAGTGTGTATTACCACCAAAACGTGTGTTAATGCACACAAAGTGATTGGAGGATCTAATAAGTAACAGTCCAACGGATGAATAAGATACCTTTAAATATGGATTCCTCTGTCACATTTTATTGTACACATTGCAATTCTATTTCTCTTTTTTCTGAATGTATTTTTAAAGTTAGTTAATGTTTCTATATAAATGTTGAATTATGTAATAATATGCAAATATTGAAAGGTTGATTGATCAACCATAACAATAATACAAAATAATACATAGATGTATTACAGTGTTATCCCTTGTAATGAGCTGATATACATATGTATACTCCTTATGAATATATGAGAATAAAGATATATATATATATTTTTTTTTATCAGAGTTCTGGTTGTGCAGACCTTAACGTTTTGGCTCCTTACATTTTCAATATATAGAGGCTGTAGACTTGACGTTGATGTTAATAGCATATTAAGAACCTGGTGGTCAAGTTATTAGTACAAGGCACATCATTAATTCATATTCACGTGCACTAGAGGGACATGCTTTTGCTTACAATAGCGACGTTGTTTACCAGTGTCCAGTCAGCAGTTAGCCTTCCCCTCCTCACTGGCAGTGCAGGTTGTTCGCGAGGGCTGTTGTGCCCAGCGAATGTCTGGCTGAGATCTTAACCCTCTTGATGGATGCCCAGCACAAGTTACACTCACTGGTTTTATCCTGTTCTCATAAACGCCCCCAGACACCTTCAATAAAGGTGCTGATGTAGCACCAGACAGGGGGGCACACCTACTAATTGAAGAAATAACGGGGAGGGGCTGGAGAACCTCCTAGGGAGAGGAAGGGGGTTCACGGAAAATGTAGCCAGTCCCAAGGATCAGGCCTGGAGGGGAACAATGGGGGACACTGTATATAACACAACATGGATACCAGGCAATCTGCCGCATAAATGCGAGAAAGGTGAAAACACAGATAAGCACTCTCCATAGGGGTGCAGTAGGTGGGCTTCACCCCATAGGCCTGCTTTGAACACATGGCACATGCGCAGCGGCTGAGGGATGGGGAAGTGGAGTTCGGGCTTCTTGTCTCCAGCAGACCGCAGTCACTGGGAACAGCACCGGATCATGTAATCAAGGTCGGTGAGTCAGTCCAACGGCTACTCATGGGAGCTGGGGAAATTGACCTGATCCAGAAAGGCACTTGCAAGGCATCAAGGTGGTTTCAAATCACCCTTTGGCCAGTGGGTATGGGAACAAGAATGTGGAATAGAGGGGCGATCGAAGAAGAGCCAATCAGACTGTACGTTCGGTGTCCTTGGAAACTAACAAGCCTGCAGAGTGCTCACAACAGTGTATGCAAAGGTTTCTATTTTACAGGTGCCATGTGAAAGTCTCCCTTCCCACTAGTTCAGAATGCACTCCGGCAGACCTAGGTAAAAGCTGTTGATGGAACAGGTACAGGAGTACTACGGCAGTGACTGCCAGGGTGCTGCATGGAAACATTTGGTATAAATGATCAACAATTCATGATCAATGAAAGTAGCAACTTCTGATTTTTTCTTAACTTGTGATTTATGATTGAGAGACTTATCCACAGGTAGGTCTTTGACTGCCAAGGTCTAATGAGGGCACATTCCCATTTCTTCGGGCCTGGAAATATTTGTGGGTTGTTACTTTAGTGATACAGAACATGAGTTTGGTTTTGGTTGTGATGGGTTTTAGTTGATTTGTCCTTACCCGTGAGTCTATTTGCTTGAGATAGTTGCTAAAGTTCGGTTGATTTTCAGTCGAGGTTTGTGTTCATTTGTAGACAACCTGTGTACAATCGGTATAATTGTAGTTGGCAACACGAGAGATGACTATTATTTTCATGTGTGGGCTCATGTATATGTTAAAGAGCTGGGGTGAGAAGCTGCAATCTTAGGGTATACCCCACAAGTAATATTGAAAGAGGATTTGAAAGTTGTCATGTGCATTGATTGTGTCCATCTTGCGGTAAAGGAAAGAGGTTATCCAGCATACTGTGTATCCCTTTGTTCCTATAACACTATGGACTTTTAGTGGTTGATGGTGTTAAAGACAGTTGAAATATTCCAAAGGATGGGGGTGCTTGGTGTATCAAAGTTATTATTTTGTGTGTCCCAGAAGGATGAGAGATTTGAATTGCTCTCATTGATCTGAATCAGTGCTGTGTCAGATGTATGATTTTGTTGGTATGAAGGTAACACTGAAGTTATTGGTAAATTGTTTTATTTAGGAGTCTAGCTATGTAGAGTGTATTGGAGATAGGGCAGTAGTGCACATGGCCTTCGGGGAGATCTGTTGTGGGATATTTAATGGAGGCTTTATGTGAGCTGATTTGAATGCCTAAAGAATGGCACACTGTTCTATAGAGGAATTGAAAAGTGATATTGAAAGTGGGGGGAAAGTCCTTGTTGATGTGTTATGACTTTATAAAGGTTTGGTGTGCACAGGTACTCAGGAGATCCTGCTGGGTTGCTGGAAGTGACTACTATTACAGAATTGTGTGGTGAAATGGCAGAGACCTCCCATGATCCATGTTGTGCTATTAGTTGTGTTGCTTCCGTTTCATGGTTGAGTGTTGAGATGTTGTGTTTTTGTCTAGATGGTCTTGAATACATAACATGTTTATAGTGCAGTGTCCAGATATGTAGTCGCAAAGTCATTTGGAAGGTTCTATGCGATTTCATCGAGGAGAAATCATTAAATTCGAATCCATCGATGTTCTTTTCTTTTATTCCATTTGACCACAAATATATGTGGTGGAGGCCCAGCACCACTTCCCCCACCTTAATTATGACCCTCACCCACTCCCCCACATATATGTGCAGCCACATTTGTTAAAAAAAAAGATGTGATGTATTCAATGTCGACAAATTCTCCTGCAACAAAACCTACCAATCCTGTTTGCAAGTAGTTTGCACGCTATTGCAGGATGATGGTTTTTTGTAAATGTTTAATACGTTGTAACTTTTCCTTTTTATGTCATTGTGTGAGATATATACCTTGTGTGTAGTGGGTTTTCATGGCTTTTATAGTCTCTGTCTTGTAAAGCCAGAGTAGTCAGTAGTAAGTACCCGATGAGTCTGTCCCATAAATGTTTTCTTCAAGATTTGTTTCATTTGTCTGTTCTCTTTCTTTAGATTGTTGGTGCTAAGAGAGTTCCTTTAACAGCATGCCTTTTTTGGAAGGGCTTCTTTAGGGTTTGGGATATCTGTTTAAGAAGCATATGGAGACTCTCTTCTGGGGTTCTTGCGTAGAATGGGATGGAGGAGAAGAATTTTGAGGCTTTAAAGGCTCTGAGGAGGTCCTTCAAATTGATGTTTTTATATGGTTTAATAACTTTGGGCAGGCTCTTGGCCCACCAAAGTAGAGTGAGTGCTGGAGCGTGAAGGGTTAATGAAAGATCAAGACAATTGCCTGGGCTAGCAGGGTAAGGGTGTTGGGGGGGGCACTACTGTGAGATTCTCAATTCAAAATATTGAATGCAGTGAATAGTACCTTCACTAATTTGTTGAAGTGGTGGCTTCGAGACTTGCTGAGAGCTTTCTGGCAGCAGTGTTTTGCTTTTCCTCCCAGTTGAAATGTCCTTGTATGGTGAGATACGGGTGGTCAACCATGAGGTTTGTGATCACATCCATACATCTTTCTGCAAATGACGAGTTGTAGGCAGGTGAACTCTAGAAAAGCAGCAATGTACGTTTAGAAGTGTGAGGGAACTGTACAGCATAATAGGAGGGATTTACAGTCCGGGGATGCTGTACACGGGTGATACTTAGATTCTTTGATGTCCGTGAAGTCATTATGTACTTGTGCAATTCCACCTCCCACTTGCCAATGAGGTTAACCAACTTGCTCTTGTATGCCGGTGGAAGAGCCTGGTTTAAGAAAGCCACATAATCACTTTTAGCCAGGTCTTGGTGATGAAAAGTACGTCTCAATCCCCCCAAGGAGCATGTCATAAATGCTGGTGCTAGATCTGGATATGGAGCAAGCATTAATGGGGAGACAGTTGGTCCTGAGGTCACGTTCCATCCTGTCAAAGGGTCTGCGGGTGATCCTCTGAGTAACTTGACAGAAGGAGTATTTCTGATAGGTATCATATGCAGGTTTTGTCATGCTCACAGTGGGCAAAAATGTTTCTTTTTAGGATTGCAGTCATTTTCATTGCAAACGTAGGTGTTGGCATGATCAGGGCTCAAGTCAAGGGTACAAGTGGGTGGATGGAGTCAACCCACCTTTTCCAGAGGGTGGATTCAGTCCCTCCCCCACCACCGCATCCCCCCAGCTAAAATGAGATATATTGATGTCCTCTTTGAATTTATGAAATAAAGCCGACCTCGGGAATCGAACTGCAGTCCTCAGGTTTACATGCCAGGCACTTCAACCCTGCACTATATAACCTCATGAAAAATAACAAACACCTAATGGTGAAATGTCGCATTTCAGTATTGCAAGTTCCAGGGAAAACATTTGCATTCTGGGAGTTTAAAACATGCACACCTTTAAACGTTTAGAAGAAAATATCCTCTCTTGGTTTTGTGTGTGTTGATTTTATGAAAGGAAAATGCCATCCTGCCTGTGCAATTTGGGTGGTTATTCAAAGCCAATTTAATGAAATATGCATATTTCACGCTGATATGCTAATTTCTGGGGATGTCACGTCCCATTGAGTTTGCTGATGAGTCCCCCACTTTAATTTGTAGAACTTGACCCCTGGGAATGATAGAACTGTTTAATAATAAACTGTATGATCCGATGTCAGTCTAAGTCTGCAGGTCGCTGGGCTGCTGCTCGTGCTGTTGGCTTGTGGAATGCGTATCTTTTATGCCCTGATTGCTGTACTGTGGGATGGAGATGTGTGCCTGAGTTAGTTTAGAGTTGGGCTTCAGATTCACATCTCTCTTGTGTCCCGCTGTTCCATCTTTAGAGTTGTGTGGGCTTGGTGGCAGCATCTGATGGTCCCGCTTGTTGCTCATATCTTGTGAATGGTCTTGTGATGCACATGGTGTGTGGTCTTGCAGGAGCATCACAGTTGCTTTAGCTAGTAGCTCTACTAGATCGATTGATCAGCATCTCCTAGATGTTCCCTACGCCTTGGCTTTGCATACTGGGGGAGTTGATTTTCTGATCCCCCCAGCTGCTCGGATTCGGCTCTTTGTCAAGGACACCCACACTTTTTAACAGGGTGTTCTGAGGAGTGTATGGTGCTAATGCAAAAGTAACAAGATAGAGAAAGTGGAAACTAGAGAAAGCCTAAGTGGCACTTGCGATTAAACTGTAGGCTCTGGCACAGGGAGCTGCAGGGAACATCACTGCAGAAGAAGCAGCAGTGACAGAACAGTCTTTACTGTGTGATGAGCAATACAACACAATAAGCAAACAATATATAGGTGTAGAAGACAAGGAGCAATATCTGGGATTCTGCAATCACGCAGCAGCATGTGGGTATCCATAATCAATACACGTGATGCAGAAATCAAAATATAAACCCAACAGGTGGTAAAATGAAGCTGCACTATAAGTGATGCAACAATCGAGGTATATGTTGAGGCACTCTGACTCTGGGTGTGGCACAATCAGTACACGTTCTACAGGGTGAACAGGTAATCGATGGCATGTAACAATCTATATATGTAAGGGTGGCAGAATTACAGAGCAGTGTATGTGATACGACAATCAATAGAGAAGATGCAGCAATCGAACTAAAGGCAACCTAGTCAAGCACTTATAAAAGAGGAAAGACCAGTTGTTATGTGCGTTGCACCAATCAATCTATGAAATGCACAGATCTATTTAATGTTGTCTCAATCAAGGAGCAGGATAGACGAATGAAAGTGTCAATGTACAGCAAGACACAATCAGGAACAGTATCTGTGGTGGAACTAGCGATAGAAAGGCGAAACAAAGAGGGTGCATCGGACAGAACAATGCACCCATGGGTGGCACGATCAAGGAGCAACAATGTGATGCAACAATCTATTAATGGGTGGCACAACCAGGGATCAGTATAAAGTGATACAATAATACATTTGTCGCATACACAAATCAAGCAGCATTACATGTGATGCAACAATCCGTTTAAGGCTGGCAAAATCAGGGAACAGTTTATGCAATAATCCATTTGTTGGTGAACCAATTAAGGAGAAATAAAAAGCCCATGTTGCTGTTATGGTTATTCTTCTTCACAATAATAATAATAATAATAATAATAATAATAATAATAGATGCAGCCTGCAATGCCAGTATATAAAAGCCAGTAAATCATGTTCTTATTACAGGCATGTCACAACTGGCCTATAATAAGAACATGGCATCACTACTGCCCTGGTACCAGTTATTACGCCCGTGTGTGACATCAGAGTGCCTGCTGTTTCCGCCAGAACAGCGCAGAATACCAGCTCCCACCGCAGACCTTAATTATAGACAAGACTAGCTTTTCAAATTGCTTTGGTGTAAAATAACTTTACATCTGTTATCTGATAAGGAACAGTTTTAGAAGTATGTTTATTTTATGCACTGCTGGAGTTTGACACAGGAGAGCAGGAATCTGCATGTTAATACTTGTTTTAAAGCACAAGGAAACTATTTGAAATGAATTTTATTAAACTGCTTAAACAGTTTTTCTTCAACACATCCGAAGCTACATATTAGATTTTTTTATTTAAGAATGGAAATTGTTTCCATGTATCAGCAACCGGATGGTCTCTTCCATTAGACGGTGAACAGGCCAGGTATTAAAGGGGGATAACAGTGCATGGCCATGTGTGATAAGGAATACATTATCCTCTACCATACGTAAAAAGGGTATTGCAAGTCCCCTCGGAATTTCGTGAGCATTTAAAGGAACTCAGCCTTTGGCCATGCTCCTCTATTTGGTCACAGAACACTTCAGGGACTTGAAACATCTTTATAACATACGCCAGGGGCACTTTACCCCTTATATAAAAGCATGTAAATATCGCCTCTTATTGCAGGCTAATTGTGACATCACTACTAACCTCTAAAAAACAATGACATCACTACTGCTCTGTAATCAGTTATTATGCTGCAGTTGTGATGCCACAATGCCTGCTGCCTGACCCAGGACAGAGACGAATTTCAGCTGCCACTGCAGTGCTTAATCAAAGCTGTGACAAGCTTTTCAAATTCCTTTCTTGCGATGTTGCTTTCGGTGACACTTGACAACCTGAGAAGCAACTGTGTATGGTAGCATGTTTATCTTGTGCACTGTTGGAGTTGAACGCATGAGAGCAAGATTCAGAATGTTATTGCTTATTTTAAAGCATACAGCATAAACATTTTAGATGCATTATATCAAACAGGGTCAACTATTTGCCTGCCACACATTAGAAGCTGCATGTCATTATTACGGGTCTGGTCCAAACATATTCCACATTGAATCTATGTATGAGAAGATAGAAGATCTCTTAAAATACATGAAGAAAGAGGCCAGGAACTAAAGGGGATTGCAATGCATTGCTATGTGTAAAAAAGATATTGCAATTCACCTCAGAGTTCAATGACATTATAAAGGAACGCAGCTGACTTCATCCCACATATTATTTATTCTTCTTATTGTTATTATTATTATTATTATTATTATTATTATTATTATTATTATTATTATTATTATTATTATTATTATTATTATTATATTTGTACAGCACAAACTAAGCTCAAGAGCAACCTTTATAGATCATAGAGTAAAACATTCAAAGTGGGAATTTAACAAGTAATCAAGTAAACATTAGTAAAACATATCACAGAACAATGTATGGATGGGACTATGCAAAAGGTAGTAGGATTATAGGTTACAACTAGAGAATAATGACACATTGACATAAAAAACTCACTCCTATTATGGTTTTGGATTATATATCTGCCTTATTTGTTCGCTCTGGGAAAAGGAACTCGTGGCAGCTATTTCTACAAAAAACGACTACAAGGAAATAGGTCAAGATTAGAAATGAACTGATGGGCTCTGTCCCTAGAGAGGCAGTGGGACTTTAGACCAAGAGGTTAGTGATTTTCAGTGTCTAGTCGCAGATCAATTCAATTAACAGGAGTTCAATAAAGACCTTAAGGGCTCAATCTTGCAGATATCAATACTTTAAACTAGGCAATCATGCTCAGACTATAATGGTAAACTTATATTGAACAGAAAAAACAAAGGTTAAATCTATTTATGGAAGAGGACCTTCATTATAGTTGTGAAATATCTATTTTTAGAAGCTCTTTCTTTTATGATTGGCCAAATATACTTTTAATCCTTCCAAATGGCAGGTGACGACTCAGAGTAAATACGTATAAGTTCTAATTTTAGTTACAGATCCTACATACCATTAGAAGGTGTGGAAGGATTCTAGAGCATTCAGGCAATGCCAGACCACAGAAGCCGATTTAAGTGAACACAATGGCGCAAGGACTCAGAGACTAACTGAATTTGTGGCATGCAGACATGCGGCACGCTGTGCTCAAGGAAGGGATGGTTTTTATGCCTGGGGCCAACCTGTCATCTTCTCCTCCTGAGCTCTTTGTATGCCTACTGCTGGGCTCTGAATTAGTTGTGGTTGGGAGAACACAATACGTATTCGCCTGAAACTTGATCCGCACATGACGCTTATTATGCCAGCCTAACGGTTTGAGGGCACTCTAGTGGGAGTGGACAGATGTCATGCGTCACAGACCTGGCACATTCCTACCATCGTAGTGCACGCCGTGGAGAGAAATTCTTTTCGCCTGATGCCGTAAAAAGTAATTGTTCAATGTCGTCCTCTACATGCCACTCACAGGCCTGAAGCTCTTTACAATGCCATACCAACATCAAGGCCCAAAAGGAAGGTGCAACCTACATTAAAAAAGGCCAACTTCCTATCTGAAAGCGTTAGTCTCTAGAAGAACATTGGCGTTCACATGGTCACCCTGCTACGGTTTTGCATCAAATGCTGCAATCCCTATAACCCTCCATATTACCCTTTATATCTATCAGCATTTCCTTCAGTACCTATATTGATCACTGCACCAACATTTCCCGCTGCACACAACTATGGCCTATGATCCAGCATAGCCCTCTACATCCATATGACCCTCTGCATGCACGTCACCCTCCACTTCCACGTGGTCTTTCTCTTCCACATCAATCGCTATATCCACAACACCCTCAAAGCACATCACTCCCATGGCCACATTGCCCATTAACACCTATCAGATAAATGAGATACATATCCAATAAAGTCACAGCCACATCCTATAGAAATCTTTCATCACGATTACGGAGATATAATGAGGGCATCAACTCCACCTGACAGCTGTATGCGAAAGATGTATCGTAGATGCGTGAGGACCATGGGGAGAGGAGGCGGTCTGGACAATTAATGAACTGCCGTTGCTTCGATGAAAAATGATAACCTTGTTTTCCTACTGCCCTCATCTTGCAATTTTTAAATATATTCATCATAAATAGCTGGATTCGGTAATAGTGTCATACAGCCAAACTATCAATAATAACAACATTAATGTCATACCATTAATATTCAACAAAAAGCCCATTGCATTCCCATTTTAAAACATTAAAAACAATAATTTTAACATTGTTAAAATTGGATAATTTAAAGATTTGTGTGTATTTATAATTTTATGTTACAATTGCATACATTTACTAAATGTAGCTGCATTAATGACAATGCTTTCCAGGCACAGCCACACTTGTCTTCCTGATAAGCCAGGCTCTGTGGATGAATTGTGTCCCTCAAAGATGGTGCTGCTGTTTTTGGTAGATTTACACAAGAGCAAGGCATCAGTTAGGTCTTGAATAGGTTGTTCTCTCAAGGTAGGCTTTAGGCATGTTGCTCTAAGCTGAGCGTACCCTAACTAAAAAAAAGGAGATATTCAGGGGGTTCTTCAATGTAGCAAAGAGGGGAGGCATCAGAATCGGTCACATTCAATAGTGTAGTAGATGTGCTAGCGGAAGGCTACCTAGACAGAACATTATATATGAATATCGTGCAAAAGAAGATCTTATCATATCCAGGTACCCTTATTGTTTGATAGCCCAATACGCGAAGGATAGCTTTGACGAATTACTGTGCGCTAGTTCTCTCTTTTATTAAAGAGACATGTGCTTTTTTTCCATCTCAGATTTCACATTTCAATCTTATCCCTGGTATTCGGTCCTAGCCTTGAAATCCCAAAACAGGCCAAGGTCAATTTGATGTGTTTACACCATGTAAGAGTACGTTTGCCATCCTGGATCACCAGATCTGAGAGAGCTTTTCTGTATTTTCCAAAGTTCGGGGATGTCCACAGAGGCACCCTGGTCTAAGCTCTAATTCATCAGAGATGCATTTCTGATTAATTTCAATATGTAAGACTGTACATTTTGGCAGATTCACTTTTCGCTCTAAAAATAAATTTTTGACTTTTGCTAATTATGTTGTATTGAGAAAACCCCATATTTCAGAGCCACGTATTGCAGCCATCCTCCCCTGCATGTCATAGATGTTAAGAGCTAGCGATTGTGTTCCATTACCATTATACTGTAGCAAAGTGTATAATTGCGTTGCTGGTCCTTTCTAATGATACACTTGACTTTTCTATCCATTCATACCTTGTGCCATTGCCCATAAATCCAATACCTAGATATGCAAAGTCACCTAGTCTATGTTATGCCCATACATCAATAGCTGCAATCTTGGTGGCTTTTTGTGCAGGATGGAAAACCATCGATTTTCATTTTAGCATCATGAATGGGGAGGCCATTGTTTTTGCAGCCTTTGTTAAAAGCAGATAACGGTGTCTTGAGTCCTGCAGGGTTAGCAAGCTTAGAAAAGAATCACCTGCAAAATGTTAAAAGGAATCCCATCAAACCTAATTTACGGGAATCTTTCTGCAAAAGAGTAAGTATATCAATTAATATTTTAATGAATATTCATAATTGTTTTGGAGCCAGGGCCTATCCGTAAATCCATTTGTATTGATTGGGATGCAGTTTGTATCCTTTGAGAGATTGTAATGGACAATGGCTCCACCAGTCTTAATCTTGGGATACCTTCAAAGGTAGTTTTCAGGACTACAAAGACCAAATAGAGATTGACCTTTGTTAATACCACCCATTTTTAGACTAAAAATAAAAGTCTAAAACATTGATTGATGGTGCTGAGACCAGGCTGTAACCTGCCCGGAGGTGACTTACTACTTGTTTCTCAGCCGCCAAATTGGTCCGATGCATCCTCACAGCGCTTGCATGCATGTTCCCAGCGCATCCAGCAGTGATATCGGCCGATAATTAGCTGGATCTTCACAACTGCCTTTTTTCTACAGAAGCACAATTTCCATGTTCGTCCAAGAGGTCGAAATGGAAGCCAGCTCTGCAGCGTCATTCAAAAGGCGAAATAGAACCGTTGTCCCGATATCCAATATGCTTTGAACAAATCTAATGGAATTTTGTTTGGGGACGGTGCCTTTCCACACTTGTGGCTTACTATTGCAATTCTGATCTCAGCTAGTGTGAATTGTATTACTTGGTTGTCATTTTGGTGTTACGCAATCACAGGTTTATCTCTTGCCTCGGCTATACCCGCTGGGAAATGTCTGAGTTCAGTATATGAAGATATAAAATGTCTTCACCAATCATCTTGACTGTTGTTGCCGTTTCAAATGTTTCTGGTATCCACGTTCTATAGTTTGAGCGATTTATCAAATGCAGCAGCATCTTTGTTCCCTACAGGGTACATTAGATCCTGACACTTCCCTTCTACGAAGGCTTTCTTATTCCTATTTAACACATTTTTATATGATTCGTTTCAATTTACTGAGATTATCCTGGGCACTTCCTGAAGTATTCTTTATCCCCTGTGGAAATGTTTTATTTTGCCTCACAACAGTCCCTCTGAAACTATTTCGAGTGCCGAATGGCGCGGGATCATACTATGTTCGTTGGTCTTGTTAATAGGACATATTTGCCCATTGCAATCTTTTCATAGGTTTGGATAATATTAATATTTTTTTTATTTATCAACGGTCAAACGTTTCTCCAGGGGTTGCAAAATGTTAGAATACATTAAGGGTAAATTGCTGCTTCCCTCGATTCCAGCTCATTTGGTTGTGTGTTTAGCATGCTCAGTGATGGCAATTTTAGAATATATTCCTATGTTAATCGTATTAATCACTGGCCACCGTTCACTAGGTAATTCTAAGCGGAGAGGGTGGTTATCACTCTCCAAGCGATCAAGGACCTGGAAGGCTTTAACTAAGTGCCAGTCTCTGGTGGTAATGAGCACGTAGTCAATGTGTGTTTGTTTGTCCCTTAGCTCGGAAGGTTGGAGTAGTTGGGTTTTCGTCTTTTACTCTCCCTTTGCAAGCTCTCCATTATAAATGATAAAGAGTGTGCACCATCTGCAATGCGTGTTTCTTCATTCTTTTTGTCTACTAGATTTTAATTCTGGTATATCCCAGGCTGAATCCCCATTCTCTATCACACGGCGGAATGTCTTGAGTCGCTCAAATTGCAGTCCTCTGCTAAAAACGTATGGGCCTCTTTTGATCACCCTCTCTTTACCAGAGCAATGTGCTTTTGGACCAATTGGATCGCGTTCCTTTCATAGTTGTCATTGGGTCGGTTATACATATTAAAGAGTATAGTAAAGTTTTCTGTACCCATGCCCATGTGCAGCTCTTGCACATCATTGGAACCTGTGTCGTGGGCCTCAACTTCTCAGTTAAGTGAGGAGTCTACCTTGTCAGATGCACCCCCACTCGAGTGCCCTCTGGGACCTTTCACAGCTAGTACATTTAAGGAAGCATATCCTTGTAGATAAAGCACGATCAACCCCCATGTTTCTTGCACACAGATTATTTGGTGTTTACTGCCAAAGTCACACCAGACACTGTCAGGGACATTTTAAGATAGACCTGCTGGATTCGAGGAAGGTAACCTTATAAATGTGTTTGTCCTGGTTGCAATGTCTTCATTAGTTGATGATTCTGTGGTGTAGTAACATTTAGTCAATCCACAAAGTCCATGCCTTCTTCCGTGTCGGTGTGAGGATTTACATTTAAATGTAATATAATGGATCTATTCTCTAAGGGTATGAAATCTCTTCATCACAGCACACTGACCTAGATATCCTTTTGGCAAAGATTGGATCTCAAGAGAGAAGGCTTTGGGGCATCCCTCTAGGGGGTTAAGCCCATTGGTCATACTTTCTCCACAAGGAGGAGTGTTCTATACTCTCTAGCTAATTACCTTATGCCAGGTCTACATACCTTAATTTGATGCACATAAAGTCCCCATCTTTAGCCAAAGCCAAATGTATTTTAGTGCAACCTATTATATCCCCCGGATCATAGCTTCCCATCCGCTGGTAGATCTGATCCAGTGGATGCGCTTGTTACTTAAAGCTATGTTACCCTCTTGGTATTCTGGACCTAAATTTGAGACGTCGTGCATGCACACGTTATCATGATCACTATAGTTGGCCTTGTGGGGGTCTACTCAGTTTGGGATGGTTTGTAATGTGGATCAAATGCTGTCTTGTTGTCTGTGGATCACATCCGCTATCACCTGTTTGTAAAGCAATCAAGGAGCAGTTCAGGGATGCACCAATCACAGAGCCTTGTATGATATGCAACAATCTATAGGTGACACATTCAGGGAGTTATATAATGGGGTACAGCAATGTGTGTAGGCCATGTAATAATCCAGGAGCATATATGTGATTCAACAATCACATATATGCGACTTGTATTCCAAATTTTATAATGGGAAAAGTGGAACTAAAGATCCCAGAATGTAAAGAAAAAAATCAGGACTGGATAATCACCTACAGATTGGAATGGGTCATGTTGGCAAGTATGTATCAAATCCAGTGAACTTTATTTACATAAAACAAGGTTTTGGGATTATCTAGTGAGATGGCGTTCCCACCATTTCCTTTCTTACACTTTTGCAAAATGAAAATAAGTCACTATTAAAGTCGGCTCTGAGCTCGCAATTCACTAAGGTGGGATATGCATCCCCAAAGATCATTTTTAAGAACTTATTTTCGATCGCATACAATGTCTTTGTTGCCAGGCACCTGCACAACTCCCATGAAGCCAGTGACTGAGACTCTGCTCTGTTAGCTGCACAGACCTTTTTTAATGAAATTCTTAGATGTGGAGTAAGAATAATGATGTGCTCCCCTCTGCCAGCTCTTACTTTGTGCCTTCCACCCTACTTTAATAGGAAATGACTACTTTGCCGCCTGGAGGATGACTAGCATCCAGAAAAGCACAAACACCCTGTTTATTCAGTCTTTAATGAAAATCCTATTCTGGGTTATGTATCTGCCTTATTTATTCGCTCCGGGAAAAAGGCACTCGTGGCAGCTATTTCTACAATAAATGACTACAAAGAAATAGGTCAAGATTAGAAATGAACTGATGGGCTCTATCCCTAGGGAGGCAGTGGGACTTTAGACCAAGAGATTAGTGGTGTGCAGTGTCTAGTTGCTGAGCAATTAAATTAACAGGAGTTCAACAAAGACCTCAAGTGCTCGATCTTGAAGATATCAATACTTTAAACTAGGCAATCATGTTCAGTCTACAATGGGAAACTTATAGTGAACAGAAAAAACAAAGGTTAAATCTATTTATGGAATATGACCTTAATTATAGTTGTGAAATATCTATTTTTAGAAGCTCTTTCCTTTACGATTGGTGGCCAAATATACTTTTAATCCTTCCAGATGGCAGGTGACGACTCGGAGTAAATACGTATAAGTTCTAATTTTAGTAACAGATCCTACATACCATTACAAGGTGTGGAAGGATTCTAGAGCATTCAGGCAATGTCAGGCCACAGAAGCCGATTGGAACGAGCACAATGACGCAAGGACTCAGAGACTAACCATATTAGTGGCACGCAGACACGCGGCACGCTGTGCTCAAGGAAGAGATGGCTTTTGTGACTGGGGCCAAGCTGTCATCTTCTCCTCCTGAGCTCTTTGTATGCCTACTGCTGGGCTCTGAATTAGTTGTGGTCGGGACAGCACAATACGTATTTGCCTGACACTTGATCCGCACCTGACGCTTATTGTGCTGGCCTATCGGTTTGAGGGCACTGTAGTGGGCGTGGATAGATGTCATAGACCTGGCACATTCTTACCATCCAAGTGCAAGTCGTGGAGAGAAATTCTTTTCGCCTGATGCCGTAAAAAGTAATTGTTCAATCTGGTCCTCTAGATGCCACTCACAGGCCTGATGCTCTTTACAAACAATGCTATACCAACATCAAGGCCAATAGGAAGGTGCAACATACACTGTAAAGGCCAACTTCCTATCTGAAAGCGTTCTCCTCTAGAAGAACATCGGAGTTCACATGGTCATCCTGCTATGGTTTGCATCAAATGCTGCAATCCCTATAACCCTCCACATTACCCTTTGTATACATCTGCATTGCCTTTGGTACCTATATTGATCACTGCACCAACATTTCCAGCTGCACTCAACCATGGCTTATGATCCCACATGGCGCTCTACATTCACATGACCCTCTGCATGCACGTCACTCTTCACTTCCACATGGTCCTTCTCTTCCACATCAATCGCTATATCCACAGCACCCTCAAACCACATCACTCCCATTGCCACAATGCCGATTGACACCTATCAGATAAATGAGATGCATATCCAATAAAGCCACAGCCACATCCTAAGAAAAATCTTTCACCAGGATTACGGGGACATAATGAGGTCATCAACTCCACCTGAGAGCTGTATGCGAAAGATGTATCGATCAAATTAGATGCGTGAGGACCATGGGGAGAGGAGGCGGTCTGGACAATTCTTGAACTGTTGTTGCTTTGATAAAACATTATAACCTTGTTTTCCTACTGCCCTCATCTTGCAATTTTGAAATATATTCATAAATAGCTTTATTCGGTAATAGTGTCATACAGCCAAACAATCAATAATAACAGCATTCATTTCATACCATTAATATTCAACAAAGAGCCCATTGCATTCCCATTTTAAAACATTAAAAACAATATTTAAAAATTGTTAAAATTTGATAGTTTAAAGATTTGTGTGTATTTATAAGTTTATGTTACAACTGCATACATTTACTAAATGTAGCTGAAATAATGACAATGCTTTCCAGGCACAGCCACAATTGTCTTCCTGATAAGCCAGGCTCTGTGGATGAATTGTGTCCATGCAAAGCTGGTGCTGCTGTTTTGGTAGGCTTACACAAGAACAAGGCATCAGTTAGGTTTGGAATAGGTTGTTCTCCCAAAGTAGGCTTTAGGCATGTTGCTCTAAGCTGAGCGTACCATAAGTAAGAAAAGGAGATAATCAGGGGTTTCTTTAACATAGGAAACAGGGGAGGCATCAGAATCGGTCACATTGAATAGTGTAGTAGATGTGCTAGCGGAAGGCTACCTAGACAGAACATTATATATGAAGATAGTGCAAAAGAAGATCTTATCAAATCCTGGTACCCTTATAACCACACTCTTGTTTGGTGGCCCAGTAAGCGAAGGATAGAGTAGACTGATTACTGTGCACTAGTTCTCTCTCTTTTATTAAGGAGACATCTGCTTTTTTTTCAGCTCAGATTTTACACTTCTAATAATATCCTGGGTATTCGGTCATAGTCTTGAAAACGCAAAACAGGCCAAGGTTGATTTGATGTGTTTACCCCATGAAAGTGCACTTTTGCCACACTGGGTCACCAGATCTGAGTGATCTTCACTGTATTTCTCAAAGTTCGGAGATGTCCACAGACGCACCCTGGTCTAAGCTCTAATAATCAGAGATGCATTTCTGATTAATTTCAATATGTAAGACTGCACATTTTGGCAAATTTATTTTTGAAGTTGCTAATTATTTTGTATTGAAAAAACCCCATATTTCAGAACCACTTATTGTAGCCATCCTCCCCTGCATGTTATAGATATTAAGAGCTGGCGAATGTGTTCCATTGCCATGTGGCTGTAGCAAAGTTTATAATTGTGCTGCTGGTCCTTTCTAATGATACACTTGACTTTTCTGTCCATTCGTACCATGTGCCATTTCCCATAAATCCAAAACCTAGATAAGCAAAGTCACCTAGGCTATGTTACGCCCATACATCCATAGCTGTCATCTTAATGGCTTTTTGTGCCGGATGGAAAGCCATTGATTTTCATATCAGCATCTAGAATGGTGAGGCCATTGTTTTTGGAGCCTTTGTTAAAAGCAGATAATGGTGTCTTGAGTCCAGGGATAACAAGATTAGAAAATAAACACCTGCAAAAAAAAAATAAAGGAATCATATCCAAACCTAATTTAGGGGCATCTCTCTGCAAAAGCGTGATTATATCAATGAATCTTTTGATGAAGATGCAAAATAGTTCTGGAACCACGGCCCATCCTTGTTGTAAACCCATTTGTATTTTTTGGGATGCACTTTGTTTTCCCTGAGATATTCCAATGGACAATGGCTTTGTTGCCACCCTATAAGCTTTCAATCACTGAGTAAATAATTGAGAATATCTGCATCATTTAAAGGATCCACCAGTCTTACTCTTGGGACTCCTTCAAAGGTAGTTTTCAGGACTACAAAGACCACTTAGAGATTGACCATCGTTAATACCGCCCATTTTTGGACTGAAAAGAAAAGTCTAAAACATTGATTGATGGTGCTGAGACCAGGCTGTAACCTGACCGGAGGTGACTTATTACTTGTTTCTCAGCCGCCAAATTGGTCCGATGCATCCTCACAGCGCTTGCATGCATGTTCCCAGCGCATCCAGCAGTTATATCGGCCGATAATTAGCTGGATCTTCACAACTGCCTTTTTTCTACAGAGGCACAATTTCCACGTTCGTCCAAGAGGTCGAAATGGAAGCCAGCTCTGCAGCGGCATTGAAAAGGCGAAATAGAACCGTCGTCCCGATATCCAATATGCTTTGAACAAATCTGATGGAATTTGGTTTGGGGAGGGTGCCTTTCCACACTTGTGGCTTACTAATGCAATTCTGATCTCAGCTAGTGTGAATTGTATTACTTGGTTGTCATTTTGCTGTTACGCAATCACAGGTTTATCTCTTGCCTCGGCTATACCCGCTGGGAAATGTCTGAGTTCAGTAAATGAAGATATAAAATGTCTTTACCAATCATCTTCACTGTTGTTGCCGTTTCAAATGTTTCTGGTATCCACGTTCCATAGTTTGAGCGATTTATCAAATGCAGCAGCATCTTTGTTCCCTACAGGGTACATTAGATCCTGACACTTCCCTTCTACGAAGGCTTTCTTATTCCTATTTAACACATTTTTATATGATTTTTTTTAATTTACTAAGATTATCCCGGGCATTTCCTGAAGTATTCTTTATCCCCTGTGGAAATGTTTTATTTTGCGTCACAACATTCCCTCTGAAACCATTTAGAGTGCCGAATGGCGCAGGATCATACTATGTTCGTTGGTCTTGTTAATAGGACATATTTGCCCATTGCAATCTTTTCATAGGTTTGGATAATATTAATTTTTTTTTATTTATCAACGTTCAAACGTTTCTCCAGGGGTTGCAAAATGTTAGAATACATTAAGGGTAAATTACTGCTTCCCTCGATTCCAGCTCATTTGGTTGTGTGTTTAGCATGCTCAGTGATGGCAATTTTTGAATATATTCCTATGTTAATCGTATTAATCACTGGCCACCGTTCACTAGGTAATTCTAAGCGGAGAGGGTGGTGATCACTCTCCAAGCGATCAAGGACCTGGAAGGCTTTAACTAAGTGCCAGTCTCTGGTGGTAATAAGCACGTAGTCAATGTGTGTTTGTTTGTCCCTCAGCTCGGAAGGTTGGAGTAGTTGGGTTTTCGTCTTTTACTCTCCCTTTGCAAGCTCTCCATTATAAATGATAAAGAGTGTGCACCATCTGCAATGCTTGTGTCTGCATTCTCTTTGTCTACCTGGCTTTTAATTCTGGTATATCCCAGGCTGAATCCCCACTCTCTATCACACGACGTAATGTATTGAGTTGCTCAAATTGCAGGTTGAAGTCCCCTGCTAAAACATATGAGCCTCTTTTGATCACCTTCTCTTTACCAGAGCAATGCGCATTTGGACTAATTTGATGGCGTTCATTTCATAGTTGTCATTGGATCGGTTATACATGTTAAAGAGAAGGGTCGGACTGGGACAAGAAATGGGCCCACGCACCTCAAAAAAAGTTGCCCTCACCTAAAGAAAGTGGCCCTCAAACCCTCATTGGTGAATCAATTCAATTCACAACTTTACAGAAAATGCTACTTATCGAGGGTTAATGGTGTTTGTTGCATGTAATGTTTTGTGTAAACACTTGAGAAAACGAGTGAAAACATTTCTTTTCCATGGCCCCGGCATCTGATAATGATTTATTATTTAAATAGCGTGTTTGCCAAAGCACTGTACATAGCACATATGTACATACAATCATTCCCAACCGAAGTAGTTTGTACTCATTTATCAACCTCTGATAACGGAAAGGCTGAGTTGGTCTTGCCAGGATTTGAACCTGCTACTTGCAGATCATGCATAGATCGGAGCAGCACCAGTGAGCGCTCAACCTGCTAGTCTATATTACTGGAGTAAGCTAGGAGGAGCAAGCAGTTCCTTCCTTCTTATCTCCCATCATCCATTACTCCATTATCCCTCCTTCCTTTCCTTCCTCTCTGCTTTTCTTCTTTCGTTTTTCTGTTGTTCCTTCCTTTTTTCTTGCTTACCCTTACATTATCTCCCCTTTTTTTCATGGGCATCTTTCCTCTCCTCCTTTTCTTCCTCTCACATTGTTTCCTTCCTGTCTCCCTATCATATTTCCTCTTAACTTTCCCCCATCCTTCCACCCTCCTTGTTTTTCTCTCTTCTACCATTCCTCCTTATTTCTTTACTTCCTCACTCTCTGTAATTCCTACCCCATTGTTATATTGGAAAATAGCAGTTAAAGATAGATGATTGTGCATGGGTCAACAAGCTAGGGTGTACTCAAGTGCAATGGCTCTGCAGCATTCTTGAATCGCAACTGATACCAAAGGGCAGCTGCATCACCAAGCCCTTAGTTGAGACAGCATGAGAGTGTGATGGATCCATGTTCAGACAGAAACATATAATCTGAGCATGCATGAACCGAACATCTGGGTCTGTCTAGGTATAGATCTCTCATGGGATTAGGGGCCAGGATTCACAATACTTGTATGTGTTGTCTAGTCCTACAGATAAGGTGCCAGGAAAGGGTGATGTCTGCAAGCATGCAGTTTCAGCTACAACTTAACAATGCCACAATTCACCACAACCATGGTACAATGGTATACCTACAAAATATCTCGAGCAAAAATATCACCGTACATATGGCCGTTTGTCTCGCCATAGGCAATATTTTTGGGGGGGATAATTTGTGGGAGCAGGGGTTGTGGGGGTGTCCCCTGCACATTTTTAAATAATGCAGGGTTTGCAGGGGTGTCCCCCGTAGGCTCCGTGGGTCAATATCGCCGCAAAAATATGGCAATATTTTTGTATCGCAATATTTTTGGAGGGATATTAACACATGGAACCAGTGCCACCACACACCTCATGCCGCTCAGACATTCCCCATCTAAAGCAATGCGACACTACGGTTACCACCTCTCCACCAATTCTACCCAATTCTACAGTGTGAGAACCATCCCTCGTAAATTCCGGGTAATGCACCTAAACTACTGAGGTGCGATTGCTGCCTGGAAAATTTGGAAAACATGTCCTCGGCGCACCACGTGATGCTCATACCAGTATGACACAGCTTGCTGCAGAACTGGCACTAGCGATAACCTGGCTATATATCACTGTATTTAGACTTTAGTGAAGTGAGAAGCTCTCACTTTCCACAACTTCCTATTTTCTGGTCCAAACCCTGAGCAAACATGCCCTACACCAGGAAACATGTATTCAAAGGAAATATGGTGAAATAAAACTTATGTCCCTTGGGCTCCCACCAAGGCACACAAATGGCCCAAGAAAACAAGCCTTTATGCAACTTCAGAAATGGTCCTCAATGCAGCCACTGAATCTGAACCATACTCAGTCTCTGAGAGGTCCCTTACTGAGGGACCTGTAACAAAACCCTATTGGGGTTCAGCTGTGCAAGTGCACAGGCACAATAAAAGGTAGGATCTGTACATTCACCCATACACCCAATATATATTAAAGTAGGCTGTTTGGAATAAGGGCCAGCGTTTAGATGCCAGAGACTGTGACTAACGTCGGAATAAACAAAACTGAGCTCTTAAGAGAGAATAACGAGTGTACGCCTCATGTATCAGTAAATGCAACCATCTGCCAGCACAAATGTTCTTTTTATTTCACCCACCCTTGACCTGCAAAGGTAAGGAGGAAGCAGCATGCAAGGCATTCTGGGAAATATTTTTTTTGATGATGCCAGAGACTGTGACTAACGTCGGAATAAACAAAACTGGGCTCTTAAGAGAGAATAACAAGTGTACACCTCATATATCAGTAAATGCAACCATCTGCCAGCACAAATGTTCTTTTTATTTCACCCACCCTTGACCTGCAAAGGTAAGGAGGAAGCAGCATGCAATGCATTCTGGGAAATATGTTTTTTTAAATTAAATTCGTTTTGCTGATTGCCTTAATCCTCATATTCTGGATTTTATGACAAAATATAGTACACGCTTGTTCTTGCCACACTTTCTAACTAATGCAGAAGTACAATTGACTGTCTGTGTCCTATAATTGTACAATGGAACTTAGTAAATCAGCTCTTGCAAGAAGCACTGTGCATTGGACACTCCTAGTCAACAGGCATGCACAAAATACACATACATGCAGCAATATTTACTACCGTTTAAGGGAAATTTCCATTTCTGTAAACTAAAATTATGAAGCTTTGTCCTGGCCTGTAGCGGTTTGTCCACTTCGAATTTCAGACATTTTTATGAGATGATAAGAGCTTTCACTCATGGGTTAAAAAGAGACACATGGCATGGATGCAGTTTATTTTCAGTATTAGAGAGCTTTCAGAGACCTGATAATTGTAACATATATACATACAAGAATTGTGGGGATGACAAACTCTGGATCAGTTGGGCGCTTGTAGGGTATGGTGGCCCAATGGTCGCTTGTTGAGCGATTAGATCAATTATATGGTCCAGTCAGGTCACAGTCATTAATTTGTTTATTCTTGGTTAGTTGGCACCAAAGGAAACATCATTGTAGAAATGAATGACACGTTTTTGACATGGTATCTCGCTACACAGCCGACGCGCGTTTCAACCTAAGTCTTTTTCAAGGCCAATTGAGTTAAGGGGTGGACTTCAATTGCTGTAAACTGGTCCTCCCAGATAAGGGCGCCAGGGGGACTGGATAGCCGATCGTTGGCCGGGTCCGGCGAGTTCGTTGCGTGTGAGCGTTCTCGGTAATCTGTGTGCACCAGGACCAGTTTTGGCAAAGATTAGATCTCAAGAGCGAAGGTTTTAGGGCATCCCCCTAGGGGGTTAAGCCCTTGGGTCAATACTTTATCCATAAGGCTGGTGTTCTATACTCTCTAGCTAATAATCATTGTACCAGGTCTACATCCCTTAATTCGATGCAAATAAAGTCCCCATCTTTAGCCAAAGGCAAATGTATTATAGTGCAACCTATTATATCCCCCAGATCATAGCTTCCCATGCGCTGGTATATGTGATCCAGTGGATTGCCTTGTTACGTAAAGCTATTTGACCCATTTGGGATTCTGGACCTAACTTCGAGACGGTGTGCCTGCACACCTCACACATTATCATGATCATCATAGTTTGCATTGTGGGGGTCTACTCATTTTTGGAGGGTTTGTAATGGGGATCAAATGCTGTCTTGCATTCTGTGGAGCACATCCGCTATCACCTTGAGATCACCCAGTGGATTGAATTTTATTTGTGGAGTACCGTACTCTTTGATTGGTAGAGATATCAGATGCAGCTCTCCTAGTATTCTTATTGCATTGTGGTTCCTTTGATTTTGACCAGTAAGCAGCTTCTTTGGATTTCTGGTTTGGAGTAGCTTCCATAGCTCCACTGCTGGATGCTCTTGATGCAACAACTCTTGAATTTTGTTATGGTTCTTTCGTAATGTGTTTCATGTTCTCCTTTGGTGGGCTATGCAATGCTATGTCCTTTCTTACCATTGACATTTACGCAGAAAGTGCCAAAACCATCTTTTTCAATATATATTTCTTACATGATTTCCCCTCATTTACATCTAGGCTCTTCCTCTGTGAGTTTGCCAGCACCTTTCCCAGCTTTGAGTGTACTGCATAATACTGCATTATACTGTTCTTGCTTGGTTCCATTTATCCTGCTACATGGACATCTGTGATATTAATGGCTTTGCCTGGGGCGTTAGCAGGTATGTTATTTGTGGGTGTCCAGAGGTACCAGCTGCTACCAAACATAATGCTGGTGGCGGTGGCATCTCACGTCACATGAGCAGGGAAGCTGATCCATGGCCTCGTCATGGGAAATGAGAGATGTCCCTGGGAGGGGCCCTCTTCCATGTCTGTGGCAACATAACAATGGGGGACACTGCATACAATGAAATAGTAGCACTGTGTCTAGCATCTGTTAGGTCCTTTGACCAGTGGTGCAATAGTTTTGGTTTACCCAAGAGCCATTGTTAAGGAAGCCGCCTGAGCCTTAAAGAGCAATTTTATTTTACCTCGTGGAGCCATGACCTTGAAAGAAAGCCCTCAATTTTAATGGAGAGAACCCCCCACCTTTGTCAAACCTCCTGCCCCCCACAAGGGGCCTCTGATCCAGAGGGTGAGCTGACTGTGATTATGTCTGAGATTTCCTCTGTACAACGCACCCTGACGTCCATGGACAGGTGCAACCAGGAGATTTATGAGGAAATTAAATCTCTCAGGGCTGACATGAACCAATGTTCACCAAAGAGAGAATCTCAATGCTTGAAGACAGAGTGTAGGGCCTGGAGCATTTTCTGGGCATGCTCTTTGAGTTGGAAGGATGTGTTACTGAACTTGAAGAGAGGAACAGGTGTAACAATATTAAGTTCTTTGGTGTTCTGGAAGAAGTGGAAGGGGCTGACACCATGGCATTGATGGGGAAATGGATCCCCACCTTCAATCGCATCACCTTCTCTCCTGGTCCCTGCTAGAGTTACCGCGGGCGTACCGGATCAAAGAGCTAGGCCTAGAACCATGATTGCCTGATTGATTTCTCTGGAACACACAGCTGGTCCATGTCCTTGATGCTGTTAGGAAATCAGATGAGACACTATCCTTCCAAGGTCAAGCGATCTACATTTCCCTGGATAACTCCAAACAGACCATGACCAGACAAAGGCAGGTCCTGGACATTCGACCAGAGCTTTGGTGCAGAGGCCTGCGATACTGGTTTTATGCCCCAGCCAGGATGAAGAACTTCAATGATAATGGCGGCCTAAACATTTTTGACAACCACGCATACCTGGTGAGCTACCTGAACTCTTGCCCAGAAGAACCGATGTAGTCGACATCAAGCAATGCCACAAGTAAGTATGCATACCTACCGAATGCTCACAGCGCTCGAGAAGCCAAAGTCAATATGCATGGAATGGAGTATAGGTGTTCCAGATTCTGCTTCCAAAAGATGCCTGCAGTAAAACCAAGGCTGACGCCCTGGATGGGCACCCTAGACGGATACCGGTCAACATGAGAGAGACAAATCCAGATCACCCCTTAAAACCTCTATACAAAAGCTCCATGACAATAGAGTAATAAAGAGTTGTAAGTCAATTACATTGAGGCCTAACAAGGGAAGAGACACTAACCTATGACACACTGCACCCTAGTTCCAATGTTGCAAAAGTTTCTGTTTATAGAGTGTGGGTACCTGGGTGCAGAAAAGCCCATTCGCACAGGCCCAATTGTTTAGACAAAGAGATGGAAGCCTTGGGGGAGAAGGTGAGGCAAGATGTTCTTTGTTTGTAAGGGCGTTTTGGTAATAGGTCTCTCTGGCCTCAACTTTCTTACTTGTCCCTCTTTGTTCCGACGTACACCGGGGTGGATCATCATAAGAACTGCTTTTAAGGGGAAAATCCTCAACTGAATGGGGATGCCTGGAATCACCTCCAGAAATGTGCAGGCAATACTATTATGTGCAATAGAAGTGAACCCGGAGGTCCTTTTAGACGAGGTAACAGTATCTGAGATGGATGGGGATGCAGATCTTACTCATACATCAATAATCAGACCGACTCAGGAAGTTTGGCAAAAACACAACTGTTTTAATTACACAGAGTATAACGGGCATCAATGGACGCCTCACAGTATTTACTCTCAAGAGTTCCAAACATTTCATGAGAAAACACCACTTTATACTAAAAATTCTATTGGCTTCTCAACAATAGGGCTCCTTGCTATGTGCCCTCTGTAATTGGTTGGCACACGTGTACCCTTCTGGAATATTCCGATGCTAGCAGCACACAAGCTGGTACCCCAGGTGCTGGAGGGGTGGCCTCATTGCACCTCCCCACTCAATTAGCCCAACATCCATGATCACTCCTGCTGTCTGCCAGTCAATTAGTCTTTGAAATCGGCCTTGCAATAGCCTCTGGTCTCTGGGAATAAAAGGGAGTGTGAGCATGGCCTTATCTTCTGGTCTCGGTGTAGCTGGCCCCAAAGTCTATTTTAATCTGACCATGTGACTGGAGACCACATTTTGAGCTCCTCCATTGCATTTAATACTATTAAATGAAGAAAACCTGGCACTTGTAGAGTTTCTCTATTACACCTCAAACAGGAGTTTGGCTTGCTTCTAACGTTCATTGTATCTTCTCAAGTAGATAACCAGGCTCTTAGCGGCCCTGAGTCTTGACACTGGGCCAGGCAATTCTTTTCGAATCTTCCTTCACCGTCAGCAGTTTTATTCTGCTGCACCACATTTTCAGCCCTGTCATTCCCGGGGTCCAAGTTTGCTAAAATGCATCATGGAACATCCAGATTTTATACACACTTATATATATTGGCAGCACCGCCTGCAGTCTATTCACTATATATAGTCAACCAAATGATTACTTTGTCTACTTGTGTTGCTGCATGTGTACAATTCTAAAATGGCTTTGCATTATCTTCAGTGCTTCTCCGCACATGCAATCTTCGTTTTGCTCCCAAAATGTTGCTCAATTCTTTACTTCGCCATCAGATTCTATAAGGTCTATATTCTTTCTTCAATGGCATCTCTTCTGGGTGTGTCAATTCTGCTTCAAATGACATCACCAGTCTTCTCTTTCATTTATCTTCACACTTCATCTGGAACTTACTTCAGAAGACCGTTATTTCTTTGTGGATACATACAGGATTTTTTAAATCAATACCTTTTCTTGAAGAATCTTCATGGTATAGCTACCATTACTGGCTTTGTGCATGTCACAATTTCTGGCTGCCAACATATAGGCAGAATGGGGGAGAGGCTTCCAGTAGAGGTACTTGGCTCCTCCTCTACAGATGCAAAGTTTGCTGGAAGATGTGTTGCCTTAAACAAATATGGTTATGGTAAAAATAATAACCTGGAATTTGAAAGGGCTCAGGTCTCAGATTAAAAGGCAAAAGGTTCTGGCCCATTTGAAGAGGTTGGAGGCCCAGGTAGCCCTAGTTCAAGAGACACATCTTTTTAAAAGACAATGGGGGGGTCTGGTGATTGTGATGGATGCCAATTGGCGCAAAGGTGGGTTTGCCATACTTATTCATAAAACCTGCAAGCTACTAGATACAGAGTCAAACGAGTATGGAAGATGGCTACTTATTAATTATAAGATTGGAGTATCCCAAGCGGCCATCCTAAAGGTGTATGGTCCTAATCAGACAGACCCACGGATCTGGGAGCACCTTAGTATGATGACCCAGAGGTTAAATTGCCCCTCGTTGATAGTAGGGGACTCATTTTCCCTTTAGATTCAGTACTTGACACGCTGGGTCAATCTCAACGTCATACATTTCCCATCTAAGGATGGCCTTCAGAAGCTGTTTAGGTAGGTCATGGAAATGATTTGTCAACATGTTCATTAATAACAAGTGAACATCTACTATTAGCAGCAATTTCCATAAACTATGGCAGACAAGCTGGGAAGAGTAAACAAATCTGCAAAGGCAAGTACCTGCTCCAAACAACCATTGCAGAATTCAAGAACCAAAATGAACCCAAATGCCCCCTTGTGGCACTGTGTGCCTGAAACTTCTCCAATCCTGATGCCAACCCCTTCGCATCAGGGCTGGGCAGGAGTTCACTTCTCCAGCCTTGATCCCAAACCCTTCCGAAAACCGCTGGCAGCCTAACCGGCATGTAGCGGCCGCAAAGTTGATCATGGCACATAACCGCAACCCAATTCATAACATCATGCCCATCCCATCAAATTATTAACCTCTGTCACATCACATTACACTCAAGCACACCTCATAACATCAAATACCTACATCACACCTGAACTATCATATCATATGTATATCTTCATATCATGCACCATCTTAACAAATCACATTACAATGCATAATACTGCATCACATCACTTTGCATCACTTCAATCACAATAATCCCATCCCATTTTGTCCGATTACATCACAGTACATAAATATCCATTACATCACATCAAGTCCCATCCCATCACAAAATTACCCATCACACCACATCACTTCCTATCTCACCAAAGCACACATTGTTACTTCACATCACCCCCATTATGTTTATGTTTAGGTTTATTGAATTTATATAGCGCTTTAAGACAAAGCACTTTACATTATAACAACAGGGACAAGAGTAAGAGAAGCATATTACAAACATGAGTAAAGTCATTAGAACAACATGTAGAACAATTTACAAGGAGGAGGGGGAGAGCGGGGGAAGGTGAAGGGGTTTGCAGAGTTTGTATTGTGGTCTGGGAGTGGGAGGAAGGGGGGATGGGAAGAGAAAGGGGAGTGGTCTGGTGACCTTAAAGTTCAAGTGGTATCAGTGGCGAATTTGAGGTCCTGAGGGAGGGGAAGGAGGGGGGGAAGGGTTAGAAGGGGAGAAGGGTAGGGAAGGGGAGTCAGGGGGCGAGTGAAAAAGAAGGGCTTTTAGGGAGGAGCGGAAGGATGAGTAGGTGGGGGAGAAGCGGATGGGGAGGAGGAGGGAGTTCCAGTGTTGGCAGGGCCAAGAGTTGGAAGGAGCAGAAGTCTGAGGAGGCACATGGGGATGGTGGTACAGAGAGGAGGTAGAGATCTGCTGAGCGGAGAGAGTGAGAGGGTGAATAAAAAGAGAGGGGGGATAAAGGTAGGGGGGACAGGTCATGGATAGTTTTGTTGACAAGGCAGAGGAAATTAAATTTCAGTTGTGAGAGGAAGGGAAGCCAGTCAAGTTGAGAGAGAGAGGAAGAAATGGAGCCTCGAGGGCCGAGCAGACATAGAGTACGAATAGAGGAGTGGTAGATGGATTTTAGGGGAGTTAGGCGAGTTAGGCGAGAAACAGGGAGTCCAAAGAGGAGTGAGGAGCAGTAGAAGAGGCGGGAGAAAATAAGGGAGGAGATTAGGAGTTTGGAGGCATGGAATGTGCAATGTGAATTGGAATGTGTTTGGAGGACATGGAATGCATGTAATGGACATGCATTCCATGTCCATTACATCACATGCATCATACAATGCCCGATCGCATCACATTTTGTTCTCAAATCCATTACTTTACATCACATCATACCCTATCACTTCATGCTGTGGGTTTCACAGACAGCCCCAGCATGACAAAAGGAAAACACAGGTTAGGCTTACTGTGAAATCCATTGGCCAAAGGGCAAAAGACACCCTGGAATATACATATCAACCAAAACCTTAACACAGGGAAGTGGCCTGGTGAATGAAAATATGTTCCTGCTTCCATTGCGCGTTCTGCTGCTGGAAGCAGTTGAGTTGACCCACTTCTGAGCCTCCTGCGCCTGTTACTTTACTTTTGTGCACCTCGTGCACACTCTTTGCAGAGCTTGCAGCCCCTTTGTTCCCCGATTCCCCTTCCCTGTTTCCACTTCCTCCATCTCCCTCTTCCCGTTTCTAAGCCCGCGCCCACAACATGATTGGCCTGTGTGCTCCTTGGTGCCGGAGGCCTACTGCCTGCTCTGCTCTCCGCTTCCATTGTGCATTCTGCTGCTGGAAGCAGATGAGTTGACCCACTTCTGATTCTCCTGGGCCTGTTACTTTACTTTTGCCACCTTTGCGCACTCCTTGCAGAGCTTGCGGCCCCTTTGTTCCCCATTCCGATTTCCCGTGTCCACTTCCTCCTTCTCCCTCCTCCTGCCTTCCAGCCCACCCCCACAACATTATTGGCTTGTGTGCTCCTCGATGCCGGAGGCCTAGCCTACTGCCCGCTCTGCTCTCCGCTTTCATTGCGCATTCTTCTCCTGGAAGCAGGTGAGTTGACCCACTTCTGAGCCTCCTGTGCCTGTTACTTTACTTTGCCACCTCGTGCATGCTCCTTGCAGTGCTTGCAGCCCCTTTGTTCCCTGGTTTCCTTCCCTGTGTCCACTTTCTCCTTCTCGCTCCTACCACTTCCCAACCCACCCCTGTCCCCCGATTGGTCAGAACATTGGCCATTACTGACCCTTCCAGGGCAGCCCTCTTCCCGGCAGCCCACGCGGTTTAGGGCCCCAATGCAAAGGTAGGCTCTAGATAGTGTCTGCAGTTGTCAGCAACGGAAGCCAGTGGCCAGCCGTCATCTAGCAGCTACTAAGTAAGGTAGGAGTGGCCAGGGTTAGGAGTGAAACCTTCACTCTACCCTTCATACTGTGCCACTTAGCAAACTTTCAGACTTAAGTATGTTTTTGTCTTGTGTTTAAAATTGCATTGGGAAAGTATGTAAAATTGCATTGTGAAACCTAGGCCTTTCCCCTAATATGGGACTCTCAGACTTAGGTGTGTTTTTCTCCTGTGTCAAAATTGCATTGTAAAAGTAGTGCCATCCTGTTGGCTTTGACTTCCTAGCAAAGCATTAATCTACCAAACTTCTACCTTTGTCTGAGTGCCTATTGTCATGTCCAACTGTCTACTATTGTTTCGTCTCTCTCTGTCTCGTCTGCTTGCACCCCTCCCTGCATCCTTCCCTAGTTTCCCCTCCCTCCCTTGGTCTGCTCTCTTCTCCCCATCTACTCTATGGTGCTCTCTATCTCTCCTATCTTTTCTAACTGCTTCTCTAACGACTATCTTGCTCTCCTCACTACATCTGGTAGGAAGAAGTTTAAAAAGAACATCCTGGTCTCCAACCCAGGCCTCCGTATCCCTGACACCTATACCAGTGCCTCCTCTAGGCAAACCCTCACCGACATCCTCTTTGTCGTTCCCTCGCCTGACCTATGGACTCTTCATATGGTCTCTGTGATTTCTCCTCTCTCTTCTTCTCCCATTAATGGTGGCACCCAGTGGGAGGCCCTCCTGACGACCTTCAACTCCTCTAAGGTCATCATAAATGTTTACCTGAATGGTACCGTCTTGGTCCAAGGCCCTCAGGCCAACCTTCTCCTCTTTGATGGACGATTCCCGTGCCTCATCAATTTCCTTCCTTCTCCTGCTGTCCCTCTCTTCCCCCCAGAACTTCCTTGCCTCCCCCTGCTGTCTCCTCCTTGGCAATGTTGCCCTCTCCTCCCTCCGCTTCTGCCCCCCCTCAGGCTTCTTCTACACATCTGCAGGTCATACCTCTGATTTGTACCCCTCCCCAGAAGTCTTTCAAGGATGGCAATCTTCTCCATTTTGCCATATTGCGGACCTCTCCTCTTCCCTCCTGGTCTCGACCACTCAACTCCTCCTTCTTGGAGACTAAAATATCCACCTGGATGCTTCATTTCCTACCTCAGGACATTTTTGCAACCTCTACAACTCTCTCTCACTCTCTATCCTCCCCTCTCGCTGTATCACTCTTTATGTTCTGACCTCTACAGACATCCTCCTCTCTATCCCTCTCACTACTCCTCCCTCCTGGAGTGATCACTTTCTCCTATCCTCCCTGCTCACTCTTGTGTTTTAGTTGCATGTGTTAGTTGAGGCTTTCATCGCCACTTTTTCTCACCCCCCCCCCTTTGGCTGACTCACACCCTGACACAGCCCTCTCCATGCTCCACTGTGCTCCACTCTGTATATCCGATACTCTTGATGTTCCTGCCATTGTCATGAAGATTAGCTTGTAGCCCAAAGCCAAGTGCAACTCCAGGTATGACACAGACCATATCACCCTTAAACGCAAGTGCAGGGTGCTGAGAGATACTGGCGTGCTTCTGGTACATGCTCTGACAAACTGACCTGCCGTCTGCTTCAAAGACAATACCGGCTCTCTGTCCACACCAAGAAGAGAGCCCACATCCAAGTCTGAGTCTCTGCAGTGTCTAAAAATGTGGCTGAACTCTTTAAAATATGCAAGGAGCTAGCCAATCCTGCTGCAGTCTCTACCTCCCCTGTCGCCTCCCAGGCCCTCTGCACAGCCCTGGCTTCTCATTTCATCTCTAAAACTCAGGTCATAATGTCTTCTCTCTCTTGCTCTCCCTCTGCCCTTTCTACTCCCTGCTCTTCCTCTGGCCTTTCTTCGGCCACCTCTCCTTCTCTGCCTTTCCCTTATTCTCCCCAGACTGTGAAAACAGAAACAAAATGTCGAGGTTGAGTACCCCAAAAGGAAATACACTGAACACGGGTTACAAAGGAACATACAAAGTACTTTATTCTCTACTGAATTCAATTACAAAAAACAGTGCAAGTCAGATAGCTATCGGCCCTCAGTACAACACAACGAACTCCAGCGTGGTTCAGTGTGTTCAGTGAGAGATGCTGTACATTAGAATGCATTTGCTTTTTATACATTTTGTGGGCACTATGTCCAGCCCTACTTTGGGTTAATGTTCCACTTTATACATCACCAATGCTAGGGTTTCTTGCCGAATCCCAAATAACCGCATCTAACTGGTTTGTTTTTATTACATGTAGCAATAAGCGTATGCAATAACTGTGTATTCTAAAGTTTCGCATTGCAGGTCTTCTTAAACATAAATACAATGTAGTACAACAGATGTTTTTTGTTCAATATGTAAATACATTATCATAATATATACTCGTGGATTGGTTTCATTGCGCAAGTAATCCTTTTACACATAGGTCAACGTAGGACGAGGTCTTAGTTCATGACCTCAACAAGCAGCCTGCAGGCAGATTTCACATTAGCGATGTACAGAGGTCAAGACGGCCATGTTGTATTTTGCAATGACATTGTCCAACATTTTAGCTCACAGGGTGTCTTTTCCACACAAATCCTAAAATGGCGGTTTGACCTAAAATGGCGACCTACATGGATTAAAGGTCAGGACCTTGCAACACAGATTTCTCTCGCAAGCGACTTTCGAGCAGCTTGGCGTAGGCCAATATTAAATATATTTTCCATAATAGGAGGCATGATATACTTTTTTATTCCGACAAACCCTCCTTTTGGCCTATGCCAAGTGCTAAAAACTACTTTGGGTTTCCTTGCGAATAATTCCATGCATCGGTATCCATGTACCCTAAATCACTATCTGAAATATCTATTGCCATTAACAGGGTAATTCATAGAATTTCGCAGAAAAGTGTCGCAAGCAACTGGCGCAGAGTGTCCGCGTGCGATTTTCTGCGCCAGGCACGTGCGCTAAAACCGATTTCCGCGCACAGCGTATTCATGGATTTTAGGCTCCCAAACCAGCCGTGGCGCAGAGTATCGCAGCGACCCTGCAGCAGCGCCAGTAACGCCCCCAAGGAAAAGCCATCAAAATCGCTAAATCATCGCAAAGGGCTGCGCTAACCCTGGACCAGTTTACAGGGCTGCCAAACAAGGAACGCAAAGCGGGTAACGTGCATATCAGGGGTACGCGTGAAGTTATACACGCGATTAGCCAGGGTACGTGTATTACAGGGGTACGCGGGAAGTTGAACACGCGATTGGCCAGGGTACGTGTATTACAGGGGTACGCGTGAAGTTTTACACGCGATTAGCCAGGGCACGTGTATCACAGGGGTACGCGGGAATTATCACACGCAATTTGGCTGGGTACGTGTATTACAGGGGTACACGGGAAGTCTTACACACGATTCGGCTGCGTACGTGTATCACAGGGGTGCGCGGGAATTCTCACATGCGAATTGGCCAGGTACGTGTATTACAGGGGTGCGCGGGAATAATCACACGCGATTTGGCTTGGTACGTGTATTACAGGGGTGCGTGGGAAGTTACACACGCGATTAGGCTGGGTGGGTCCTCACAGGTGTTCCCTGTACACCCTCCACGGCCCCTGCAGGCAGCCCACAAAACAGGGGACTACCCTGCACACCTGCTCATGTCCCCCTGCACCCCCACCCCCCAGCAGTGCAGGGGCACCCTCCACCAGGCCCCCACTCATGTCTCCCACCACCCCCACCCCCCAGCCACCAGGGGCACCCTCCACCAGGCCCCCACTCATGTCTACCACCACCCCCACCCCCAGCAGTGCAGGGGCACCCTCCACCAGGCCCCCACTCATGTCTCCCACCACCCCCACCCCCCAGCAGTGTAGGGGCACCCTCCACCAGGCCCCCACTCATGTCTCCCACCACCCCCACCCCCCAGCAGTGCAGGGGCAGCCTCCACCAGGCCCCCACCCATGTCTCCCACCACCCCCACCCCCCCAGTCACCAGGGGCACCCTCCACCAGGCCCCCACTCATGTCTCCCAGCGTGCTATGTGTATTTCAGGGGTTCGCGTGAAGTTCCTCACGCGATCGGGCCTGGGGGAGCGGGATACGTGTATTCCAGGGGTGCGTGAGAAGTTCCACACGCGATTGGCCTGGGCGCGTGTATTTCAGGGGTGCGCGGGAAGTTCCACACGCGAATAGCCTGGGCGCGTGTATTTCAGGGGTGCGCGGGAAGTTCCACACGTGAATAGCCTGGGCGCGTGTATTTCAGGGGTGCGCGGGAAGTTCCACATGCGAATAGCCTGGGCGCGTGTATTTCAGGGGTGCGCGGGAAGTTCCACACGCGAATAGCCTGGGCGCGTGTATTTCAGGGGTGCGTGGGAAGTTTTACACGCGATTTCAGCAGGGTACGTGTATTTCAGGGGTGCGCGGGAAGTTTTACACGCGATTTCAGCAGGGTACGTGTATTTCAGGGGTGCCGGGGAGTCCTACATATGATTTGACAGTGTGGGTCCTCCCAGGTGTTCCCTGTACACCCTCCACGGCCCCTGCCGGCAGCCCACACCACAGGGGACTACCCTGCATCCCTGGTCATGTCCCGCAGGCAGCCCACCCAACATGGGCATGCCCCCCAGCAAAGGCACATGTCTCCTTGAACTAATGAACACCAACTCATGTCCCCCACCACCCCCACACCCCAGCACTGTGGGGCACCTGCCAGCAGGCCCCCACCCATGTCCAACTCATGTCCCCCACCACCCCCACCCCCAGCACTGTGGGGCACCTGCCAGCAGGCCCCCACCCATGTCCAACTCATGTCCCCCACCACCCCCACCCCCAGCACTGTGGGGCACCTGCCAGCTGGTCCCCACCCATGTCCAACTCATGTCCCCCACCACCCCCACCCCCCAGCACTGTGGGGCACCTGCCAGCAGGCCCCCACCCATGTCCAACTCATGTCCCCCACCATCCCCACCCCCCAGCACTGTGGGGCACCTGCCAGCAGGCCCCCACCCATGTCCAACTCATGTCCCCCACCACCCCCACCCCCCAGCACTGTGGGGCACCTGCCAGCAGGCCCCCACCCATGTCCAACTCATGTCCCCCACCACCCCCACCCCCCAGCACTGTGGGGCACCTGCCAGCAGGCCCCCACCCATGTCCAACTCATGTCCCCCACCACCCCCACCCCCCAGCACTGTGGGGCACCTGCCAGCAGGCCCCCACCCATGTCCCATCCATGCCCCCCCCTGCACCTGGGTCCCAACAATCCCCAATCATGACCGTAATGGCCAGCCTCCCCTGCCAGAAGGCCCAACCAACTATCACATCCACCCACACATCAGAGGCAATTACATGTGACACACCCAATGTAAATAACGCAAATGAACATATGTCTGTCACACACAATTGTTGCAAGTGAATGTTGAAACACCCCACATGTCATGCATGAAAGCAATGAGATGATACTACACATTGAAGGATGAAATTAAATTGTATTAAAAATCAACTAGAATGGAAAAGAAATAGAAAAAAACACAAAGCAAAAAAACCAAAAGAAGAAGAATGTTGATGAAAAAAAATTCACAAGTCACAAAAGAAATCCAAGTGTAAATGAAATATAAAACACATTGCTCCATGTGTCCAAACAAAAATCCTAAAAAATCCATCATCCATCCAAGAACTATATACAAGATGATCCTGGGTCCATGAGCCCAACCAAATTAAACCTAACTATGTCAACTAACTAAAAACTGAACTATATACAAGAAAGTGGCGCATTGTCCAATCGCAACCAAAAAAAAATAACTAAAAATTTAAAGTAAACCTACCACTAACTATATAACTATATACAATGGCATCGGGCAAGTCCTGCGGCTCACTCTGTGATGTTGCCGGCCAGGGCATCATCGAACTCCATGTCGATGTCCTGGAGGCGGGACTCTGTCCTGGCCCCGAGGTCTCGCAGGGATAACCCCATGTTCACCTCAAACTCCCTGCGAGCTTCCTCGAGGCACTCAGCCCGCCTCAACACCCGACGCATGGAGAACTCCGCCCTGACCATGGTGAGCCGCTCCTCTTCCGCCCGCTGCCGCTCCGCACCTATCCGCTGGACCAGCTGCTCCCACACGGAAGACACTACCATCCCAGGGTTCTCCTGCCGTCCGGCCGATGCCTGCCCCTCTGATCTTGATGGCCCCGAGCCATGATGCCTCCCATGTCGAGCCTGCTGCTGCCTCCGACGCCACTGCCTCTGCCAGCACGACGGCATCCAGGATGATGGAAACCACTGACGCCGTCATGCACGTGCCCTGCCCGATGATGCCATCACATCCTCCATCTGCTGGGGTCCAGTTGCTGTGTTGTCCACCCCTGCTGGGCCTCTGACTCCGAACTGTGGCAGGGATGGGATCCCCACCGAGCTGGCTGCATTGGTCAGGGCAGGTCCACAGGGGGCCCTGGTGGCATCTGGGCCGGAAGACGGCAAGGAGAACGCCTGGCGTATAGTCTCCACAGAGGAGGAGAGGGCCGCCAGATTGGCCGACACATGCAGGAAACCCCCGAACATGGCCGATCCCAATTGGGCCACGTCGGCACGGTGCTCTTCGTGATGACGTGCGTGCTCCTCCTGGGAAGCACACATGGCATCACGAATCACAGCCGTGCGCATCGCGACCCCAATCAGGACCGTCTCCACACGGCCAGGGGTCCCCTCGTCCGCAGGTGGAGGGGAGTCAGATGACATGGACATCCCCTCTACCTGCGGACGGGCCTGGGACGGGGCATCCCTGCTGGTGCAAGGTGGTGCACCCACAGGTTCAGGGACAGCGACATGCACAGGCCCCTCCACGGTGACCTGTGCTGCCTCCTGCCCCTGCCCCTGGACTGCACCACTTGCACCAGCAGGGATGCCCCCACCAGGCCCCATGTGCGCCTCAGTGGCGGCCTCCTCCTCCTCTGTGGAAACCACCAACCTGGATGGCTCCTCGCCGTCTACCGCCGTAGCAGGCCCCTGTGGGGGCTCACCCACCCCTTCCGCTGCAGCCGTGGGGGCATCCCCGCCACCTTGCTCCACAGCGCCGTCTCCGCCCTCTCCTTCACTAGCCGCTGCGTAGAGGGAGACATAGAACACAAGCATCAGGGTACTGTACAATGGTCCCCTAGACATGAAGCAATAGCAGATGAGTGCCACTGTCAAAGTACACTTCCATCATGTCACACCACAAAACATGTGTCAGTCCAGGCAAAACACACACAGTGACAGTCACGGTGCGTGCCATGGACATTTCAATGCATGTCCAATGGACTCTCGAATCATACAATGTAATGGGACTCACATGCATCATGGGTCATGCCTATCACATGCACACACTTCACCTCAGTCACATCCATCTGGCCCCGTACACCCCAATGACAGTGCATACAAGGATGACTAGGCTGCATCAGTGAATCTGTACATTGTCACACACATGTGTCATGCATCCATGGCACTCACAAGTCACAGACACGCAGGTCAGGCACACAGACATGGATACCACATATGTATCTGGCATCAGCACCCATCCCTCGCCCCCACCCATGTCCAGGAACAGAGACTGCCATGCTCTCATGTGTGCAATCTGCACAGGGCTCCCCATGTCGCATTCAAACACATGCAACAACCGTGCGGTTCACACATTACATGTCGCACATGCATTCCCATGATGTCCCTGCACACATACATGCGTACATGGCCTATGTCACACATGCAGGCAAGTATCAGACAACCAGCACACTGCAACATGCCCTGTCTAGCACAGCAATGCTTGGCCACTTACCGCTCAACTCCAGACGGGTCTCCCTCTCCAGGACCTGGGCGTGGAGCGCTGGGTGTGCGCGTTCCAGGACCCTCAACTGGATGGAACTCATGCGGCCCCGGCCCCCCTCCACGAGGCGCTGGGCCTTCATGAGGGTCCTGGACCTCAAGTCTTCCCAGCGCTTCTTGACCTTCTGGATGGTGCGGGTTGCCACCCCCTCCGCGTTGATGGCAACCACACAGTCGGCCCAGATCCTGTCCCGTCCTTCCTTGTTGGCGCGGGACGATCCGAAGAGGGCATCATACTGCCCCAGGACTTGCTCCACCAGGACACCAACTTCGGTGGCAGTGAAGCTGTCGCCCCTCTGCCCCTCTGGCTGGGGGTTGCCACTGGTGCCAGATGTTGATGTGCCCGACATGGCAACCCCAGGGGCAGGAGTGGGTGGGCAACTGGGTCCTGGGGCTGGGCTGTGGAGCGATGTTATCCGAGTCGGGAGTCTTCTATTCCAGCAGGGGTGGACACAGCAACTGGACACCTGCAGATGGCTGATGTGCAGGCACCAAATGGCAGGGCACGGTGGCAGCAGGCAGGCAGGCAGGCAGGCAGGCAGCAGCAGATGGCACGTGGGAGGCTGCTCGGGGCACTGGGGGGCAGTAATTCGGCTTTCTGGGCAGGAGCGTGGTCTTCCGTGTGTTTTCGCGTGGCCAGCTTGATACGGAGTGATTTGGCACGTGAAAATCCTACACGTCAGCGTGAAAATCGAGGAAAGGCCCTTAGCGCGTAAGCGCGTCAGCACGCGTACGCGATTTCATTGGACCAAAGGCCCTTACAGCGTAAGCGCGTCTGTGACGTTTTGCGCACGGGCGTTGCCCTGGCAGGGCTTGGTGATCCCGCGTGCCTTTATGTTCTGTACGTGCTTTTCGTGCGGTGCGTGTGTTTTCCATCCGTTGGGGTTCACACGCTATTACTTCACAGCGGTGAGAAACTTCACGCGAACCCCTGAAATACACGTAGCCCGCTCCCCCAGGCCCGATCGTGTGAGAAACTTCACGCGAACCCCTGAAATACACGTAGCACGCTCCCCCAGGCCCGATCGCGTGAGAAACTTCACACGAACCCCTGAGATACACGTAGCCCGCTCCCCCAGGCCCGATCGCGTGAAAAACTTCACGCGAACCCCTGAGATACACGTAGCCCGCTCCCCCAGGCCCGATCGCGTGAAAAACTTCACGCGAACCCCTGAGATACACGTAGCCCGCTCCCCCAGGCCCGATCGCGTGAATTACTTCACGCGAACCCCTGTGATACACGTAGCCCGCTCCCCCAGGCCCGATCGCGTGAATTACTTCACGCGAACCACCGTACCCTGCTGAAATCTCGTGTGAGACTTCCCGTGCACCCCGGTATACACGCACACGTATTTTTTGTCAGCGGGTGTCCGTGTTTGTGGGTACCCCTTTGCACGTCATTTTTCCTGGAGGGCCACAGTATAGGACATTCATCATGGCAGTATATAGGTGCTATTTGTTGGCGCACCTTTTGGCGCACATTTCTTACAGCCGCAGAGACGCTACCGCCTGCTTTCTTGTGGCGGTCGTGTTTGTGCCTGTGCGCTGGTTTGAGCGTGCGCTTTTTTCCCCTATTCTATTCCATGAATACGTGTTGTAGGCGAGCGTGTGGGCGTTCCGCGCACTTGTGCCCTGTACTTCCCACGTTTTGGCAAGTTGTTCCCCATTCCGAGTGTTACGCCCGTGTTCCGCCTACTTTTGTTGCGTGCGCCGCGCTATGTGCGAATTCCGCTGTGGCCTGTGCGATTTTCGCTGTGACCTGGCGCACGATGTTAGATGGCCTGTGCGCCAACGTGCGCCGCGCACTTTTTTATCGCACATCCGCTGGTTTTCTCGTGCACGGACTTCCATGAATCGACGTGCGCTGCTTTTCGTGCGATTTTCGCACTTGCACTGCGATTTTCGCTATTCCACTGCGATTCGCACGTTTTTGCCCACTTGCGCCGCGCTAATTATTCCATGAATCGGCCTGTAAGTCTTTTACTAATATCTCCTTTAACACATATTCTTTGGAAGTCTTATCTGAGGCATACACCTTATGTCCTATCGAATCTATTGCTTGTGCGCAACATCCCCCTAGCATCGAACACATACCAGGCAGACACTGAATACAGCAACAAAGGAACAACAGAATTCCTAAAATAGTTAATAAGACCGAAAGTACCTTCTAACCCCAAGATCGCAAGAAGTCCCAGAACCAAGCGCCAAGATCCCAATTTCCCTCGGGAACATGCACTTCGGAACTAAGGACGTGCAGATTCTGTATTGCCTTGAAGATAGTTGGGGAGGAATCCGGTACGAAAGCACAGCAAGCGGACCCCAGTAATTTGCATACTCCACCACGCTCAGCTAAAATGACATCTAATGCCATACGATTTTGGAGTGCTACTAATCTTATTGCTTTCTGCTCTAATATCATATTGTTGAGTATATCCGTAGTCCGGTTGATGGTTCTCTCCCTTACTCTCGCTAGTCTCCGGATATCTTCTGAATTCGCTATCTGCCCCCAAAATGGCACAATTGATTTAGCTATATCTCCCAAGACTTGTGCTGGGGTGTCACCATTCTCTTCCCGTCGTGGACGAGCTTTTGAAATTTCTATAGTACTTGCTATGAACACCAAAGGTAACAGGATCCCTAAATAACAGGTTCCCTGCCAATCCCTGGGCAACCATGGAAACGCTACATTACCTCAAACAAAATAGAAAGGTTTGCCTACATACAAAGGTCTGTCTTCCCCATTCAAATTTGCAACGTTGGCACAACCTTTAAAAACTCCCATTGACCAAGTACCATTCCTCTGTATGCAGAAAGAAACTGAATCGGGGCTATGGTTAACAGTGTAAGAAGGAGGCATGGCATCCTTATTGCCTATCCGAGCCATTTTAAAGGAAATCAAAGATTGAAAGGGACGAGACAGTCTATCAGAAGGCCTAATAGAAGCAACATTCGGCTTACTCCTATTTGCAAAAAGGGAGCATCCCAGGGGAGTCAAAACACGCTTCTCAAAACTATTCAAATTGGTGCCATAAAAGTTCCCTGAGACGCTATCATTCCATCGGCCAAAGAACAGTGCTCTAAGAGAAGCATAGCAAGCAGTTGTCAATGGTAAATGATGAGTATACCAACCTATCCCCTTATCCCCGTGTTGCGGTAAATGTGAACAGACCCAGTAATTGGACCTATTAAAAATGGCACGTGTAGCGTTCATGATACGTAACAGAGTATTATTATGATACCTTTGTCTGTGCTGGCAATCTCTAGGGGACAAAGTATGCAAATGCACAAAAGGTGTATGGACAGTGGGTACATTTTTAGTCGATAGCGAAAACTCTAAAGGATGAGCTTCTTCTAAATACCAAAGGCCTACAACAGTGACTATTAAAAACCCTAATATTATTACAAAAATACAGCAATACGTTTTCGGGGCCCAGGCATTTTGTCCATTGTCCCGGTTGGTTACCCCCTTATTTACAAGTCCAATACGAGCGGCGGCGGTAGCAGGCATTGCAGTCTTCAAATGGAAACCCCAATGTTCGTTGCTGGCGACCCCCCGGTCACGTGATTTCTGTGTCCTTCCAAAACCCTAGCCAACAGAATCCCCTTTCTCAAATTTGGGCAAAAGCAAGCCCTCGATGACTCTTTTCCTTCCTTGAATGCACAGCCGGACCGTGCCGTATGTCTATCAGATGCACAGCAGAACCGTGCTGTATGTCTATTTTCTCGGACGCAAGTGATATCTGGCTGTTCCTGGTACTAATTGATCCGGAAACAATGTGTCGTCACTTGCCGTTGGAAGCAACGTATCAGGGACAGATGAAGAGGCTGAATTTGAAACAGCCGTTTCCGAGTGCAAAATTTGTGGAGAGTGTGGAAACAAAATGGCAGCTTCCCCAAGCCTCTCGAGCTTAGAGATATTCTCCGACACACTCTCAGTGCTGCTTACTGCTTTGAGATCATCAGTTGCAGTATCAGCGAGGGGTTCTGCTTCTTCTGTAACGTGTGGCACAGGGTGAGGAAGTTTCTTGATGTGTGACGTGTGGATCCAATTCTTTCAGCCAGCTACCTGCATCGCTGTTTGGATGACCAACAGGACCTGGAATGGCCCACGCCAGTGAGGCGCGAGGCAGGAGGTGCGTTCAAATGATTTGATGAGCATCCAGCTCCCTGGTCGTATGCCGTGGCCCGGGCCTTCGTAACGCACAGGTAAGGCCTCTCGTACCTGGTGGTAAATCAAATACAGGTTTTTAGTCAATTGGCTACAATAATCTGAAAGTAGTATATTTTCAATATTTCTCAAATTTCGACATTTTGGCAAATTCCAGATATTGGCAGGTCTCCCCATTACCACCCCAAATGGAGAGAGCCCAGTCTTAGTTTGAGGGGTTGTACGCATAGCTAGAAACACGATCGGTAAGGCGTCCGGCCATTTTAGTTTGGTGCCGGCACACGTCTTAGAGAGCTAGTTCTTGATGATACCGTTGTGTCTTTCTACTAGTCCGGCACTCTGAGGATGTCTGGCCGAATGGAACCGTTTGGCAATTTGTAACGCTGTACATATCTGTAGGATTACAGTGGCGACAAAGTGTGGACCATTGTCCGACCAGATAACTTTCGGCAAACCGAACCGGTTCTCCTTTAACATGACTTTCGCAGTGGTCATGGCTGTAGCATCTTTAACAGGGAAAGCCTCAACCCACTTACTAAAGGCACACATGACTACCAATACATATTTTAAATTGTTGCATCGCTCCATTTCAATGAAATCAAAGTGAATTACTTCAAATGGGACAGAGGGTGGCCCAAAACTTCCCCTCGGGGTTGCTGTCCCCTTTCCCACTTTATGTTGTAAGCAAATCATACAATTCTGGACGTAGTGCTGAGCAATTTTTGAAATTTTATCATTTACCAAAACTTTTTATAACATTTTCGTCACCTGTTGGGCACACACATGCGTAGGACCGTGTGCCATTACAACCATCATCATCACGTAAGCATCGGGAAGTAACCATTTTCCATCCACAGTGTCCACCCATCACCCATCATCAACAAGTTTTCCCAACCCCTCAGCCCACCTCTTAGCTTCTTCTACTGTGGCATCGGCTTGGATATCCCGTACAGACCCCACGCCCTCATCCATCACGTAAGCATTTTCAGTCTCTCTAGAAACATATATCTCTGTAAAGAGATCAGTGGCAGTTTGTCTAGCTATTTGATCAGCAAAAGCATTCCCTTTTCCAATGTTATCTACAATCTTTCGATGTGCTGCACATTTTACAACTGCTAACTGAGGAGGGAGCGCAAGTGCTGAGAGTAGTTGCACTATTAGGGTGCCATGTTGGATCTTGGTGCCATGCGAGGTTAGGAATCCTCTTTCCGACCAAAGTCTCCCAAAGTTGTGAACCACCCCAAAGGCATACTAACTATCAGTATATATATTTACTACAAGCCCTTCGAAAAGTTCACAAGCTCGGGTTAATGCTATAATTTCTGTGGCCTGCGCAGAATTATGCGTAATTCTCTTAGTTTCCACAACCGTGCTCAAGGTAGTGATTGCATAAGCGGCTGTGGATGAACCATCCGGAAGTTTGAAGCAGGAGCCATCACAAAACAGCTCTCCTTGCGGATTATCAAAAAGGGGAATCTTGCAAATCAATCCTGTCCTTTGTTTCTTGTTCGGACGTACACAAACAATCATTTGAGTCTTCCTTGCCGCAAGTAATATCTTGCGGGAAAGGTAGGAGTTCAGCCGGATTAAAGACACAACACCTCTTAATTAGAATGTGAGGGGCAAACAAGATCAATTCATATCTCGTCAACCGTGCGGAAGTGAGGTGTTGCGTTTGAGTTCGGTTCAATAGAACATCTGCAGAGTGAGGCACCATCAGGGTCAAATCATGGCCTAGGACCATTCCCTCACTCTGCTTTACAGACCCAACAGCAGCAGCGACAGCGCGCAAACATCTTGGCAAAGCGCATGCTACAGGATCAAGTGCGGAGGAATAGTAACCGCACAGCCTATTCTTCCCTCCATGCTCCTGCGTTAATACAGCCAAAGCACATCCATCACGTTCATGCACAAACAATACGAAGGCCTTTTCATAGTTTGGTGTGCCCAAAACTGGTACAGAGCATAATGCAGTCTTAAGCAAGTCAAACGATTGCTGGTGTTCCGATGTCCATGGCAACGGCGAAGAAATGCCCTTCTTTGTCAAGGCCAACATCGGTTTTATCACTAGTGAAAAATTTGGGATCCACAACCTACAGTAAGAAGCCATACCTATCAAGGCCCTAACTTCCTTCTGCGTATTTGGGACAGACATGCCAGAAATGTGTTTTATTCTTTCAGGTGTCAATCTTCTTCCCTCCTTTGACAGGAGATAGCCTAAATAGGTGACCTCCTGACAACAATATTGAAATTTCTTAAGCGAAACTTTGTGACCATGCTTAGCTAGATGAATAATTAGTAACACAGTGACCTCCTTACAGGCACTCTCAGATTCAGCAGCCAGAAGTAAATCGTCAACGTACTCAAGCAAAGTACAGGTAGAGGGCAATTCAAGGGTATCAAGTTGTTCTTTCAAATCCCTACTATAAATACTTGGACTCTCTGTGTACCCTTGAGGTGCACGAGTAAATGTGAATGAGCGTCCCTCTAAGGTGAACGCGAACAAATATCTACTATCCTTGTGTATAGGAATACTAAAGAACGCATTCTTTAGGTCCACAACACTAAAGTAAGTAGCTGTAGCTGGAATCATGGTTAGGATTGTAGTCACATCAGGCACAATTGGAAATTGCGGTGCCACAACTTTATTAATAGCACGTAAATCAATTATAAAACGGAATGGAATTACATTATCGCCTTTCTTGTACACGGGTAAAATTGGACTATTACACAAACTTCCTGAAATTTCTTCAATCACACGCCGATGCACAAAATTGGAAACAATACATTTCAAAGCTCGCTCGCCCTCAACATAAATCTTATACTGGGGAATGCGTGGCAGCTCAATTCCATGTGTCAAAACTATCTTAATAGGCTCAATGTGCAAAACACCAACATCATTGTCGTCAACAGCCCACAAGTTCTCTGGTACATCAATGAATTCTGGAGGTAAAGGTCTAGTCAGAAATTGTGAGGCAGAAGATTGCTGTGGTGAAATCGTCAAGCGCACTCCATCGAAGAACAATAAATCACTGCATTTAATTCTTTTAACAAATTCAACCCCAGCAAGTTTTCCCTGCAATCCGAGGTCAATAGAAAAGGACACTGGTCCGTAAAGGGACCCAAAGAAATAGGTACCGGCATAGAGACCGGACAAACAACTGGTGTACTGGAAAACCCTACAGAAACATTGGTTTGCCCTGACAGTGGAATGTTTGGAAACCGCGACGATCAATGGAACACTTCTGTGCTCCAGTGTCTATCAAAAACTGATGTTTCCTATTTCCCACCATCATTTCAACGTAGGGACCTTTCTGATTTACGGGAATAGGTGTAGGTTCCAAACCCTGCTTCGGGCAATGCTAACAAAACAGAATATTATCAAAAGGAAGCTCTTCAGATAAATATGCAGCGGAAGGATGATCGAATATGTTCCTAGTGTCCGCACTCAGAGTCTGATTGTCCTGTGAAAAAGGCTGTTGTGGGTCCTGTGTAAACTGACCTCTACCAGGGCCCCCTACGCCCGGGCGACCTCTGGATCGCCTACCCATATTACCAAATGTATTATTCGACCTCTGTTGAAGGACTGGTCATTGTGCTCGCCAATGACCCTCTCGACAATAAGCGCATTGATTAATATTCACAGGACCCAAGGGCACATTCCCCTGTGGGACATACTGACCTCTAACCTGAGAGTTACCCCCTCTGGGGCCTCTAACAATTTGCTGCAATAGCACCTTAGTTTTTAAATCACCTTTCCGTTTTTCAATCTTATCTTTTTCATTATTGACACGATTCTCATAGTACTGAGCCATATGCAGTACTTCTGATTGCGATTTCGGCTGCCAAGCGCTCTCAGAGGACATAATCTGTTACTGGATGTCAGGCAGCAATCCACGTACAAATTTGTCTACAAATAATCTTTTCCCAGACTCTGTGCCTAAGTCTTGTCCACTGAAATCTGAAAATACCTGTTCGAACCGATTAAAGAACTCGGTAGCACCCTCAGACTTTCATTGGACACAGGCCGTAAGCTTGTCCCAAATAATTCTTTTTTCGGAAATTATGGTTTTTAATTTAGCAATAATTCTATCAGGCAGAGTTGATATCACCTGTTGTGGTTTTTCACCAGCTGGCCTTTCCCCATCGAGCCTAGTTAAATTCGCCCATGTATCTCCCAACCCGGGTACATCGTCAATGGTTCTAACTTGTTTCCATAAATCTACGGCAGGAGTACTGGAAACAATAAATCAATGTCCCCTAAGGTGAACACTGAGGATTGCAAAACAGATTCCATCTCTTTATAGAACCCTGTCGGATTTTTCCTAATGTCAGGAATAGACTGTCTAATGGTGTTCACTTCCTGTCGTGAAAACGGGACGTGAACAAACTGTGATACATAATGTGCGGGAATGTCCACAGCGACTATACCTTGAGAAGCATTGGCCGCAACCTCAAACTTCGGGACAAATGTCGGAGGAAGCTCTCTCATAGGCAACAGAGATGTAGGTAACGCTGAACGCTTACTAAGCAACAGAGCCAAGTCGAGCGCTAAAGCAGTCGAAGAAGTTTCAGGCAAAAAGGCTCTCTTATAAATATTCAATAACTCTGTGGGACAACTAATCTTCCTCTTTACACATTCATCCTGCAGGTACTCTACCATTACCTGAATCACTTTCCTCTGCATTTCCAACGTATATTGACTATATGTGTCATATACCTCAACTGGAGTTATCAAAATGTCTGAAACCCATCTAATCGCATCTTTCTTACAAATTCTCATTTCGCCCGATATAGGTTTACGACACGGAAGGTACTGCTTCTGTACATACATATTTCCTCTTCATCATCTTCATTCCGTATCCTTTCTAACTCCTTTCTATACTCAAATAACCTCTGTGGAAAAAACACTAGCTTGATAATCCTTCTCCATACAATGCTTAGCCCATGCAATTAACTCACGTTTCTTCACCGGTGGTACAGTACTGCGAGTGACAACCTTCGAACCTGCACCATGATCGATTACAAGCGGCCCAAAACCACTTGGAAGAGGGGGAGCAGGCAAATTCGATGGAGGAGCTATAACTGGTGTGATAAAAAGAGGCGGAGGAGCAGGTGGAGGGACAAAAGTCGGAGGAGTAGGAACAACAGGTTGAAGAGGAAGAGCAGGAATAACAACAGGAAAAGGTACAGCAGCGGGAAGAGGAACATAAGGAGGTGGCGCAGAGGCACCAGGCCTTCGTTCATTTAATATTTTCTCAAAAAACTCATCAGAATCAGGAAGATCTTTGGAAGGATATATTTTTTTAATACCAAGCGACAAAGCACTTTCCATATTCTTAGCCGATTCAGCCTGTTTATCCTGGTCATATAACAATGCTTTTTCGGCATTAGTTTTATGACGACGCGCATGTTTCTCTCTACTCTTAAGTTGTTGTAACACTTCTTTTTTCCAATTCTGCAAAACATCAAATGCTGCAGGTCTAGCCTTTTTCTTTAACAATAGTGACTCGAAATATTCAATGCGAGGGATCTCAAAACTACCATTGATTGGCCACTGAAGTTAGGAGGCATGTCTGGTTTGTCTGTGCCAAATATCATTAAATACTATACTTCCAATGCCATGCTTACAGTATATAGTACATGCCGGCGACCCCTCCTGTGGTGCGGGATGGCTAAATTCCAAAGATTGTCTATCACTGCGGAATAATGCCCTAAAGCAGGTAGACAATTTCCCAGGCATACCTCAAATTCTTGGTGTTACCTGGTCAATAATTGTGTCTGCAGATACAATGCGCCAAAATTCAAATTGCCAGGGTTAAATTAAGAGACAGGTCACGACTCACCTGGCCAAACCTAAGGAGGACTGATCGGTACTTCTAGGAATCTTACCTAACTAATCTTACCTCGTGTATGGTGATTTCGGCAAATCTGCCCGCCTCGATAAGTGGACCATTGTCAAGATGCTGTCTCAGACCACAGGCTAGTTGTCCAGGGATCGGATCATGCAGCACTGCTGAGGTGTCGCGTCTCATCCCGGGGCCCCTTACATTTTGTCACACCGTCCGATCCCGGGCCGATAGCGTGTGTCAACCTTCAACAATCCAGCATCAATCTTGAGGGTCCCTATTCGGGCGCCACTGTGAAAACAGAAAGAAATTATTGAGGCTGAGTACCCCAAAAGGAAATACACCGAACACGGGTTACAAAGGAACATACAAAGTACTTTATTCTCTACTGAATTCATTTACAAAAACAGTGCAAGTCAGATAGCTATCGGCCCTCAGTACAACACAACGAACTCCAGCGTGGTTCAGTGTGTTCAGTGAGAGACGCTGTACATTAGAATGCATTCGCTTTTTATACATTTTGTGGGCAATATGTCCAGCCCTACTTCGGGTTAATGTTCCTCTTTATACATCACCAATTCTAGGGTTTGTTGCCGAATCCCAAATAACCGCATTTAACTGGTTTGTTTTTATTACATGTAACAATAAGCGTATGTGTATTCTAAAGTTTCGCATTGCAGGTCCTCTTAAACATAAATACAATGTAGTAAAACAGATATTCTTTGTTCAATATGTAAATACATTATCATAATATATACTCGTGGATTGGTTTCATTGCGCGAGTAATCCTTTTACACATAGGTCAATGTAGGATGAGGTCTTAGTTTATGACCTCAACAAGTAGCCTGCAGGCAGATTACACATTAGCGATGTACAGAGGTCAAGACGGCCATGTTGTATTTTGCAATGACATCGTCCATCATTTTAGCTCACAGGTTGACTTTTCCACACAAATCCTAAAATGGCGGTTTGACCTAAAATGGCGACCTACATGGATTCGAGGTCAGGACCTTGCAACACAGATTTCTCTCGCAAGCGACTTTCGAGCAGCTTGGCGTAGGCCAATATTAAATATATTTTCCATAATAGGAGGCATGATATACTTTTTTATTCCGAGAAGACAAGGTTTCTAGACAAGTCCTATCTATGAAAGTCTCATCAAAACAGGTTCACCCCTGTTCCTCCAAAACCATTAAGGACCACATTGACACCTTAGCTCCTGCTCTGGCTGACTTCTGCAACCACTCCATCTCCACTGGTGTCTTCCTCTCCCCCCTGAAGCACTCCGTTTTGCACCCTCTTCTTAAGAAACCCACAGCCAACCCCTCCTGTTCGGCTAACTATCGCCCAGTCTCCATCACTCCTTTCCAGGGCAAACTCCTAGAAAAGCTGGCCATCTCACAGCTTAATATTCACACTGAATCCGTTGGTTGTCTCCATGACCATCAGTCTGGCTTCAGAGCTGCGAGAAGCATGGAAACTGCTCTCCTGAACATCTGTGAAGACCTGCTCTCCAACCGAGATTCAAACACCCTCTGTGTCCTCATCTATACATGATCCCTCTTCTGCCTTTGACACAGTCAACCATCCCATCCTGCTTAACCGTCTCTATGATAACCTGGGTATCACCGATCAGGCCCTGGTTTGGCTGACCTCTTTCCTCTCTGATCGACCCTCCCATGTCCAACTTAGGTCCTTCCTCTCCTCTTTCTCTATCTCTACCTGTGGTGTCCCCAGGGGGCTAACCTCTATCCCTGGTTGTTCAACCAATACCTGGCACTTCTTCCCCAATGCATTGCCACTCTCTACTCCAACTTTCAGTGCTATGCGGATGACACTCAACTAATTTTCAAGCTCCCTTTAGCCACTTCTTCTCGTTCGCTCATCTCTGACTGTCTGCTATCCAGGATTGGTGTGCCGCCAATTATCTCTGCCTTAATGCCAGTTAGACCGAGATTCTCCGCATCTGCACAACTGCTCCCTCCTTTCCTGTCACTCTCTGGCTGGCCTCTCTTGGCCCACTTCCTGCTCCCACCTGTGAGGCTAAAAACCTCGGGGTCATCTTCGACTCCACACTCTCCTTCTCTCCTCACATCTCTGACATCTCTAAGAAGTCACACTACCAGCTGCACCTCCTCAGAGGTATTCTTCATTTCCACTCCTTCCTCCAGAAGTTCATTTTCTCCAAAGCCCTGGTTCTCTCTAGGCTGGACTCCTGCAACAGCCTCTTTCTAAATCTGCCTGTTTCTACTCTTCACCCCTATGGAACTCATCCAGAACAGGACTGCAAGACTTGTCCTTGGCCTCAAGCCCAGGGATCTTATCTCTCCAGGACTGAAATCTCTGCACTAGCTCCCAGTGTCTGTGAGGATTAAGTTCAAAACCCTCTGCATTGTCCACAAGGCCTTCTGGGGCCTGGGACCTCAATACCTTCAACTCTCTTTTACTAAATATCTTTCTTCTCGAGCTCTTCGCTCACCCGCCTCCAACTCCCTCAGAATCATTTGCTTCTCCAAGCTACGAGTTGGGGGTAGATCTCTTTCCTCCGCTGGCGCCTCCTTCTGGAACAGCCTCCCTGTCTCCCTAAAATGTGAGGGGAACTGTCTCCAGTTTCGGAAGCACCTCAAAACATTCCTCTTTGCTTCTGCTTTCTCCTCCTCCTCTCCCCTGCTGAACTCCTCGCTGAAAATGCACTGGCCACCTGGCTACCCTCTGATCTCGGGCCCAGGTCCCATCCCCTGCCAGTTGCACCCCTGCACTGCCTCCCGACATCCCCCGCATTGGGGACTGTTTCTGTATCCCTGCAGCCCCCCACCAGCACTTGACACCTGATGTCTGCACTTACCCTTGCACATGTCACCAGCTGGCCGCACTTTTACTTATTGCTTTATTTATTCTATTTATTTGACTTTTGCTCCCTTGTACTGCACTTCCCCCTCCCCCTGCACTTTTCCCTTTCTTCCTTCCCCTGCACTTGCACTATCTCAATGTCACCTGGCCTAGTAAGATCGCTGTTTCTATCTTCCATCAGTTCCCTCTGCCTTGCCTCATCGCGCCTTGAAACACTTGTGTATAGGCGCGTTATAAATGCCATATCATATCATATCATATCATATCATATCATGTACCATGCTGAAAATGACACAAAGAATTATGTAACGATGAGAAAGGCACATTACAGTATTGGTTGAGAGACAATTGAGACAATTTTTGTGATAGGGCTGAGGACAAGGGTATGTACTCCCCTGGTATGGGATGTGCAATATTTGTAGTGCGTACTGTTGTGAGAGGGTGCAGTGAGTGCAGCATAACTGCGGTCGAGGAAGGTTCCCCTCGCTGTTGATAGCGGAACCTGGGAACGCTGCTGACGCATAGTCCCTCTCCGAAACGCAGCAGCAGAGCTGTTTCCTTAGCATTGATGGCACTCTTTGACTGAGTTATCTGTAGCTTAGGGAGTTAGGGATTCCAGGAATCAGTGGCATAGTTCAGCACCGGCCCATTATAAACTCAATGGACCAGTTGCAAATGGTGTGATTCCAGCAAAGGGCACAGGTTGTTTCCCGATGTCTCAGTCTGTACAGAACACCTCCACGAAAACCAAGGCTCTGTCAGGATGTGCTGCTGCTCCTCCGCTCCCCCTCGCTTCCCTTTTTTCTTTAAGGTTAGTTGTGAAATGCCATAATACCGTGCTAGGTTAATGTGTTAAGAATAATGCCAAGTTTTATACATAGTGCTCGATGTTGGAACCTCTTGCTTCACAGCGCTGTAACAGTAGGTACTGTTAGTACCCAATTTAATAGAGCACCATTTTCCACTTTGGGAACATGAGGACCTGAACTGGTCCGAACGGTTGTACGTTGGTGTCTGAACGTTGGTTTCTGAAGGGAGCCCTTCACTCGCTGAGCTAGCCCATCTTTCTGTGCTTGTAGTCGGGCCAGTGCTGGATGAGATTAATTTCCGATTCTTGTGTCTTCTGCATCACTTCCTGTGTTGGGGCCTGTCTTCTCTGCGAGGGACACTACCCGTCAAGGTGGGATGCTCTGGGCCTATTTGTGTCCCTGGTGGTGTGCGATCCGGTAAGCCCTGCACTTTATGGGCCCTCACTCTTGTTTGCCTCTCCCTCAGTTTCATGTCTTCTGGATTTCTTTCATCCCGCTTGCTACTGGGTGCACTTTCTCCTCACAGTAGTGTCCTCCTGGGTGTCCCTGGTGATTAGGACTAGCAACTAATTCAATGTGTTAGGTGGAGGTAATGGGCTTGCGGTAATCAGTAACAAAATGAGGATGGTTGGTTGAGAATGGTTAGGATCTGGAGTGGAGTGTGGCGGGGCGCCAATCTGACAGTTTGCCTATGGTGGCAAAATTCCTTGTACCGGCCCTGATTAAAGTCATTTCACCCACCGCTGTTTAAGGTGGTTCATTTGCCCGCTAGCAAAATGCTGCTGGCCACGCCAATGGAGATGTTGGCAATTTTTTTCGAAGCATAACTGCTGCCCAGGCGTGGCCCAGTCACAGCACGTGCTACGCAATAATTCATGACCTCAAGACATATCTGACCTAGCCCATGTCCTGGGTATTTACCTAATGGCCTCAAGTCGCCTACTTGGAGGGAATTTCGCGGCATGAAAAACCAATAATATAACACATATCACGGTTCTCCAGCTGCCTGTTGTAGAGTTTAAAAGACAGAGACAAAAATAATTGTGCATATGCTGTGTTTTGTTCGTGGTACATGTCTGCATGTTTTGCACTTCCGTTTTTCTGTGGAAGACTGCACTTAATGTGTATGTTAGTACGTTTTTGGGGGACTGCATTGCACTATCCCCTTATTTAATAACTGCTTTATTTTCCAGATGTCTTTTCCAGGTCCCGCGAGGGGAAGAAGGAGGTAATAACGGGCCAGATGTAATCTGCCCGTTATTACCTCCCTCCCCATTCCCATTGAGCCCTATGGGGGCTCAAATGGGAAACGGGATTAGTTCCTGCAAGGAAGAATTACCGGGTCCATCTATGTCGGAGTAACTGGTACGTCCCCATTGCAGGAACCCGGTAATGGAGCCCTGAACAGAGGCAGCCATGGAGCTAATGAGGCCCATAATCTTTCATGAAATTCTGAACAATTCTTCTGCTCCTTGAAGGCATCACCCTGACTGGACTGTTGTTCCAACAGAAATGTAATTCTCCTTTTTCTGCCACCAGTCTGGATTTGAGAGCTGGATCTTCAATTCTGGAGGGACTTCTGGAGGAAGGCACCGCGTCATCAAAAAACCACCTCTTCACGTCATCCAACATCACACATATCTTTCCCTCCTACTCCACCTTCTGGGCATTCCTGAATTTGGAGAGACCATTTTAGGTTCCCTCACATGCACACAATCTCCTTCTTCAAACTTGGATTCGCTTGTACACATGGTGCAATCATAATACTCTTTGTACCTTGTTTTTTTCCAGACTTTTTTGAGAATATCCTCAATGTCAAGCTTCTTGGTGTTCTTCAAGGATAACCATGGCAGGCTTAATCTATTGCATGGTGACCTTCCCCTCATCATGACAAACTGCTCTACCTCTGTTGTGGAATGGGGAGTCATTCTATGGAGCATTGAGTGCTTCCTTAGGAGCATCTATCCATGGTAATGAATTTGCGACTGCCAGCTGAATCATACTCTTCACAAATTTGTTCATGCACTCCACAAGTCCATTGGCCCTGGGATGGTACAATGAAGTAAGCCTGTTTTCTATCCCCCGGTCTCTCAGAAACACTTGCATCGCTTCAGATACAAACAGATCTCGATTATCGGTTACTATTTCTTGTGGGTCACCTGCTCTGTTGAAGACGTCTTCCAGAAACCTGGCAATTTTCTTAGATGTTGCTGTGTTTTCCATTACTCCCCATTCAACCCACTTCGATGTATAATCCATTTAGCACCACAATGCACATTTTGTGCGCTTCCAAAGTCTCATATGGTCCTGTGATGTCCATGGACAGTTTTTTCCAAACTGAGTTTGTGATTTCCACAGGTTGTAGCGGTTCAAATTGGCTTCTCTTACTCTTTTCACGTAGAGCACATGCTTGACAGTTTTATACTAATTCTTTGGCATCATTCAACATCTCAGGCCTCCAGTAGGTCTCTGTAAGTCTTCTTTTTGTAAGGGTTCTTCCTAGGTGGCCTTCATGCGTCAGATTCAAGATCCTCTCTCTTAGACAAACCAGTGGGATAATGTGATCTCCCCTCAATATGCACACCACATCTTCCGCAATTTCATCTTGTATTTGTGAGTACTGATTGAGGTCACTTCCGACCAATTTACATCCTCCATGGATAGCTTGTTGCAAAAGCCACTCCTCCTTCAAAATTCTAGGCTTGATGTGTGCAACGATGCACTCTGCCTCATTTCCATTGTGCTGATCTTGATCTTGTTCTTCCTTGCAGCATGTCTGTAAGAAAGCACCCAGATGCCTTTGGGCTTGGCGCACTATATAAGCGACAAAGTAAATTAAAAATCTAGAAAAGCAGTCTGCTATTGCATTCCTTCTGCCTGCTGTGTAGACAACTCTTACATTGTATTGCATTATATCAATGATCCATCTGCGTATCCTGAAGGGGAGGCCAAGTGTGGGTTTTTAGAGTTCAGCATGTGTATTATGGGCTAATGGGCAGTTTTGACAATCACCAGTAGACACCATATTAAAGTCCTGAGTGCTCTAGAATCCACTTTACTCGTAGAGCATCCTTCTCTATCATTGAATAGCTTAACTCTGCCAATTTTAGAACCTGTAATATTCCTCCTTCTTGTAGTTGTTCAAGTACTTCAACTAGCCCGATATTGCTGGCTTCAACAGTGATGATATTAGAGGCTATGGTACTAAACGTCTTGAGAGTTGGAGCCTCAGTTATAACCTTTCTTATATCCTTCACTTCCATTTGGCCTTCAGTTGACAATAGGAATCTTGCTGACATTTTCATAAGTCCTCTCATGTGTTGTGTTCTGTCAGTGAAATGATGGATACGTTTCGAACTCTGCCACGTACTCTGCCATGCACAGGAAACATGCGCAATTGGTCTTTGTTAGTGGGGGCTGGCATACTGGATATTGTCTCAATTAACCTTTTATTTGGTTTGATCTCCTCAGAGTTGATGGTGTGTCCTAGGTATGACACTTCACTCACCCTCATTTTACATTTGTTGATCCTTAGGATCAGCCCTTTTTGTTGTATTCCTTGTAGAACACCCCATAGTTTGGCATCTTGTTCATCCTCTGTTGAAGTTGCAATTAAAATATTGTCTTGGAAGTAATAGACTCATTCCAAAACCCCAAATGGTTGTTGCATCAGTCTTTGGAATACAGCTGCAGCTGAAGCCAGGCCAAATGACATGTGCTGGTATCTAACCGCACTAAGGGGTGTACCAAACAACATTAGGTGTTTTGAATCTTCATCCAATTCCACTTAGTGATATTCCGATGACAGGTCGAGTGTGGTAAAATACTTTGATGGCTTTATTGTCACTAATATTTCATTTAAATTTGGCAGGGGGTGCCTATCCTTCCAGATGTTATCGTTCAAATCCCTTAGATCTACATAAATTCTTATTGAGTTGTCATGTTTGCACACTATCACAATAGGGGATAACCATTCTGAGGACTCTATAGGTTCAATGATATTCTGTTCACACAGTCTTGCCAAATCTTTCTGCAGGGCATCTTTTGTGCCAATGGGGAAGTTTCTTACTTTATGTACAACTGGCCTGGTACCTCTCTTCAGTACAATTCAGTGTTTGAAGTCATTAAGCATCCCATTCTTCCTTTGAATACCAGAGGAAACGTTTTTGCCAAACCTTCATTGGAATTAAAGTTTTGATTTGTCATGCATAATTTTGGGGTTATTTCCCACGGGGGTATTTTGATTCGAAGGGCTGTCTTTTCTTCCCATCCCATTACTGAGAACCCATCGCTCTGTCTTTAAATTTGAGGTGGTCCCAATTATAAGCCATGATATTAATCGGACTCTTTGCATTTCCCATGGCTCTGACATTTATGACCCTCAAGCCCTATACCTGCCCTTTCAAGTCGTTTTTATATGTGTACACATCCACCATTGTGTAAGGAGACCCAGTGCCAATCATAACTTGTAGTGGTCTGTTATCAACCTCCATGCATTTCCATGGGCCGCCCTTTACTTTGGAACCAATTGTTAAAATGTGCACCATTTCTCCTTCATTATAGTTTGATATAGTCAACAAACTGCTCAGGCCACCAGTTTCTTCCATAGCTCTGATGCTGTAACTGCTGGCACTATTGATTTCTTCAATTGCCCTGTTGTTGAAATAGTTTTTTTCTCTACCCATGTTGCTTCTGCATACTCTCCCATAATGTCCTATGTTGCCACATTTAAAGCACTCTGCAGCCATTGCTGTTTTACTCTTTCTCTCTATTGGGGTGTCTGTTTTTCCCACATGTATAGCATCTCCATTGTGCGCACAGGTTCTGGGTAGGGGTATTGTCACCCTTCTCTTTTCTGCCAGTATCCGGTTTGATTTTGGATGCTGCCATGGACATTTTCCTTATCAATGGTACTATTTCATTTTCCTCTTCTGCTTCTACTGTTCTATTTGTACTTTTTTTACTTCAACCTCATCATGCTTGTTCTGTACTGCTTTCATACACTTGTCACCCAATTCAATTGTCCTTGCAATTTCAATAGCTTGGTCCTATTGTTGGATCCATGGCGTGTCACCAAGTGTCCTCTCAAATCTGCGATGTATGCATCTACTGTCGCTCCTTTGTTTTGCCTCCTAGTAAAGAAGTGATATCTTTCCAAAACGACATTAGTTTTATTCGCATATTACTTCTTTAATTTGCTGAGGGTGGCTTTGTAGCGCCTGTTCGTGTCGGAACTAGTAGAATCCCCTCCACTGTCTCTACTTGGTACAGCTGGAAAGGTGCTGAAAACCTTGATGACTTCTGCCCCTATGCAGTTCACTAGAGTGGCTTCCTTAAGATCATCATTGAACTTGGGACCTCCAGCGGCCCTTAAATATACCTGAAATGTGTCCATAGATGTTCCCATGCAGTGAAAGGGGCTGCCTGGGTTAGTAAGAAAAGGACATGAAGCAGGTACATTCTACATCTTTTGTTCCCCTTTTATTTTTAATTTAACTCTGTGTGCACTATGTAACTTCTTTCTTTTTGTTCGTGGGGCAGAGTGTTTGCTCTATTCACTGCTGCAGGGGATTGAAGGTCTGCTTGAGTGCTCCTGAGGTTTGCAATGTTTATATATTTCTGTGCATTCCTGTCATCTTTTGCACTAATGAGTGATGCTGACAGTTCAGGCTGCGAACGATGTGATTGCCTGCTTAAAACATTGTGTTGAGGAGGTCTCTGTGCTGTATTGCACTGTTGGTTTGTTCTGTAATAAAGACTGGATTTGTGTTTGTGAGGCAAGCCAATAACATTAAAATGGTTGTTGCACCTTGTGTGCCGTGGCAAGGGGCTTTTCTTTATTCTCTGTAATGGATGCTGGATGTGCGTTACCAAGGCAACCTAATGACACTAAAATGGCCGCCGCATCTTGCATGTTATAGTGAAGTGCCTTTCTTCCTTTCTCTCTCAACGGGCGCTGCACGCGCACGCCATCTCCCCGTGCAAACAATGTGCAACAGGGATCCCAGGCCTTGTGAATGATTTCAGGTTACTGAGACCCCTGTGCTAGCACAATACTTGCCTTATCTTGGATAAGGATTCCACAGCACTGCTGATCAGAGAAGTGAACTCTGGGCTCTCGGCCTCTGGACTGGGTGATGATGGCTGCTTCCTCTCTTGGGGGGTTCTCCTTCCTGCCACATCTGGTCAACAATTTGTTATAATTGAAGAGCATACAAACTCATAGATAAAAGTATGTTCACTCTTTATTAGGAGAACCCCCAATAGGCAGGGTGACCTGCATCGGCTTTCGCTGCTCTCCGTTTTGTCCTGTGTCGCTCTCGAATCCCTTGGGGAGATTTGGGAACGGCACTGAAGACCAAACTACAACGAGACAGGACCAACAGATTCAGGGCTCCCATTCCCCACTATGACTAACACATAATAATAATTGGTTTTTTTGTATAGCACTACACACCCAAATACGTCAGAGCGCACAAATTACAGAAGACATTATTATCCCTCTGGTGGTACTCAATTTATCACCTTAGAAGGAGGAAAGGTTGAGTTGACCCTACCAGGATTCGAACCTGCCACAGCAGACTGCGCACACATATCAGGGATGAGCGCTTAGTTCACTGTGGTATCTGACCGGCTCAATGGGAAACCTGAGGCAAGGACTGTCTGCCACTTTTGTCATTAAAAGTCATAAATATTTCCTGATATCAGGCTTGCGGGATGGGGAGTCCTATGTTACATTTCATGTCAAGGCACAATGGTATGTGAAGAGGGACACTCTATGAAAACGGTGATTTAACTGCACAATGTAATAGTTCTATGGTTGTTTTGCTGTGTCTAATTTATTGGCACTATTAGTACATTTGAGTTAGAACCCTTCAATTGATTCAGATGTTGTAGCCAATCAGAATTCAGAAGATGTGATCACTAATTACAGTCATATGACCACCCACCTTGCATTTTAACTTTTGCTTGCTAAAGATTTTGATGTAGCCCTATTGCCTTATCTAGTGGGCAAGCAATGATTCTTCCTGGTGCCAATGCCAAGAGTTTTACACACCAGTTTTGCCAACTCCCAGGATCTTAGGTGAAAAAGACGGTCATTACTTGATGCCATACTGTCACCCCTTGTTGGCATAATGAAGGAAACTGTGCACCGGCAATGGAATGTCTCCAATGGACAGCAAAAGACTCTCAGCATTCTAGCAAATGTCCAGAGGGAGGAATCATCTCTCATAGTGTCAACATCTCTGGAGAGACACCAACTTGCAACAGAACCCTAAGTCTTCCTAACACAACTATGGGTATTCAGGGACGTCATTTTACTGAAATGCCAGGGGTAGTGGAAGTAACATCACACCACCCTTGACCTCCAATGACATCACAGGAAGTGATGTCATTTGACTCCACCCTGAAGTGACATCATGGGAACCGATGTAACACAACCTTTCATCCCTTGACAAAACAGTAAATGGTGTCACATAGCAGTGTTGCTAAGTACACTACGGAAAATATGGTTATGATATCATTATAATGTAATTTACACTTCATACAAAAATGGATCACCATATGTATCATTAATATCAGCATACAAAGGTCCATATTACAAAATTACTGTAAATGCAAGCAGACATCCAAGCCCAAATGATAATGATGTTTTATTATATAGATGTTCACAAAGTGGGGGTCTTGATATATCAACTTGTTTGTTGTCCCGCGCCAGTAGATGATGTCGACTGCCTAGTGAAGTAACGGAGGCCACCCCTTGCTCCGTATTGATAAATTGAGAAAGTAAAGGGAACTGATGTCCCTTCTTCACTTGGTAGACAGCGCCAGCACAAAAATAGTCCTCAAAGCGTCGGCAACCTACGCTTTGAGGACCGAGTAGACACTTTGTAGGTGGGATTTAACCCATTAACATGGCAACCAGAAAATTACAAATGACATAATGCTACACCCTTTAGCCCTGATTGACAAAGGCAAAGATATTGCTGAAAAACGTGTCTCAAAATAGGACACACCAAATATATACTTAAGTTCCTAAATTACCCTGTGTTCACTATTTTTGTGCTGGCACTGCCTACCAAGTGAAGAAGGGACATCAGTTCCCTCTCGTTTTATTATTTAGCACTTATGCTTACACGCATTATATAGAACAAATATACATACAATATCACCAAACCCGTGTTGGTACTCATTTATCAACCTTAGAAGGATGAAAGGCTGAGTTGGTCTTGATGGGATTCGAACCTGCAACCTGCCGATCACACAGCTATCTTACTTGCTGGAGTTTTCTTACCAGCTATAGTAAAATGAGCAATTACAAGTCTGAAAGTTCTCAAAGTCAGAAAGCAAATTACACCCTAGCGGGTACCATTAAACTGGTAACAGATTTAACAGCAGGCCAGTTCATCTGCAGGGCTGGTGCAAAGTTGGGCACATCTCAAGCCTGCATGGGTCTACTTTTCAGGCTTCAGAGATTGGCCTCACACGGCATCCCGTACTCTGGGCACGCGTTACCTCATACATGCAAGCAAACATCCTGAACAGCATGTGATGCAGATAGGAAAGACAGACACATTACAACAAGGCATTCATTAGGGCTCAATTAAATCAAGGGCCACTTGATGTGCTAAGGACAAACATTTCTACACTGTACAAAAGCTTTTAGGCACAAGGATATGGTCAAGTGACCGAGGACACTGATATGGAATGTCATGTGATGATCATAACACAGACAACAGCAGAACAAAACATGCTAAACTTGCAAAAAGCAAAATACATATCCCGAAATGAATGCTTATTCTGATCTGAATGCTTTTTGGAGGTTTTTGTCTGCATTGTGAATTTGAGGTGTTTAAGAACAGACTAAATCAGTGATTCAACCACTGAAGTGTGCCTGAAATAAACCTTTAATGAGTCTAGCAATTATTGTATAGAATTCCAGAAAGACAAATTATCTGTTATTCCTATTCTTTCTTATTTAGGGTCACAGCTCAAAGTGGTACAGTTGTGGAACACACTGTTTTTTTAAGAGGCCTGAACAAGAAAGCCAGTCAGTCCACAAACAAAGAGCTACATGGTGCTGGCCGCATCCCATGAGCTTCCATTAAACTTTTTTTTTTAAAGTAGGAGTATTTTTAATGACCTTTATAGGGGTAGTAAGGGATAACACAGGACATCCCTGTGGGTATTCCAAAAGAGAGAACACTAGTAACCAGAGCCTCAAACTAGCATCCGAAAACAAGATCAAAACAAACAGGCAGACATCTTGGAAAGGAGAAAGCACTCTTTCAGATGCTCGCAACTCACAGAGCAGAATGTGCACATTCCTAATTCGCACCATTCCATATGCCTATTCAGAAAGCCATCGGAACTTTGAGGAAAACATATTTACGGCCAGGCACTGCATGATTTTACCCTTGCTTTTCCTGGAAAGCTGCCCGTAGCACACCACGAATCTACTCATGCATTACTATGAATCTATTAGTGGCACAGTTCACATCCATTGTAAGTGTGTAACTTCGAGCTAATAAGTAGAAAGGTTGAGAATGGTGGAGGGCACAAGGTTACTCAAAAGTGCTTTGTCAGGAACCACATAAACTAGAAAGTACATCAATCCATCGCTCAGAAACTGGTAATGTCCTTCCAGGACCGTGTAAATACATTACTTACACATAATTGCTTATAGTATCTTGGGTCAGTTGAAGGATCATCTCGTATTGAATTAAAGAGTTCCGTCTTAAGTGTGTCATGAACTTAGGTTTGCTTCCATTTTCGGGGACAGACAAAGACAGTTCCACAGCTTTGGTCCACACTGTGCCAACATCCCACTCCCCATCCTCCTCCATTTCAGAATGTATAGCTGCATTTCCTTTTGAATTAGATTATGAGTTCCTTGTTGTGCCATCTATTGGCAAGAATGTACGTCCTTTGGCCCATTGGACCCCGTAGGCGACATGCACGGTCTTGAAGGTTATGCTTTGATGTAGGAACATTGTGCAAACTAGATTGTGAGCATGACGAAGTCTCTGATCTTAAGAATCAGCATAATTCGTGGACCAATATTTTTCTCAATTAAAGCCAAGTAACAGCTGTTGGAGTATTTCAGGCATGTCAACATTCACTGTTTGGCGTAAAGCACTTGATACAATTGAATAAATACAAAATACAAATACATATGCAGTATTGGAATAATGACTTTAATAGGTATAATTGGTTACACACCTTTCGAGGTAATGGGTTTTCCTGTAGAATGAAGATGAACCATAGTCAACATTGACTAGCAGGTTTATTGCTTCCTTATCCAGTGCTGGGGTTCCGACTAATGCTCCTGGCCATGTGAATAAGTATACTGTAAACATAGCAGATCATTCAATCAGGACTTCAGATGTCATGCCACCTAGGAACAGATAATCATCCATAATCGACTTGCGTGCTTTGGTAATGCGGTTGTCCTTTGGGCCTTTCCTATGTTAATGGCTATTTGAGAGTTGTTGTTCAAATATTGGGATGATTTTGTGTATGTTTCATTGGCTAATGCGAAAGGTTTCATATAGGCATCAACATTTGGGGGAAAGTGAGGGTCCTTGATGGTTGCCACAAAATAATGAGTGCAAAAAAGATCAGAACTAGCCTATTTTCGTGTGTGCTGAAAGTCCCATGAGACAGAACAGTAGCCCTCTTAAAGACTTTCCTCATCACTTCTTGTATTTAGATGAGGAAAATGCCAGGGTCTGTTGTGTCAAATGCTAGCGTCAAATCCACTAATTTATGGACTAACTGTTGACTGTGTAAATTATCAGGCTTCAGGGTTATTTTATTAACTATGTATGTGTTGGTGTCTGTCAAGAGAGCCCTGCTTAGTGCCTGTTGGAGGTCTCAAAGATGTGTTGGTGACCTGAGGTCTGTTTTGGTGTTCAGAGTCTGAATGGAGTTTTGTGACATGAATCGTCATCCCAGTGTGTATTGCTGTGTATAAGTCTGCCTTTACTATTCTAGTGAATTCACCTTAGATAGGGCAGGTGGACAGGCTGGACTAGGCCCTGGGCGGCAAACTTGTAAGATGAAAAGTAAACTGAAGCATGCAGAGTGATAGTAATACCCTTCTCAGAGGGGCCCGTGCCTCCACACTGGACCTCAATGACAGCTTCCGCTCTGTGGCAGCCCATCTTATCAGAAGTGGAACTGCATTATTACCATCTTCAAGGATCTACATTGGCTACTCCCAGCCCTCTTCATCTTCAAGACATGCCACTTCACCTACAAGAAACTGAAAAAAAGGCACCTCCCTGCCTGGATGAAAAATCCTCACCTCCCGAGGCTAATACTATGCTAGAAGTCACACCAGCATCAGGCTGGACAATAACAAGTGCAAGGAGAGAAAGAAAGAGCCTACTGTGATGAAATCTACTGCCTAGTTCTAGGGACCATAACTGGGGCAGGGGCTTAATCAAGGGGGTGGGATCCATCCTGAGCAAGTGGCTTTTGGGCCCAGGCTGCTATAGGGAGGATCTCCTGGTCACCCTCATTTGGTCCTTTGAGGACCTCATGGTGGCAACGAGTAAGACAGACACAAGTGATCACAGTTCAAGGGTGTTTATTGAACAATTAATTCTGTGTGCAGGTTGGAGAAATGCCTATTCTAAACCTAAATCGAAGATGGAAGCAATCATCGACCATCAAATGATAAATAAGGCAGTCCTAGTGGGGTTGTGTCAGATTAAAGGGCCTGTACTAGGGAATCCTATTGCCAAACCTTATAACCAATATGAACAGGGTGTGGGAGAGTTCTGAAGAAAAGAAAGAAGTGTTTCAAATAATATGTCAGGATGCAGTAGCCTGGGACTCCCTTACCCACATTTTGAGCAAAGGGATCAGATGGGATCTTGGATCACAGAACAGTCTCTGGCTTCTCCATCAGGAGAAGACAGTTCTAATGGCAGCTCTCAGGACTGCCGATGGCCAAGTCTCATCTCACTTGAAAGTCTCTTGCCTTTGTGGGCCTGGCGTGTTCAACTAACAAAACAACTATTCCTTTAACAAATCCTTTAACAAATGAAAGTTCTTTAGGGTGAAAATGGTTCTCCCCTGTCTCCCCCCCTTCTGGGATGATGACCCTTCTCAATTTTCAGCCACAGTTCATGTAGGTTCATGACTTCCCCCCTGTGCCCCCCTCATCTGGGTGCTGACCCTTCTGACATATCTCATTTCACAAATTATATGACAGTTCTTTTCACAATTAACTTTTGGGTGATAGCTTCACCCGTGGATCTCCCTGGGTCGGGCTCGGACCCCTCTGTTCTCTTTAGCTGGATTTCTCTTCCCTTAGTTTCTTTCCTTTCACTGCAGGATTCATGTCCCTTTCTTTCACATAGTTTGTATATCAAAGTCTTTTGATTGCACAAGGATTTTGCTTGACCCTCAGTATGACCACTTCCATTGGCTCCCCTACGGCCTGCTGGTATCGAGTTTCTCTCACGTGGGGCTCGACCAGATTCTCTTGAGTTAGCACCCACGTGGTGCTGGTTTCCTCCTGCAACTGGTTTCCCCTTTAACAATTGATACAGTTCTTTCACGGTTCATAGAACTTGGTTCAAAACTTGCCACTTCGGGATTGTTACTCAACACAGCCTGGTTCTTATCGTTTTCCCTTTCGACTCACCAGCTGAGATGAACCGCTTGGCTTTTCTTCTTCCTTGGAGTCAAGGGTGGTACCACGGTTGTGGGAGATTCCCTCGCTCCTGCTTATCGGCGTAGGCTTGTCCCGGGTATGATATGATATGATATGGCATTTATAACGCGCCTATACACAAGTGTTTCAAGGCGCTAAACACTTATACCGTTGAAATCTGCTGCAAGACACTAGTGCTATTGTTCGTGGTATTAGGTTCTCTTCCAGGAAGGTTCCGCGGATCTGGGGCGAAAAGGGTAGGTCACTTCTCTCCTCGTCACCCTATCGATTCCTGCTGCTTTTCACCTTTGTTTGAACTGACGCCCCTGATTAGCCGCCTCGTAGTGCTGTCTGCCATGCTCGTACTGTGCTCTCTGGCTCCACCTTTTATCCCTGTGGGGAAGGGAAATGGCCGTCAGGTGTGTGTGATTCTGATGAATGGCCTGACTTTGCCTGACCCCTGTATAGGAACATGCTAAACAGCTTTGGTGTTAGTCCATTGTCCTTTGTGTTGTGCGAAAGTGTTCATGTTGAAAAAGAGGGGTGGGAGGAGGTTTGGAATGTCCTACATGAGAGGATGGGGAAAAGGTGTCAAAGGAAGGGGGATACCGCATCTCACCCATCGCTGTCCCACTACCACTTCCCAAGGACCCCCAATCCAGGTGATCCTCCCTCACTGGTCCAGCCACAGGAACTGCAACTAATAGCAATGGCCATGTCCTGGCCACCTGGATGACTGTTTCCCAGGGACTAGCTCGGGATACACCTTCACATTTCTCACAGTCCCCATTGCAGGGCGTTGAAAAATCAGATTAACATAGTGCGGAACAGCCCAGGAATTCTTGACCCTTCCCAACCTCTCTGGTGGCCAATTCATGGCAGCCTGGGTATCCTTGACCCTCTTCAGATCCATAATAGTGCAGCCCAGGGCAGCCATTATATCCATCTCCCTCACCGAATGAGAGAAGCTGAAGATGTTTCTATGCAGACCCACAGACGAAGCATTGGAAAACAAACACTTCCCTTCAAGTAAAGTACTACCTGTGAGTGGTTTGATAATGTTACAGTTTACCCAATGTTAGAGAAAGCAATTCTAAGCCCAAGTGAGATGATCTGTGAGCTCTGGATACCCTCACTTGACACAATGTTGAACGTTTGCAGTTTTCTGACTGTGGTTTCCCCACATACGAGCTTTGGAGACATGCACCTGATACAATGTTGTGAAACACCATTATCCCGGCCACGGATTTACCCACGTTTGAAACAATTAATGATTCATTGTCTCCTGGAAGAACATTCCCTCGCTGAGGCTGCAATGTTGCAAACTCACCACAAAGAGACACTTTTTAAACATCTGGGGAGTGTAACCAACATAAATCGTAACAGTTAAATCACATGCATAAGTAACATGAAACCTGGGGCCTGCACAGAGGAAACCAAGATGGTGGACGGGGCAGCTGACGTCTTGATCCAGCACCCTAAGCCCAAGTTGATGCTGGTGCACCAAGGAGCAGTAACCAAGCCAAATCATGCCCCAAATACAGGATACAGATGCAGGCCCTCACCATTAGTCCATCCCAGGGAAAGCACGGAGAGCACTCTAAAATGCACACACTCCATCAGCTTGTGTGGGGACTGGGAGAGCTGGCTTTGTGTGATAATTGAAGAGAGTTAGAGAAAGAGGAGGATGGCGAGACAGATGATGTTGGAGAGGATGCTGGAGAGGTGGCAGAATGGAGAGCAGAAGGAGGTGGTGAAACCTAAGAGATTGATGGACTAGGTGATAAGATGTAGGTGATAGAGGAAGTGACATCAGGGGGAGAAGGAAGTAGTCATGAGGAGATGGAAAGACCAAGGGCGCAAGAGGATGGGACTATATTAGGAGGAGTGGGTGAGCATCAGAAGGAGGTGGTAGGGCAGAGGAGGCAGGAAGAAGTGATGACATCAGGCACCAAAAGTGGTATGACATCAGGCAGAGTGGTTGATCATCAGTAGGAGATGGTAGAATAGAGGCAATGCGGAAGTGATAACATCAGAGGCTGAAAGTGATACTGAGGAATGGAGATGGAAACACCAAGTGACAGGAAGTGATATAGAGTAGTTGGAAACTGTAACATCAAAGAAAGGATGTGACAGCCTGGGTGTAATAACACACAATGGAGAAGATGGTAGTTTTGGGGTAGTGACATCAAATGGTGGCAGCTGTGCAGACCAGGTGGTGATATCAATATAGGAGAAGGATAGGGTAACATAAGAATGTGGGGAGAGTCCAGAATAGGAGAGAGTTGGACTTAGGAGAAGGTGGAGAACAGTCCCACACTCCCATAGAGAAAGAGAAAGAGAGAGCACAGGAACGTTCTGGTGGGTCAGGATAGACAAAACCACTGCCACAATTTTGCAAGGGGAATCAGAATGTGGCAGGGAGGTTACTGTAGGATTGGAGGGACAAGGTAAGAAGCAGCAGGAGAGACCCCAGGTAAGACAGGCCTCTGAAATTACCTTTTCAGCTCTTCCTGCCAGATACTTCTGCTGAGCTATCTGCTGGCAAGACTACACAACAAACTTAAGCTTGTGGTACAGGACACTGGAAAACCCGCAGCATGGTAGCCATCAGAAGAAGCATTCAGGAAAGCCATAATTCTGCAACTCTCAGGAAACTGAAAAGGGGTGACAAAACAAATCCATCCTGAACTGTGAGGATAGGGAAAGAAATTCAAGAGACCAAGAACAACAGCGAACCCAGGATGCCTGGGGAGGGCAGTGTCCTGTTACGTCCAAGGAGAAGAAGCATCCTGATTATACTTTAAGTTGTTCCCTTTTGTAGGTATTCCCCTAAATAAAGCTATTGAACTCAACACATTGTCTGGGCAAAGCTTTTTGATGTCAGGCAATGCTGTGACAGTGCCAACACACATCAGGACAACCACACTCATGATTTTCAGGAAGGTGCTGGAGATCTCACTTCTCAAACAATATTGTTTCAGCTACTAAATGTGATGCTGCTGAGACATACTGAACTTCCCCCTACCCCAACCCTTCCCTATTATCCCTTGTTTACTCTATATACCACTTTGATTGTATAGCACTATCTGGTTTCCCAGAGATATTTGTATCTCCTGACATGGGTTCATGGACGCATTACAGCCATTTTAGATTACAAATAGTAGAACCCAAACAAAAATAAACAGCTCCCCCCTCCACTGGATGGCTCCATCCCTGCGTGCAACAGTTGGTTAACACCAATAAATAGGCTTGCATCATCTCACAGGGCAAGCTGTCTTCCTCTGGCTAATGTACAGCTCCAAGCTTTTTCTAGCAACAAGCGATGTCACAGGGGGGTCAAAATGTCAAAATGTGGTAAGCAAAGTCTGCGCCATAGGGAACCAAGCTGCACCTCACTGAGGAGGCCCAACAAGGCCAAAACATGTCTGGGGTTGTTTGTGTTTCCGTGCAGAGGGGACCTGGCCTAGCAGTTCGGGCTGGGCTGCTACCATTGGTGGCAGTACCTGACTGATTTGCGTATGGCTGGACCACTTCTGCAATGGCGCAGAGAGGGTAAACAACGGTGGTGTGGAAGGTTGCTCAGAGCAATACCAGTGGTTCAGATTCATTCAAAACCTTCCACCCATCACTTTTGTGGTCACTCTTTGCATGTTGCACTGCATAAAACGAGTGGGATGTATAATGAATGGGATAGTGGGAGAGGCAGATGTGACACCTGTAGTGTTGGTGTTGCAGGTCGGAAGTACCCTGGTAATGAGTTGAAAGTAAGGTATCTTAAAGAGTGAGGCCAAGATTATATAAACTACAGCACTTTGGCTCTGATTAGCCACTAATGGGGGGTGTGATGGGCCCGAAACAAAGAGCCTTCCCATGGTCGAATGAATGTCGATGCACTAACTAACAGTTCAGCTTGGGATGGCCATCGGTGGGATTGGGGAGTTAGTTTAGGGGGGTGGGTCGACCTTCCAAAACAACTGTTGTCCTACCTACATTCCTACCATATTCCTTCAACTATCCACTTGTAGATAGGTTCCCCTTTCCATTTCCCAATTACCACTGGCAATCCCTCTCTTTCTGTCTCTATCTTCCTCTCTATCTCTCTCTTAAACAGATATATTGTACCTCATGTGAAACAAAGTTCTATGAATTTGGCAGATAATGGAAGGGCCAGTCTGGATACTCCACTCATTTCCATAAGTAGGTATAGTAAGGTTTACGAAAGGCAATGACTTTTCACCAAACAAAAACCTTGGGCGACGGCGACTCTTAAAACAGAGGCATGGAAGGTAGCCATAATTATGGATATTGGAGCAGCATCATTTTGAAATTGTAGCATCCCTTTGCATTATGCAAAAAAAAAAGAAGCTGCAGCCATACAAGTAGAAGATGTCCTGACATTAGATATCTAATTTTAGGTTATCCCTGATATAACAAAATGGCATTTATTTGGAAGCCCCAGGAGCGTTAGACAAGCATTCATTTCTCAGCTAGAGATCGCCAGGCGCAAAAAAGGGTAGGCCTCTTCGCCCGGTCCCTCGTTTTATAAACAAGGTTAGGCAGTATATACAGGCAACTCATGTGCTAAGAAACCCCCCTATTCACTGCCCACAGATATTCCATGGACTCTAACACCGCTGAATAAATTCCTGAACTGATGAGGGGGATGACACATGAGCATGTCGGACACAGTGACGTGGATACAACTACAAAGGATCTTTCATAACTGGGTTTATGTATTGATTTATGAGTTGCATTACGTAAGGGATGGTACAGCTTACATCTCTCGGGATCGTCCCTTTTTAGAAAGCTCCTTTCACTTATATAGTAACCCCACCAGTCGCGTTAATGCAAAATATGTGGCTATTTTGCATATTGATTATAAAACTAACCAATCATACATATGAGTCTATGGTAGGCACAGTGTTTGTGATATACCATCATACAATACACAGCAGAGTTGAGAAAAAATGATTTGTGTTTTTATATTATATCAGCTACATTGGGGTCCAGTGAGACCATGGGTGCAATGAGAGAGAAGTGTCGGTTTCCTTGTTGTCTGACTTACGCTCCCAGCTGCACTTCTCTGGCGCTCCTAGTAGGTAATGAGCATCTGAGCACTTCCTTTTGGTAGACAGGTTCCTTGGTATGCCTTCAAAGTCAAGAACCCCCACCACAATAGCATAACTTTGCTACAAAAAGAAAATAATTTGTGTGACAGAGCGATTGTTTGTATAGTTGTTCAGCCATTTAATGAAATATAAAATAAGAGCTGTATTATAATGAATCACTGAGTGATGCAACGGCATATTTGTGGTAAAAACCTAGAACTACTTCTTGGTACATTTGGCCGCATTATAAGTGAGCCGGTCTGGAAATAATAGTGCCGGTAACCAGTTACCGCCACTGTTTCTGGACCGGCTTACTTTGGTAGCTCAGGCCCCTGCTGGTATGTTTTTAACTGAAGCACCAGCACCATTAACAATGGGGCCGGTGCTTCAGGGTTCCCATTCCCTTGTCCCATGGAGTCCTCTAGGACTCCATGGCAATGGGAACTTACCATTCCACAGTCTCCGCCTGTGATATCCCAGTGCCTGATATCCCGGTGCCACCGGGATGTCAGGTGGCGGTAGTGGTAATGTGAGGTTGTCAGAAACCCGCCGGCAGCACCAGCAGGTTACTGGCAACCTCATAATTCGTCCCAATATCTCTTATTTGCATGTTTTGCATTTTTCATTAACTGAGCCCTGGAGTAAGAACCTCAAAAACAAATCTGCAAAGGACCTGCTTGCTCCCACGGTCATTAAAAGTGTCGGATTCATAGAGTAAAATTCACTGCTCACCTGGATCTCCTTTCTATCACACCTGTGGCACGTTTGGGCATTGTTGAGGTATTAGGTCCATCAGGATATTTTTGTCTACAGCAACCAAGCACAGTGCCATGCAATGATGCTACTCCTCTAGCGATTATTTTTCTGAAAAGCAACTAATCCTGCTCCTGCCCAATCCAGTGTGTGCTTATCTCCTCCTATTGGGAGAGTTGGAAGAAGTGCTTTCGTTTGCTGACCAACGAGGAACCTGCTGTTTGTGAAAATGTTTACTAGAGAGGTGGCAGGCACCGTGTCCGGAGCCAGAAAGAGCGGACAGGCCCAGAATATCCACCATAACCATAAGTACCAACATGTGCAAGGCCCGGGCCTTATGGGAAAGTAAACCAAAGCAAAGATTAAGGGAAATATTTACCTTTTGATACAATACCCTGCAATTTGTGGGATACATTGACCCACTCAACGCATTGCCCCACATCCCTGAGCTACATTTGCACAAGAAACTGCAACCTGGCTGTGCTGACTCCTGTGCACACCAAGACCTCAAAACTGTGTTTGGCAGCAACAGAAAAATGGCTGCACCATCTTGGCTCACACACTTCAGGCAAAATGGGACAAGGGGACACACTGAAAACTATGCCAATGGGTTCTGAAACATACATGGAATCAAATGAAAAGGAAAGCATGCCATTGCGGCAAAAGGCAAAAATTCCCTTTCAAAATGAAATCCTTTTTCACCCTTTCAAAATGCTGTGTTATGCTATTTCCATCTGTGCAATCTGAAATCACTGTGATTCAAAAGACCCTGTCATGCCCTGCAAATGTCACTGTGTTTTACCAAAACCTGGCCTAATTCCTGAGTGGCAGGCCCAGTCAAAACCAACTCTCAGAGAAATCAAAAGTAACTTCATTTGTCACTCGCACGGTAACACACGTTTATTTCTTGACAAAATGTATCCAGGTGCAGCAGTTCAAAGAGACTTTTTACTCTCTCAGCCCGGTCAACGATAAATGTATCTGTACTTTAGATAAGAGTCCTTCTGCAAGGAAAATTACTACAGCTGCAAAGACAGTGGCAATCTGAGGAGCTGCAGACCAAATTAAAGAAACAAATGCTATCAGATTTTAACACATGTAGACAAATGGCCTGTTTTAAAACTAAATTGTTAATGAAAACCTGTTTACTTAGCATAATTCGAGACCCAAAGTAAGAAATTAAACAGTTTAAAACACATAGGCTGGAGTTGCAAGCTCTCAGAAAAACCTGTTATTCCATTTGCCAGCTATGAAACTCCTCCAAGGAAGGGAGATACACCCTAAATCCAGGACCCGTAGGTGTGAAGTGCGAGCTTGAAAAACTTTGAATGGGATAGGACAATGTAAGTTCACATGCTCATCAGACATTCGTCTGTGCTCCAGGCTGGGACAATAGCAGTCCGGGGAAACTCACCTGTCAAGTGTGTAAGGGTAATAAGACCTTCAATTACAACTGGAAAGCCCTAGCCTGGAAGGAAATGACAGCTGCTTGCAGTTGGAGAAAAAAAAAAACAAGATCAAGTAAAAAAGGGACTGCCTTTTGGTGCCAGAGACTATGTCATAAAGAAACTTTAAAGACTTTTATTTCTGTAGCAAGAATTAGCAGAAATTAAAAAGTTCACAGTTTTTTAATCTAATTTTGTGGGCTATCTTTCATAACTTGGTAGAACTCATTGCCGCATGGGGAACAGAAGTTACGAAATATGACCGATCCCAAGGAAAGAATTAATGTGGCAAATATAAGATTTTGTACAAACATCCCTGGGGACAATTTGCATTTGTGTATAAAATTGTGGAATTTTAGGCCAAATCTTTAATGTGTAAAATTACCAAAATGTGTCAGAAAGGCGAAACAAGGTCGCACAGACTGGAGGTTTGGAATAATCTGTGTGGCACATCATATGTAACCTGTGGGTATAATTTGCCAGAGATTGCAAGTATATAAATGTTTGTTTTTGGCAAAATCAGATTTTCAGTAAAGTAAATGTGGTAATTTCTGGACATTGTAAACCTCACCTCATAAACCTGCCATCATCCCCTTAGAAATCCAACCAACTGAGAGCGAGGTGGAGATTAGCTCATCTGCCCAATCCGAGTAGTTTAGGGGCCGGCGTAGTTAACTCTGCCTAGCCTCTACCTTGATGATGTCATTTTGCATTATAAATAAGGGTCCCTGACACACACACACATACACAGAGTCCTGATTTCCTATGCCGTCGTCCTGTTCCTGTCTTTTCCTGTCTTCATCTTGCATTTATCCATCTAAACTCCAGATCCCAACCAAAAGGTCAAGCATTGCTGATTCTGCTTCAGCTAGGTGTCGCAACACAATTGAATGGAAGGGAAGAGAGAACAACACTCTCCCCGAACCACGGAAGCCAAATGAATTTGACCCTCCCACCGTGGTTGACACAGGCACCTGGTTCAGATAACAGGTCGCCACGTGGCAGCCAATGGGGGGAAGAGGGGTTAGGAACAGTTTGTGTATAGTATGGGGAGTTTAGGAACACCGGAAAGAGGATAAGGAAACCCTATGGTGGATAGGTAAGGGGAAACACAGGGAAAAAACCCTAACTTGTCTAGACATGGAACATAACAAGATCTCCCTGGGTAGAGTAGAGGTACACTTAATAACAACACATGCACATGAGATTAACTGTACACCAGAATCCTCTGATGAACTGCCTTATACCTGAGCAGCACACCTTACTACGTGCGCTCAATCATGATGACCCATTACAGAAAACATGTAGCAAGCAATGAAATGGAACAGATACACATGGGACTTTGCCCAACATGATAAACAATAACACATGGCCCCTTTGGCAGGCAAAAGCAACACACAACACATAGATAATTCCTCTCCTAGTTTGCAGCACTAAGAGCACTTAGTTTCAGGTCACGGAACCGCATGAACAGCATTTCTCTGACTTCTAATGTTTAAAGTGGGAAAATGTATTTAACAAGTGACACTATGCCTTGTCCATAACTTCATACACATTTTTTCCCCCAGTACTTAACTGTGATCTGGGAGCCCCTCTGGACTACCCAGACGTGCAGAACACTGCAATAATCAACCCGGCAGCATCATAACACATATACATTTCTTTGTTTGTCCCCGGTACTTATCTGAAGTCTGGGAGCCCTTTGGGACTTCCCAGATGAAGAATGTAGGGCCGTATATCAGTCTGCTGCCATCCTGACATTCCTGTGCGGCAAGGACCTTGATCAGTAATTACGGACGCATTCAGTCTTCAATGTCCGCCCGCCGCCAACCGCTTCACTCCCTGGAATCAGAATAAGCCACACCTGCAGCACGCTGTTGCCTGCTAATAAGCTGTTCTCAATGGGAGACAGCTGGCAACGCGTGCACGTGCTGGACTATCCGGTACCCAGAGGATGCTGGGTACTGTGGTTCCAAGTCCTCCCAGCGCTCTATAACCTCAATATGCAAACCGTAGCACACCTCTTCGGTGCCAGCCCTTATTCCTGACACTGGGCCTCAATTCTAACATAACCATAACCAAAGGAAACACTGTGGTGTTTTGGGAAGCATCCTGAATTAACCTGTCTTGACAATCACTGCATGCTGCTGCCATCCTGCTATCCTGATGCCCTGTAATATCCAGTAACCAGAATTACCAGTCCAGAAGAACTATCCTTTGGTAACCAGTCCATGCCTTGCTGTTCCTGTCCCACTAATTTTGACTGGCTGTCCTGTGTTAGACCAGAACTGTGTGGCGACCAGAACTGCCTACTGTCCAAAATCCAAATGAAAAGTGGACTGTGAGTATCAATGTGAACCATAGAAACTCATAGTAAACCTTGCCTTGCATTGTCCTTAGTTCCAATCTATAAGTCATCCTATCCTTATCCTGATAACTTGCAATATTTTCCAAAATCATTCTTGAAACCCTGTCTTTGATTCCTTGTGCTAGCGCCAACATCTTTAATACTTTTGTCTCGTAAAATCCTAAACTATTAATCCTGTTTGGAGTTATGGGACTGGGTCCACCAGGGAGGGAGCGGAGCTGCTAGGGTTGAACTTGCAAGTCAATCCCAGAGCTTACTGTGTCACAATCTGGTAGCCTAGCCTGAATGCTCTAGTGTAGAGTAAAACTGTCCTTGTCAAAATTGATTTCTTTTCCTTTTTTCGTGCCTTCATTTTCTCAAAAACAGACCTCACTCGATCTTGCATAACTCACTCAATTTACCAGCTAGAGACCTCTCATTTCACTTTCATATTATACATATGATCCATAGCTACACCCCAACACATTTACAATATAATACCCGTTTTTATTAAAAACCTGTGTTGGTAAATTCATGCGAGAATTGCAAAAATTGGGTTAATTTTACAACGTGTCATTTTGATTATAAACTGTTTTCAATCTTCCATTCCATTTCGAATTATATGCTTTTGCACAATCCATTGCTTGTGATTGCTAGTATCATTCCAGTGTTGCTCCAGTAAAGAATTGTTTTTGTTTCAAGAGTTTTAGACACATTCATTGTTTTATTCTGTGGGATGTATTGACCCACTCTGCTACACTATGTGGCCTCACTCTGCTATCTATGGTGCAATAAACAGTAAAATGGTGGCAAAACCCTTGGGTGTGCCAAAACCGTGGTTTCAACACAAAAAAAGATGGCTGCACAACCTGCCACCCATGGTGCATGTGTGGCGGAACAGAGCACACGCTGCAGAAAAATTGCCCGTGGGCTCCATGACAAGTAAACATGGGGTACCAAGGGAGCAGCAGCGCTTTGCCAGTGAAACTCCAAAATGTGCCTGTAAATGACATTTACTTTGCTGCTGAAACTCCAAAATGCCTGTACATAACACTTTCCAACACTCAAAATATTGCTTGGTGCTAAAATACATTTAACGTAAGGAAGCACTGTGAATGTACAAAGTCCTGAAATGTTAAGAGCAATACACCTTCTTAGCAAAACTGGATTTCCTGTGAATGACAGTTCCTGTCAAAAATCTGTATGCAGCCACACTGGGCTGGCTACCTGTGAATGACAGATCCTGTCAAATAGGCTCTCCTGATTAAACTTTAAAGTTATCTAAGCTAACAGTCTGCCAGATTAGCTAATATAAAAGGACTGTGCTGAAAAGAACACAGATTTCAGTTATTTTTGATCCCACATGTTTCAATCTAAGAATGTAATTTACCTATGTCACCTGATACAACAAGTTTTTTTTCTGCTGGATTTTAAATCAAGAAATTAAGGATTAACCTAGCCTGGCTGCACCTGCCAGAAGTTGAAAAACCGGTTCCCACCTAAGGGGAGGGCATTCCTCTCAGCAGATACTCACTGACATATAATAATTGTGGGGTAGGACAGAGTTTTATCTGCAGCCAGAGACTGAACAATGGCAGATCCTCCAGGCCAGGAAATTGATGTGTGAAGAGGTTGTAAACTTGGCTTGCTGAAGGAAATCCCAAAGATGGGGGCCACCCCTTGAGCTCCTGAGACAGACAAAAGGCGGACCATTTGCTGTTAAAGAATATGTAATGAACATTTTTAGAGAATCATAACATGCTATCAGAAATGGTGAAAAATGTAAAAAGAGCATTTGTTAATTTAATTTTTGGTCCTACATTTCGAAACATGGAGGAACTGTGTAGCATATTCTCAACACACGCATATGGCAAAACACATGGTTTTATGGGAACTGTATGCTAGAATTGTTAAACTTTGCACACACAGTCCTATGGTAAACACAGATACTTGTGTGCATTTGGGGAAAGTTTTGAAATGTTTTCATGGTGAAATAGACAAAATGCTGCATAAAATGAGAAACAGGATCTCACAGCTGTGGGATTTTGAGGAACAGATGCTCCATAATATATGTAATCGTTGTATGTGATTTTTGGTGAGGTTATAAATGTATAAATATGTATTTAGGATGAATTTCGATGTTGATACTGGTGTCTAGGGGAGGTTTCTAAGGATTGTAAAAACCAAACCATAAAACTTGACATCATCTGTCCGTGATCCAATCACTTGGGTGCAAGACGGAGATGAGGCTCTGATCCAATGGTAGTTCACAGGGGCAAGCTTAATGAAGCCGACCCATACACCCATTTTTGTGATGTCATTGGAAAGGATAAATAGAGACAGCTGACAACACACAGGACACTCTCTCTTCTCATTCCAGCGATGCACTCTGATCCTGCATTGCATCCAACATCCAGCATTCAACATCCTTCCAGATCCAGATGCCAAGGACCAGGCCAAGCAATAGCTGAACCATTTTCAGTAAGGCCTCAATCCTCAACTAATCCCTACAACCCTGTGTGGCGCTGTGGTGTGGGAAAGCATCCTGAAACTAGCATCCTGAAAATATTTGGGTTGCTACCACAATTGCTTGCCTGATGAACTCGCAATCCCACTGAATTTAAATATCCAGAAACAAGAATGCAGATCCTGTGCAGTTCCCGTGACCGGCCTAGTTGATCCAGTCCCGTGCCTGATGTGCTGTCTTTCCCTGTTAGACCTGATCCATTGACCAGAATCTTGATGAGCCTAAAATCTTAAATCCCAGTGGATTGTGAGTATTAATAGGATTCTAGAGAGCAATTGTATACCTTGCATTATCTTGTTCCAACCCAATCTTTGAACTATCCTTACTTCTATAATCAGTAAGAGTGTCAAAATCCTAGTGCTATCTTATTCTGTCTATTTGCTAAAAGTGTCATTTTCATAGTCATTTTTATTTGTGCAACTCTGATCCAAAAATCCCACTTTGAGCATTTGGAATGGTTCAGCCAGGGAAGGTGATGAGGATCTGTTACTGAAGTCATGAATCAGTCTCAGAGCTTACTTTGTCCCTAATTGGTGATCTAGTCTGAAGGCTCTAGTCTTGAGAGTAAAAGTATAAGCCATATCTTCTGATTTTAAACTGAAGTTCATGTCCAAATTTGTGCCTTTATTTCCGAAAAACACCTCTCACTAAAACCTCTATAACTCCCTTAGTATTTAAGATAGAAACGAAATTTCAACTCCCACTTATACCTAACATCCTTAGCTATATCCGGTGCAAACCAGTGTTATTGACCTGTTATATCAAAAATCGCATAGGTAAAAGTTTGCGGTGAATCACATTTAAATTATTTCCCACTTTGCTTTTGAGATTCCAAATGTTTTCTTTGGATTAAATCATTGCTTTTGCTTGCCTGCATCCGTTCAAAGCGGCTCCCGTAGAAATGTATAATCATTTTGCATTTTTGACCATATTTAGTGTTTTTGCTCAGCCAATTTCAAAGCCATTCTGACAGTTGAAAATTCAAATCCGTTTTTCTCTTGTGTTTAAAGGTGGAATGTGGGAGTGATATCCTGTTTGGTTTGTGTTATTCCTGAGTACCTGCTCTCTCCTCACATCTATTTAAATTGCCTATTGGTGGGTTGAGGAGTGTTGCAGGGGGAACCTCTAACCATAGTGCTATCTATTCCAAACCAACCTGAAAGTATTATTTTCTTTGCTGCATTCTTTTTATGTTTGTTACCTGATACCCAGTGCATTAAAGATATTATTCATTGTTCTTGTCACCCATTGGTTGTTAATAAAAGATATTGTGATTTTAAATTCTAAACAAATAAATAAATAATTACTTTTGCAACTAGCCTGCTTCCTGGTTCAGTGTAACCTGGGGGGTATTGTGAGAAGGGTGTGATATGAGTGGTATATCATTCAGAATATTGAATTTATAGACAAAATTTGCGCATTACATGTTGGGCGAGACTTGGGTGTGTGCCTGATTGAATCCCTTTACAGCTTGGGGGCTTGTGACCGGGATACTGAATTTGACATACCACTCGTGACAGTGTAACAAAGCATACTAGCTAGCGGGGTACATACACCTTGTTGGGTTGGCATGCTGAGATAAGTCAGAAGGAAATTCATATTTCCGGAATGGCAACCCCAGTGGAAATTAATATTGCTAGGGAACACTCCCTGCACAAACTGTTTGTCAGGGGTGAGTGACCAGAACAGGATGAACAGGTATGGCTGCAGGAGATAAAACAACAAGTCACTGCAATCGACATTGATACCTTGCAGGACAAGGGTCCATTACATCAAGCGCTTAGCGAGCTGTATATGGCCCCAAAAATAAAAGAGGAGCAGTGCAAAATTGCAAAAATAGCGGCCTACTTGTACCTCCACATAGGAATCATACAGGCGAAGCATGCAGACAATATAGTTCTGGCACAGAAACAAGGGGAAGCACTGCAGAAAGTCCAGACCAATCTGGACTCTGCATAGCAAAGGCTCCAGGATAGCCGAGAATCTGAAACAGAGGCTAGGCAGTATATCACCAAACTCCATGAAGATCTGGCTATCTCACTGCAAAAGAATACAGAATAAGATACCCAGGTACAGACACTGCAAAAAGAATGTCAGGAAAGGTTTGACTCTTTACAACAGTCAACAAAAGTTGGAGCAGCAATTAACTTTTAACAGTCTGCGCAGAACAGTAAATTGTCCTACAAGACCACATAGACAAATTAAAAACAATACATTCATTATTAAAGACATGCACTCTCACAGAATTTTATGAGGAGAGCCAGAAATCTGGTGCATTTAAAAAACAGAGGGATGACCTGGCTGAGTAGAAGGGCACTCAGGAGAGGGACGCCTTAGGCCAGGAAGTCAGCCATTTAAAAACAAAGTTGGAAGAAAGAAAGAAAGCTGGCCCTTCAGGAATTTAGTGAAATTAAAATGGATTATGAAAAACTACTAGAGCACACCAGGCGGGTGGAAGATGCTCTGGCAAAGAACACTCAGACCAATAAGGACCAAACTCAGGAGGTGAGTCTCCTGCAGCAAACATTGGCCCAATATTTCCAATCCAGTCAGGAAGCACAGAGAGACAATGAGGCTCTCTGTGAAAAGAATGGCAGGCTCCACAAACAGATTGCTGTACAAGAGCAAATCATTGAGACCAATAAGACCTTAATAGAGGAGCAAAAGGGTCGGATTTTGGCGTGTCATCAGGGAATAAGGGTTGAAAGAGATGAGATAGGAAGGGACAGAGAAACCCCTGAGCATAACCTCAGGACTCCTGTCATCTGGGACTTGAACCCCTTCAGTTCCATGAACTCTGCCACCCTCATTTCCACTGGCTCATATGAGCCAGAGGCCACGGGATGGTAGACTTCAGCACAATGGGAAATATGGGACTGACAGATCAGCGCCCCCCAGAAATGGATGTGCGGGCATCGCTGTACAGATTCCCAAATGTTAGGGCTAGCCTCTCTGATCAGGAAGACTCCCCTGAGGGGAGAATCACAGAGTTGGATCCTCAAAAATATCGATTACCAAGGCATCAGTCTGTCAAATTTGGCGGGGAACTCCATGAAACTAGACCCACCAAGAGTATCTTAAAAACCTCTTCCCAGCGAGTGCAATGGGGGGATACTCAGCCAATCCTGGGAGCAAGGTAGAGTCAGAAGACTCCTCTGAGTGCCACAGGTCTCAAGAAACTAGGCCCGCACATTCTGCAAGCCATTCCCAACCTTGAAGAATCAGGGAGAGCCTAGAGGATCAGATAGTCACCTCCTGTAGCAATGCCTCTGAGTCAGAGGATGAGTGGACAAGGGTGACCAAAAAAAAGGCCAACAAAATTAAGAGGGCCCTACTGAAAGATCCCCTGAATCAAATCAAGGCCATTAGGAGCGTCATAACTCCATATCATAAAAATGCCAAATATTCAGTTTGGGAGCACCTCGAGTTGTATGAGCAAATGATGGATACTTTCCACCTGATGGATAGCCAAACTTGTATTCAATATGTCAAGTGGACATTTTCCCCTGAATACTCCAGCTTCTTTGGGGGTGCTGGACGATCAGAACCACTCAAGATGGTCTACCTATAGGGCGGCCATCTGAAAGCATTTCGCATACACAGAAACCCTCAAGCGGCCCACAAGGCGGACTACAATCTTCAATGTGGGGAAGACCAGGCCCCACAAGAATTTGTACAAGAGTTAAAACGTGCCTTTGCGCAGACCACCAGGAGGGTGCACACAGACAGTAGGGAGTTCATCAATACCTTCTTTCATGCCCTCCCTAAATACATTATGACCCAGCTGGTGAGGGACTTTCATGAGAAGAGATCACTAGACTGGGTAATTGAACACACAACTCACATTTATGAAATGCAGAAACCGGTAGAAAATAAAAGTACCAATAAAAACCCCAAACCAACCAACACCAATGCTGCTGCTAAGGTGGCGGAGGAAAAGGTTGCCCCCATTTTAGATCTTGAGAAGGGGGGGCCTAAAAATATTCCTGCACAAAATCCTCCTAACCAAAGACCCATAGGGCTCTCCGGCCACTCCCAAACAGGTAATCAGGAAGGTAACCCCACAAATGGGACCCTTAACTCCCCTGACTATATCAGCCCCCGTTACAGGGGCAGCAGACCCATCCAGGGCTATGTGTGGACTCCCCAAGCCCAAGAGGGGGATCCAACCAGGCAGCACCCAACCCAGGAAACTTCCGTCCTAACTTTCCGCAGGAGGGCAGTAATCCCCCAAATGCCGGGTTGAATTTCTTTCCCCGGTACCCGTCAAACATTAACCCCCAAAACAACCCTTCTTTCTTTCCACAATTTCCTGAGCCCAGACAGCTCAAACCGGGAGAGGGGAGGCCAAGGGTGGAGGGGTCCCAGAACTATCCCTACCAAGGGTATTCTGGGAGAAGGGAAAAAGAGGAACTAGGTGCACACCTCGAAGTTAATGATTTAGTAAAGAAATTAGTTAGGAGCCAGCTTTGCTGGTTTGCAAGTATAGAGGTGCACGGGAGATAACAAAGCCTTGGCACAACGGCTTAATATACACATGTAGGGAAAGAAAAGGAGCCTGGTATGGGTCTCTCCCGTCCCATACACACTGACATATATCCACCTAAAAGGTAGTAATAAGAAGTAGTTGGAGAGAAAACAAACTTTCGGTATTCTTTTGTTTACAGCAAATATGACTTATACACCAGTTTTGTAAAAAGCGCTCAGTCACATTTTTTAATTATTTTTTAATTATGTATATGACTCAGAGATTACTTCTCTCAAAATTCAATTGTCTGAATTTAAAACATCTCAAGAACTGTCTAAATTACTTGAAGATATTAATGATAAATTGAGTGGATATAAAGCAGACATAGATCAAAGAAAACTGAGGAAATTCAAAAGGGATACTTTTGATTATTTAAATGACATTGTATATAGCTTGCAAGAATTCTATCAACGCCACAACCTGAATAGGAACAATTCAAGACATCCAAACTCGACGAACTCTGGTAGCAACAGCAGTAGTGGCAGCGTAGGCGAACTCATTAGACCAGAGAGAACCCAACCTCAACCTTCCACGAGTCAGTTAGAATTAAGAAACAGCCTGCCCTCAAGAACCACTGAAATAGATACAGGAGAACCAACGGAAACAACTAGTGGTGCTTTTTTAGGCCTTCGAGACAGGCAAAAAGAAAAACAAGGCGAGGGAAGAAAACCTCAAAAGGAAAAAAAAAAGTGAGTGAGAATCTTGTAGTTAATATTTCAAGTAAAATATTGTCAAGTGGACAAATAGATACATTGAACCGTGGACTTTCTTTCATCCCCACCTGTAACACTTCACTCTTTGAAGAAAAAAAATTGTTTATATAGGCTAATGAGAAAACTCTGTCTAAGAATGTTCTTCAACACTGAAACTGAAGAAACATTGACGAACTCAGGAGGAAAATACCTCGAATTACGTCCTAAGAGTCGTTTTGATCCCCAAATCCTGAATTCTATTCTGGACATGTTTGAAAAAAGTGTCCTAAAGGATTTGAAGAAAATTAACTATCAGAGGACCACACCTACCAACATCAGTAACAGCCAACAGACGAACAAGTTACCATTAAACCTGCAGATAAAGGAGGTGCAATAGTGGTGATGGATACCACTTATTACACTGAAAAATGTCTTGAACTGCTTAATGGCACCAGTACTTGTGTTAAACTGGATGGTGACCCGGTACAAACAATTAATAACTTGATTACTGAATCCGTCACCAATACACTTGAGAACGAGTGGATTAGTGAGAAGACTAGTCAGTTCCTATTGAATAAGCACCCAATAACACCAGTGTTCTATGGGTTGCCCAAGCTACATAAGAACAACACAACCCCTACATTGAGACCAATAGTCGCAGGGACCGACAGCATATTTGGCAATCTTGCGATATATATCGACCGTCTATTACAACCTCTTCTACAGGCAATCCCGACATATCTAAAAGATACGACTGACTTTTTGAATTGCTTACAGGAAATATCAGCACTAAGCAATGATTGTATTCTCTTTAGAAGGGATGTCTGTAGCCTATACACATCGATTCCCCATGACGAGGGAGTTCAATCTGTATTATGACTACTCTCTATATCACTGGACATTAAAGGCAACCCAGAATTCACAGTGGAACTTTTGGATTTGATCCTAAAAAACAGCTAATTTCGGTTTCAAGGGAAGTTTTTTGGCCAGATCTCTGGAACTTCAATGGGGTCAGCAATGGCACCAGCTTACGCAAACACATATATGCATCATTTTGAACATACATATGTCTTGGAACATCAGCAGTGGGCTCCAAAGATTTTGATGTGGAAGCGTTACAACGATGATATTTTCGGTATATGGTGTGGCTCCAAGCAGGAGCTAGACCATTTTTGTTAATACTTATACAATGTACACCCTAAAATTAAGTTCACAATGGAAATTGGTTCACCATCCTTATACTTCCTTCATGAGGAGCTTAAAATTCAAGAAGGAAGAATTTCCACTTCCATATACCACAAACCCACAGATGCGAATAATCTGCTACACTAAACAAGTTTCCATCCTAAACCAATGCTGAGCAGTTTACCTTACAGTCAAATGCTCTGCCTGAAAAGGATTATTTTGGATCCAGAAGGGCTTGACTCTGAATTTTCCAAACTGATTTATAGATTTGAGGAAAGAGGGTATCCGGTAGAAATTTTGGACACAGCAATTGAAAGGGCAATTCCTCTCAGCAGGGAACAACTATTGACAACTAAAGTAAAGAATAAATCTGTTCCTTTACTTATATCTCGAAGTTCTCACGCCAGAGCTTCGAAATTAGCAGAACAATAAAAAGGAATTGGAATATCCTGCATAATGACCCTACTTTGTTAGAATTATTCCCAAAAGTACCAAGGAACCTAAAAGACTAATTGGTGAGAGCAGAAAGGCCAAATAAGTCAAAACAACAACTACTAAAAACAAAGAAGAAAGGTACATTCCCCGGCCTTAACTGTAACTGTAAACATTGTAATAATGTGATAAAGGGTGACATATCTCCCACCCACATACTGGCAAGAAGATCAAGATCCATGATTTCGCCACCTTTTTATCAGGAGGGGTAATTTACAGCATTAAATACACATGTGGCAAACCATACATCGGACAAACCACCAGGGCAGCCAAAGATAGATGGATGGAACATAAGTCCACCATCAGATGCAAAAATATGAGATCACCAGTAGCCCGCCATTTCATAGAAAATAACCATACCATAGCGCAAATTAAGTTCCAAGTGATGGAAGTAGTGAAGAGGCCCCAACGAGGTGCAGATTACCTCTCCCTCCTTTCTCGTAGAGAGAAATTCTGAATTGGCCATCTTGACACCTTACAACCTAGAGCACTTAATGATGAGTTCTCTCTGAGCTGTTTTATTTAAACTTTTTTTTTTAAAAAAAAACCTTTGAACTAACTTTTGCAGTTTGGCTCTGATATCATCATTTGATCTTCCTCTCAAATGAGTCTGTGGTGAAACCCCTATATATTTGTTCATATTGTGTTATGTGTCATATATATCTGAATATTTTGCACAGATGTCAAATAATTTTCTCGATGCTTTCACCCTGCTTTACAAATGAAAGAATGGATATAGGTAGGAAAGCTATTCCTGCACCTAAATATGCCATTCTCTATGTACTGGATGCGGTTTAACAGGTCCACTGATTGTCATCTTAATATAACATTATCATGCAAATGAGAGAAACTACATAATGAACTCAATTTAGAAATGATGTAAACGGTTGCTCTTACTTCAGTTGGTACCGACCTTACATTGATTTTGAATTTTTCCTTAATTAATGCTGTCGTATAGTGAATTACGCACCTGTCTGATTGTTAACATATGTGTATGTTCTTATGCGCAGGGCGCTGAACATGTGTTTCTTTTTGATTCTGAGCCGGACACCAGGTATTTGCAAAGTATTTTAAAATCACATTGTAGATATACTAACATGATTGCTGTCAGTCAATCTATACGTTTAAGATGACCGCCCTGTTTTTTCTATTCCTCCCTCTGTCATCCTTTGTGCTTAGTCTTTTTTCTAAGTTCCTGAACATTTATCTTAAATATGCTGCTACACGGCCTCCATGGTTACAGTGAGCAGGGACGCGTGAGCAGCTCCTGCAGCGTCGTACTCCAGTACTCGAATGGCGTTTATAAGGTAGAATTAAAACTTACAATCGTAGTGTACCGAAGCTTTTTTCTGAACACTAGTTTTGCAATGAAGGCATACTGAATTGTGTATATGCTTTCCTCTAGGTATATGGAACCCTGATCGAATTACCCTTAACGGAATATGCTGACTTCCCTCTAGGACATCTTCTTACGCACCTGACTACCGGGCTCGTACACGGTAAAGAACTGAAGAGTTGCACTACTAAGGTCATCCATTCCCACAATCTGTGTGTGCCTCGACCACAGAATATAAAGGTATTTTTTCATGTCAGCAGACTTGGTGCAGTGTATTTTTAAAGAATAACTTCCCTTAAATATTGCTTCCCGTAACAACCATTATATGTGTCCCCACTTTAGGATACGTGCCTTGAGAGTCAGAGAGGCAGGATCAATTTTTTCGGTGCTTGCCTAATCATCTGTTAACAAATCAGTCAGAAACATGCCCCAAGGCGCACTTCTACTTGGTAGGGGTACGTACCTTTCTAATACACTTTGCTCGCCATATATAATTCTTTATAAATACATACGGCCATAGTCTATATTTGATTCTAGTAATGACTGGGCACTCATATGTTTTTTATAGATACTGATACCTCGAGAATTTGGACTCCTAAAGCCCATTGGTGAACGTCGATTACCCTTGCTTAAGAATTCACAGACAGCCATGCTCAGTCCATATTAACACATGGGTGAGCCTACTTTTCGACTTGCACTCTGCATATGGCTATGAGTTACTGAAGCACATGTTCAGCAGCCTGGTGCGCCTTTGCATGGATATGTATGTAAACATCTGTGGTTTGTTATATAATTAACAATGTACCCTCCTATTTGGGTCACCTTACACAATGAACTCATACTTATCTGCCAAGATCCCCTATCTAATCTATCTTGTATTTAAACCGTAGTACATCTCCTTCTGGAGCTGTAGGTGATTCTGAATATTGGCGCAAAAAAATTAGATTTGTATTGTAAGAGGTCTTTTACTCTAAATTATTTACAAAAATACACCAGAGTGGAATGAAAGCACTATGATTGGACTCATTGACTTAGTATATCCCATGCAATAGCTTGGTTGTTTTCAAGAACCATCTGGTTGTTCGATGATTTACTCAAGAGTACCTTCTTTGTTTGCCTTTATCGCTTATACTTTTTTTATTATCTTCTTTTTTCTACATGTACTAATTTTCTCAAACATCAGCAAAATGATCCACAGGCTTCTGATGAAAAGGTTGAATCCTCGAAACACGGAAAGACATGAATTTTTGTTAGGAATACACTTGTGTCTTTGCTCATTGTGTTAATTGAATGTTATACATAATTTAAAAATTTGACTGAGCGCTTTTTACAAACCTATTATGGGAGAAGGGGCAGTTATCCTTCCTGCGATCAACCTAGGATGGACCAGAGAACCCCGTACCAGCCAGAGCGGGTGTCCCAACTGGAGTGCCAGGTCCAGAATTTGGCGCAGGATCTGGGTCGCATGTTGAGGGCTTAGCAGAACCCTCAGATGAACATGGCGGCCAGAACCCCTCTAATCAAGGGTCTGGTACTCCAGAGCAATGATGGGGAGAGAACCCCGACAACCCATCGGTTCCCAGGGAGGAGGCACAGGGGGAAGAGGGGTGTAAAGACTTAGAGAAAACTTCCTCCCCCACTTGTGAACAGCCCCTGGAAACCCAGGAACCGGAACCAAAATCTCCTGCCCCCGAAAGTCTGCAACCTAAGGAACAGAGGGCGGGTAGGAGAAATAAAGGACCTAAAAGGACCCATTTTGTGGAGGAGGTTAGAATCTTCCAATTTTAAGGAGAGGGGTCCTCAGAGGATTCTGGGAATCTCCTTCAGGGATGGGGGAACTCCTCCCAAAGAAAAATGGGTCCCGAGAGATCCTGATCCAGACTCGGTAGTTGTGGGGACTGAATTAAAACTGCCTATCATTGAACCCCAGAATGAAAATCACCTTGCCCAAACCAATTCTGGTGATTGCTTCCAAAAGGGGGGAGGTGCAGCCCAGAATCAGAACCAGGCGAGTCCTAAACTCCCCCAATATCCAAATGTCCCATTTTTTTTTTGCAGATTCCCAAGGTCCCACACAGGATCATGCCCAAACCTATTCTGGGGACTGCCTCCAAAAAGTGTGGGGGAGGGGCAGCCCAGAACCAGAGAAAAAAATAGTCTTTGGCTCCCCAAAACCATTCTGAGGACTGTCTCCAAAAAGGGGGGATAGTCCCGAATCAGAAAAGGAGGAGCCCGAGACTCCTCAAATCACTGAGTCTGAAAATGTTTGTCAGATTCCCAAACCACCCAACTCCAGTCTGGGGACGGCCTCCTAGAAGGGGGGGGCAACCCAGAACCAGCACAAGAGGAACCCCAAACCTCACCAACCACTTCTATTGACTGCCTCCAGAAGGGGGGCAGCCCAGAAACAGAACAAGGGGAGCCTGAAACTCCTTCGATAGTGGTGTGTCTAAATTCTGTGGTAGATTATTCAACTCCAACACCGTCTCTTGATCCAACTATCCCGGTATAAGAGTCAGAAATGAGCAAATTGACCATGGAGCTTACCAAGAACACCCATTACCTTTGCCCATGGGAGGAAAACGGAGGTAGATTCTATGCCTCCATTCTGGTGCAAGGGCAATGTGCAATTCCAGAACTGGTGGACACTGGATTCCAAGCAACTTTGCTGTCAAAGAGGATCTTTGAGCAGCTAAATTCAGGAAGGGGAGAAAGATACCAAATTCCTCTCACCCCTCTTCCTGGACAGCTCCAGAACTTTGACGGGAAAGAAATTCCTGTTGAAGGGTCTGCAGAGCTGGAAATTAATATTGGGTGACACAAATTGAAGGACCCGGTCTTAGTTGTGGTTCCAGAGGGAACCCCCTGTCTATTGGGGAATGACATCCTTCGCAGGCTTTCTCCACTAATAGATTGTGTGAATAAGGTACTCTGGACCCATAGTCACAGGCCAATTAAATTAAAACAAAGTGTCAAACATGTTAGTCTAAATGGCACATGCCACATGGTTGAACAGAAATCCGACCAAATCAGGTTCTACTTTCAAAACCATGACATACCCGACGTCACGTCATAGCAGTGGGACAACCAACGGGTGATGAGAACTCCTCTCCATTTCCAAAAATCAGCCTCCCTTCCAGTCTCAAGTGGCATTCCACCCTGGAAGGGGATACATTGAAATTTTAAGCTAATAGACAATCAGAAAATCCCAAGTCCATAGCAAAAATTGATATCAAACCAGCACAAAACTTAGTTGGCATTCTGAAAAAGGGTGAACACCTCTTCCCCCTGATCCAGCTAAATGACAGGAAGGAGTCTGTCCTCGCCCAAGTTGACTTGAATAGCGAAGAAAGCTTCATCAGTGAAGTATTATTAAAAAAACTCCCAAAGGAACAGACCCTACCCGCCATAGAGTCTGTGCAGCAATGGGTATGGTACTTGGAAACGCCCCGCTCCAAACATCCTCTGCTTAGCAGTTGCATGATCAAAATTTCTAGGGATGACAAAAGCATAGTACATACTTGTTGGGTTCTGCGATGTGTTCCTTCCGTCTTTTATATGAGCAGTGACCCACTCAACCAACTCGAGATTAATTTGGACCCTAGTTATTGCCAAGCCCGGTCCCAACTGGAGAGCAAATCTCAGGGCCCTGGCAAACCTAAAGAAAGCCTTGCGGTCAGCACTAGTGATACGGTAGGGAATGTAATTTCAGAAATGTAGGAGAGCTGACCATCCCATGCCTCACCTTCAGAATCCACCTGTAGCACAGTTAGTAAACATAGGCGGGGAATATTGCCAATTGTTAGGGAATGCAAGTGTCTTTCCCACTTCTGAGATCCCCAGAAGATGTGTGGGCACAGTAGAGGGAACGTTTTCATAACCGTGTTATGTTCTGTTTTCTAGTGGATTGATTGGCACTTAAATCCCAAGAATCACCAAGGAGGACCACTCGGGACCGGGAGGAAAAATCCAAGGAATCCGGAGTATGTTCCCATCCCAACCCGAACTGGTGAGGAGAGTGTGTCGCCTCAATCGCTGATGGGAGAAGCAACTGAATTTCTCCACATGGACAGAAAAGAACATCCCAATCACCCAACTCCTGCTCGACTGGAAGTCAAAATGAAGTCATGAGGGGGGATTTGTGGGATGCATTGACCCAATCTGCTATACTATGCGGCCTCAATTGGCTATCTATGGTGCAAGAAACAGTAAAATGGCAGCAAAACCCTTGGGCACGCCAAAAACTCCAAAACCGCGGTTTCAACACACAAAAAGATGGCTGCACAACCTGCCACCCATGGTACATGTGTGGCGGAACAGAGCACACGCTGCAGAAAAAGTGCAAGTGTGCTCAATGATAAGTAAACATGGGGTACCGAGGGAGTAGCAATGTTTTGCAGTGAAACTCCAAAATTTGCCTGTAAATGGCATTTACTTTGCTGCTGAAACTCCAAAATGGTGCAAGAAACAGTAAAATGGCAGCAAAACCCTTGGGCACGCCAAAAACTCCAAAACCGCGGTTTCAACACACAAAAAGATGGCTGCACAACCTGCCACCCATGCTACATGTGTGGCGGAACAGAGCACACGCTGCAGGAAAAGTGCAAGTGTGCTCGATGATAAGTAAACATGGGGTACCGAGGGAGTAGCAATGTTTTGCAGTGAAACTCCAAAATGTGCCTGTAAATGACATTTACTTTGCTGCTGAAACTCCAAAATGCCTGTACATAACAATTCCCAACACTCAAAATATTGCTTGGCGCTAAAATTCATTTAACCTTAGGAAGCACTGTGAATGTACAAAGACCTGAAATGTTAAGAGCAATACACCTTCTCAGCAAAACTGGATTGCCTGTGAATGACAGTTCCTGTCAAAGATCTGTGTGCAGCCACACTGGGCTACCTGTGAATGACAGCTCCTGTCAAATAGGCTCTCCTGATTAAACTTTAAAGTTATCTAAATTAACAGTCTGCCGGATTAGCAAATATAAAAGGACTGTGCTGAAAAGAACACAGATTTCAGTTGTTTTTAATATCACAGGTTTAAATCTAAGAATGTAATTTACCTATGATATCTGATACAAAAAATTTGTTTTCTGCTGGATTTTAAATCAAGAAATTAAGGATTAACCTAGCCTGGCTGGGTCTGCCAGAAGTTGAAAAACAGGTTCCCACCCAGCGGGAGGGCATTCCTCTCAGCAGGTATTCACTGACATATGATAATTGTGGGGTAGTACAGACTTTTGTCTGCAGCCAGAGACTGAACAATGGCAGATCCTCCATGCCAGGAAATGGACGTGTGAAGAGGTTGTAAACTTGGCTTGCTCAAGGAAATCCCAAAGGTGGGGGCCACTCCTTAAGCTCCTGAGACAGACAAAAGGTGGACCATTTGCTGTTAAAGAATATGTAATGAACATTTATAGAGACTCATAGCTTGCTATCAGAAATGGTGAAAAATATAAAAAGGGCAGAGTTATTAATTAATGTTTTGGCCCTACATTTCGAAACGTGGAGGAACTGTGTAGCATATTCTGAACAGGAATGGCAATATATGTGGTTTTATGGGAACTGTATTTATGCTAGAATTGTTAAACTTTGCAGACACAGTCCTATGGTAAACACGCATACTTGTGTACATTTGGGGAAAGTTTTGAAATGTTTTCATGGTGAAATAGACAAAATGCTGCATAAAATGAGAAACAGGATGTTACAGCTGCGGGATTTTGAGGAACAGATGCTCCATAATATATGTAATTCTTGTATGTGATTTTTGTAGAGGTTTCAAATGTATAAATATGTATTTAGGACGAATTTCGATTTTGATACTGGTGTCTAGGGGAGGTTTCTAAGGATTGTAAAAACCAAACCATAAAACTTGACATCATCTGTCCGTGATCCAATCACTCGGGTGCAAGGCGGAGATGAGGCTCTGATCCAATGCTAGTTCACAGGGGTAAGCTTAATGAAGCCGACCCATGCACCTATTTTTGTGATGTCATTGGAAAGGATAAAAATAGACAGCTGACAACACACAGGACACTCTCTCTTCTCATTCCAGCGAAACACTCTGATCCTGCATTGCATCCAACATCCAGCATTCAATATCCTTCCAGATCCAGATGCCAAGGACCAGGCTAAGCAATAGCTGAACCATTTTCAGCAAGGCCTCAATCCTCAACTAATCCTTACAACCCAGTGTTGCGCCGTGGTGTGGGAAAGCATCCTGAAACCAGCATCCTGAAACTATTTGGCTTGCTGCCACAATTGCTTGCCTAATGAACTTGCAATCCCACTGAATTGAAATATCCAGAAACAAGAAGGGCAGATCCTGTGCAGTTCTGGTGACCGGCCTAGCTGATCCAGTCTCGCACCTGATTTGCTGTCTTTCCCTGTTAGACCCAATCCATTGACCAGAATCTTGACGGGCCTAAAATCTTAAATCCCAGTTGTGTGTGAGTATTAATAGGATGCTAGAGAACTATTGTATACCTTGCATTATCTTGTTCAAACCCAATCTTTGAACTATCCTTACTTATATAACCAGTAAGAGTGTCAAAATCGTAGTGCTATCTTATTCTGTCTCTTTGATAAAAGTGTCATTTTCATAGACATTTTTATTTGTGCAACTCTGATCCAAAAATCCCACTTTGAGCATTTGGACTGGTTCCGCCGGGGAAGGTGATGGGGATCTGTTACTGAAGTCATGAATCTTTTTTATTTATTTAATTGAATGTGATATAGTTTTGTAAACAAAAACTTTACACATAATTCAAACAAATATACATGATTAATAATTTCTTAATAACCAAATTTTTCCTCTTAAGCATCTGGATGAACTCATATAAAAAAAAAAAAAGAGAAGAACATATTTCTTATTCTGGTATAAATAAAATCACTACCTCTAAAATATTAAGAGCTACTGAATAGACAAGTAAATGCATCAGATACATATCAATTAATCATACAGAAGAGATGCAGATACTATCCAAACTCTTGAATCTTATTAAATCTTTAGCTGCATTCATACAATAGGTAGATAGGAAACTAGACTCCTCCCCTAGAGCGGAAGCCATTGCTAATCAGGGGCAACAATTCATCGACCTTGTTGGATAAGGAAATTACTGTCCTTCAGTCTTTTGCTGGCCATACACCATACACTATATAGTGCCAAGTGAAGACTAGCGTTCAAGGTGTTTATGCACATATGCCAAAACTTTTCTTTCTTAATGTGGTCCAAATTATGGACATAACAGCTGTAATGCTTAATATAAGATAGACTCAGTCTGGGGCATATCATGTTGTTTTTACAAATCCGGCAGCCACAGTCAGTGGTAGATATGGTTTGTTTGGTTCCAATCATCGCTAAAACCGGGAGATGATTGATGCGCATCAGCAATATGAAGCGCCTTAGATTGTCGGATGGGCACAAATTTAAATACCCTTGGGACCTTTTATATGAATATAGTATATGAGATATAAATCCATAACTATTTAGATTTCCCAGATGTTCAAAGTTATTTTGGCAATCCCATAGCTTCAACCTCTCCCCCAGCTGATGTTTCTTGAGTCAGTCTTAGAGCTAACTTTGCCCCAACTTGGTGGTCTAGTCTGAACTCTCTAGTCTTCAGTAAAAGCATAAGCCTTATCTTCTGATTTTAAACTGAAGTTCTTGTGCGAAACAGTGCAATTGACCTGTTGTATCAAAAATCACATAAGTAAAAGTTTGCTGCAAATTTAAATGTGCAGATGTTTTACACGTGTGAATCGCATTTAAAGTATTTCCTACTTTGCTTTTGAGATTCCAAATGTTTTCTTTGGATTAAAGCATTGCTTTGCTTGCCTGCATCCGTTCAAAGTGGCTCCCGTAGAAATGTATAATAATTAAGCATTTTTGACCATATTTAGTGTTTTTGCTCAGCCCATTTCAAAGCCATCCTGACAGTTGAAAAGTCAAATTCGTTTTTCTCTTGTGTTTAAAGGGGGAAGGTGGGAGTGATATTCTGTTTGATCTGTTTTATTCCTGAGTACCTGCTCTCTCCTCACATCTATTTAAATTGCCTATTGGTGGGTTGAGGGGTGTTCCAGGAGCCTCCTTGAGCTCCACTGGAACACACACCACACTCTTGACAGATAAACCTAGTACAACCACACAAAGTAATTGCAAACCATTCAGGTTTACCAACATATCCATACTGGAAACTGAAAAGGTTATATTATCCCTGAAACCCTCTAACTGTCAAGGTGATAGTTGCCCTGCGCAAGTTTTCAAAGACGCAGCCAGAGATTTAGCACCTTTCATCACTAAACTAATCAATGCCTCCTTCAGTTCCAGTACTGTACCCACAAACCTCAAAGAATCCTGGGTACTGCCTCTCCTCGAAAAACAGACCCTTGACCCAGCCATACATACTAACTATAGGCCTATTACTACGGTCCCATTTCTCCTTAAAATTATTGACAGAGTAGCCTACCTCCAGATTCAAAACTATCTGGAGGCAAACCAACTACTAGGATCGCGTCATTCTGGTTTCAGACCACTACATGGCACTGAAACGGCCCTAATTGACCTTAAGACACAAATTGACGAGTTGAAGGACAATGGTAAAACAGCTATGCTCCTCCTCCTTGACCTATCGGCGGCTTTTGACCTGGTGGATCATGCAGTGTTATGCAACCATCAAGCGTCTGCTTCCCATTTCACAAGTGAAGCTATAGCCTGGGTACAATCCTTCCTAGCTAACCGTACAATGAGAGTGTTCTCCCCTTTAGCTTCAGTGGACCGAATACATATCACCTGTGGCGTCCCACAAGGTTCATGTGTCTCCCCCACAATGTACAATATCTTCACTAAGCCACTCTTTGACAAACTCGACAGATTGGGGGTAACCTATACTAATTACGCGGACAACACACAGATCCTCATACCACTATCTGGCAACTTTGTCAAAGACACAGCTCTAGTAAACAGGATTTACCTCCTCATTCAGGCATGGACGGCCTCCCACGGCCTTTGCCTGAATGATGACAAAACAGAGATTCTGATCTTGGGTTCTGACTCCAACCTTAAAAAACTCAGCCCTATCTCACTTTCAACATAGATGGCAATATAATCAAGGTGGCAACTGAGGTAAAAACACTAGGTTTCTACCTTGATTCCACCTTATCTCTCAAAAAACAAGTTAACACCCGTGCCTCCTCTACAGCATATACCTCTAAATTAATTAGGACCTGCAGACCCTACCTATCCAAAACCAACTGCATCACACTAGCTAACACACTAGTAATGTCGAAGCTGCACTACTGCAATGCCTTATATGCGGGCGCCAATAAAACTGTCATTAACAAAATGCAAATATTGCAAAATAATGCTCTTAGAGCAGCCCTAGACATACCTCGCAAGGCGCACATCTCTAACAACAGGAAAGACCACCACTGGTTAAAAATCAGTGATAGAGTTCTTCTCAAGATGCTTTCTCTCACCAACAAAGGACTGAACAATATGGCACCCCCTTACATTTCGGCCAGACTAACCAGAAAATCCTCCAGTTACCATCCCAGAGCAGCTAACCATCTCTTACTAGAAACTCCTAGATTTAGGCGAACAAAAGCGGGTGGAGCAAGCTTCCCTGTTAAAGCTGCCCATGCCTGGAATGCACTTCCCATTGCATTAAGAGCTAATCTATCTTATTCTAGATTTCAATGCAAGGTGAAAAGCTGGCTCTGAGCCAATGACAACAAAACTGAATCTGTGCACTAGGCCCAGGTCCACTACACCCTTCTGCCCTGACACTTCTGTAATTTGGATTACAGACCATATCACTGCTTACTTGGGCTGTGAGATACCCCTTGTTACCCCTTGTTATTTTGCATGTTTGCATGTCCTTCACTGTCTTTGGTATTATTATGTAATTCTGTATATATGTAATGTAAATATGGTAAAATGACATGTATTGTATTAGCTGCTTTTTTTCCACTGTATGTAACGTAAGCTTAAGTAATCTTGTACTGTTGCGCCTGGCTACCCCTGGCTTTGGAGTGCATTATCAAATAATAAACATAAACATAAACATAGTGCTATCTATTCCAAACCAACCTGAACATATTCTTTTCTTTGCTGCATTCTTTTTGTGTTCATTACCTGATTCCCAGTGCATTAAAGATATTATTCATTGTTCTTGTCACCCATTAGTGATTGTTGTTACCTACTAAAAAGATATTATTTTAAATTCCAAACAAACAAATAAATAAATAGATACCTTTGCAACTAGCCTGATTCCTGGTTCAGTGTGACCCGGGGGGGTATTGTGAGAAGGGTGTGATATGAGTGGTATATCATTCAGAATATTGAATTTTTAGACAAAAATAGATAAGGGTTTCATTTGCGCACTACATGCTGAGCGAGACTTGGGTGTGTGCCTGATTGAATCCCTTTACAATTCATCCATTTTCTAGTGTCATTTTAGCATTGCCAGGGTTTGGGGAGGGAAAGTCAGATTGTCATTCCTGATTACCTGCTGCTTCTGTTAATCCACTTAGAATTGATTATTTTGGGGTTGATTGAACCTTGCAGGGGGAAATTCTAACTCAAGTGCTATCTTACCTAAAATCAAAAAGTGCTCCTATTCCCTGGTGGTTTGTAGTTTCAATAGAAGGTTAAACTAAGCGCATTGCTTACATTCTATTGTTCTTATCACCCCATTGGTGATTGCTGCCCCATATTAAAAATTGTATGATTTCTTTTGAATTTTAGAATAAATAAATAAACATGCCATTTGATCAACCAGCCTGGTTCATGGTCCATTGTGACCCGGGGTATTTGAAAAAGGGGGTGTGATATGAGTGGTGTATCATCTCAATCTTGAATCTAATCTATCAAATAAAAGCATTTTAATTGCGCGCTGCATAATGGGCTGAGACTAAGGTGTGCGTCGCCTGATTGAAATCCTTAACAAATTGAAAAATACATGTTGGGATCTCTGCATGCTTTCTGGTGGGCGGTGGAACTGTGGAATGGCGGGATCAGTAGCATTTTATGATATACAGCTCTGCGTGTAAACAAAGTATTCAGGTGGGCAGAAACAAGGAGTCCAAACCAGTGTTTTGCTTTTCAGTGGGGTTCCCGTGCGTGCCCTGTATAGGAGGTTAGGCTGTCTTGGCTCGCTCGCCCTCCCCTATGCACATGCCCCACGTATAACCTTCAGAATACAAGTGCATATTTCACCCTTCCAGACTCGCACTACCATTTTTTATTTTCCATTCCATTTTCATTTGCAGTGCTATGTGGACTGCGGGCTCAGCAGTCACTGGAGTCTGAAGTCACTCCTGGGACCTCCTCACTGTTCTATTTGCAAATGTCCCTGCACCTGGGCAGCCGAGCGGGCTTGCCGACAGTTTAGTTATGCAAATCTGATTGATCGTGACCATTGCAGAAGAAGACACACAGGCCTGAGACACTGGCTATATTCCCGAAGAGAAAAAAAATTGAAACTCCAAGCATTTTGATGCATATTTCTTTCAACCCCTGGAGTTCAATAGTGTTTATTTCCATACGTGTTCAACGCTTCACTTCGATGTTGTTAACGCCATTCCTCGTGTTATTGCAAATGGACACAATTGACTGTGGGGACTCGCCCCCACTTTGGTAGGAGGGGGGGAGTATGAGTGGTGATCAATCAAAGGCTGAGGGGGTCAGAGCTCCAAGCTCTAGCTGACGGTCTCAAAGTGGTGTACCGGTACAGCTGGTACTAAATTCTGGCAATTTGCATAAAAGCAAAGAGCACTTTTGAAGGTAAGAATGAGCACACCATTTTATATTTAAAACATGCCAGTGAAAGTGATTCAGGCGTTAAAGTAATGAGCACTGAGCTTTTCATTTGTCAATCTGCTCACTCTAACAGGCCTGTAAACTACGACACATATATATACACATTTGATTAAATTAGTATGTGGCTGTGAATGTGCAAAGTGAAGTCATGCTGCATTTCACTCAGTAACTGACCTACCTGTCCGCTTCTGCTTGCCACTTGCAGCATAAGGTAGACAGTATGGACCCCACTGCGATGCTCAGAGCCAGAACCACAGTTTAAGAGAACTTGTCGTAGAGGAGGTCCCAGATAAAGCCTGCACTCCCATCACCCATTTCGAAGTACCAGGAACGTTCACACCAAAATATATGACGTATGATGAGCAAATAAACCAGCAGAGAGCCGCAGTAGGGCTCTGCCCGGTGTCTATCAGAAGAACAACACCTGTTGAAGTACCGATACCCAGAAAACCATGGACAGTAAGGTATCCATTGAGAAAACCCTACCAACAAATAAGATGAAATGAAGATAGCCTAAACACTGTCCCGGAAGAAACCCAAAAGGCCTTAATAGAAGACGAATGGTGACGTCATGAAGGCCCGGACTAACGTTCAGAACCAAGGATGACACAAGAGATGAAAATGCCATGAATAAGGATATCGTGAAACTAGAAGGAGAGACGATGCTGAAATATAAAGAAGCTTAAGATGTAAATCAGGAGGAAATCATTCAACGAGCTAACGCCTGTACATATGCCTGAAACAGCAAGAAAGCTAAGAAAACAGTGCAGCTTGCTATGCTTAGTAGAAGATAGACCGCGGCAAGTGCCACCTATACATATCTAACTCAACAAAGCACAGTACATAAGCGCGAGTCCACTTTACACACAAGCAGAATCAACTCAGGTTACTAGAGGCCAAACAGGACAGGATTCGTATTCCAGCTAAAACGAGAAGAGATGGCTGAATCGAAACTCAGCAGAGGCAATTTGAGCCAGGTAAAGCCAAGGTTAGACCAATAGAAGGAGCGAACAGTAGCTTCGCGGAATCAAAACTTAAGAACAGAATAGCCTATCTCAGGAAGGTCGAGATAAAGAATTGTAGGCAGGTGGCAAGCCGAGTAAGAAATAAATGCACAAATTGAGGGAAACTCGGCAGATTCACGGTGTGAGTAGCACATGACCATCCGAGCGAGAAGAAGCATGGGTTCACACCAATGCTTGGCAGCCGCCCAGGCAGAGATATCATAACTTTTCCTGACAAGAAGAAACAGTCTCAATGCCGACCACAGGCAACTAATTGACACATAGCCACTGAAGTAATGAATGATTGAAGGAAGGCCCGGTGAATCGTGGGGCACCCTGCACCTGGCTGACCATTCTACGTGCTGCTAAGTAAAGTGGAAATGTATTCATGGGGTTGAAGCCAACCCAATCACAATGGACCAAATAATCTAAGGTCCTATAGATAGCAGAACCAATGGGACGTCGTACTCTTAATGACGTCTACAATAGTAATGTTAGAAGGAAGGGCTTACACGCCCACCTGATAATGTTTATCCAATCCTATCACTCCGTTACCATATACAGATACAGTACCTATAGCAAAGTTACCTTTTCCTAACCAATAGAATTGCATGTTAACTTTTGAGTGTTAAACGTCAATGATGACGAGTTTTGAGTATAAATGTGCCTGTTTGTATGAAGTTCGAGGGAGTTGAAGCGAGACGTGCTATCGCATCACTGTTGATTTCCATGTTTCCCCATTTTTTGTACTTGTCATTAAACAGACTCCCCTTTGCCAAACCATTGAGTTGTCCTTATTGATTGGTGTTGGAGTAGTAAACCTGCACCCCCATCCATCTCAAAGGTGCAGCTATCTTGTCTTAAAGTACTCTGGACTAAACCCTGACTCTATGGGCCGGCCGGGGATCTCCCCAGTACATTGTGCTGTGCTGTTCCAAGACAAACTGGCTCCCAGGCAGGTTACAAAATGAGTTACCCTACCGCTTATTTATTATTAATATGTTTGCCACTCTCCCTTTTGGAGAGCTATCATTCTATAAGCCTCTGTCCTGCTCTGTAGTCCTATTGAAATAACAGGGCGCATCCACATTAAGAGGGGATTTGTGTTCATACACTTCCCCTGGCAATATGGGCCTTGACACACTGCTACATATGATGATCCATTCTTGTATGAAATGTCACAATAGTGATATCGTAACCATATTTTTTTTTAGTGTACTGAGGGATAATGCTTCTTGATGCCACTCCCTGTGATGTCACATGTGGGGGCAGGGCCACATGACATCTCTTCCTGTGATGTCACATGGGATGGGTCAAATGACATCACTTCCTGTGATGTCACTCGTGGGGCGTGGCCTTGTGAAGTCACTTCCGCTACCCCTGGCATTTTGGTGAAATGACATCCCTGCCACAGATCATAGGCGAGAGCCTAGAAAATCCCCAAAACACCATTACTGTTTTACACATCAATACAGCATAACATGTAAGCTTCCTTTTCCACACATGCCTCGTGTTGCATCTCACCGTTCAGTCCACTTGACCATTTGTTATCAAAGATGTCACACGATTTGCATCTGCCATGATACTCTACCCTGTTTCTTAATAAGCACTCCTGATAGGGAAAATGATGCAAAGATAGAAGGTATACAAACTACTGTGCAATACGGTAAGCGTACAGTACCCTCCAACATTTGAGAACACAAAAAAGCGAGATATTGCACCAGGAGGAGGGAGGTGTATTTGCATGCCAAAGTATTGGGAAGTCTGACTTTTATTTCAGTGCAACAATTCCCACCCATTTCTAGCTCCCTGGACTCTGTCGATCTTGTCAAGGGACTAGAACGCCTCTGGTTTCACAAACGCCACCACTACCAAGAAATACATCTACCTAGCTCTGAACAAATCCAAGAATCTGAAAGCGATGTGGTCCACTGACCAAGGGTAAATGTGCAGGTGCATTGCCTCAAAGACTCGGTCTCTCACTCTGGGTATCCGGAGGTTGTCCTTCTATCAAAGATCAACGTCCTACACAAGCAGCGCTTAATTTGTGGGGGGGTTTGCCAGAGCTCATTCCTGGCACTTATTTCCGAGCCTTGCCACTTATTCCCTCAGACTCAGTTTGATTACAATGGGCCTCATTACGAGCCAGGCGTTAAGGGGTTAACGGCGCCGTAAAAGGTGTCGGCGCCGTTAAACCCTTAATGCCTGATTACGAGGTCCCTTTGCGGGTTGCACTTTAACGCCTACTTTTACCAGGCGTTTAAAAACCAACCTGCAAAGGGACCTAGGAGCTAATTACGGCACCGTAATTTACGGTGCCGTAATTAGCGCCTTCCCCATTCCCATTGAGCCCTATGGGGCAAAAATGGGAATGGGGAAGGGCCATGGCGGCATGGGGAATTACCGCCCCGCCAACCTCGGAATGGGGTGGTAATTCCCCATTCCGCCATGGCGGACACCGGCATGGACCATGGTGCTTATAGCACCATGGTCCTCCGCCTGGGTCGTAATGAGGCCCAACGTTTTGTTTTGTCAAATGTATTAACAGTCAGTCACACAACAAGCAACAACACAGTGCACTTGCCATGTGTTTCTGCATCCTGGGTCAGCACATGGTTGTTCTTGAACTGCATGGCCCACTCTCACACGGCAGTGCTGGTCATGCATTTTCATAATTAACAATGAGTTGGAAGGGCACAAAGCTGGATGCTCACGCCGACCATGCCCACACACTGGTCCGGTCAGCCTGCAGAACATTGGTGCAGCTCCGCTACTGTAATAATCAGACACACTCCATGGACAAAAACAGGGCAGTCATCAGCCAGCAGTGCCATTTCCAGGACAATGCCAGGCCTAGGCCATGGGCAAATGAGTTCCTGTCCCGAGTACCAACCTATTTAGGATGATCTTGCTGCAGTGTTGGCAGACAAGTACATCGGTTTAGGAATGATTTTGCCTGTACTTGTCCATCAATTTACCACAGGAGGAAAGCTTGTTTGCTCTATTTTCTGTGGATAGATCTCAACATGTTCCACTTGCCACCTATAGAACCAGAGCAAAATGTAACTATGACTGTATTTAAAGTAGCATTTAAACATTTGTCTCACATCAAGACACAAATATATTATGTTGATTGGTTATTTCTAAATCGCACATCTTCCATAGCCAGTGCCTCCATCACCCACAATAAGCCGGTGGGAGTTGCAGCTTTAATTTCACATATGTTGCCCATGTGGGGAGCAGCCCGGTGTAGTGGCAACAGTGGGCAGGAGCTGTCCATCTCAGGCATGCTAGAAATAATTTGGGCCCTGGCACAAATTAAGCACTGTAATACAATGGACCTCAGCCAGTTTTATCTACATGCTCCAAGTCTTCCAGCCTTGAACCTCACTCCAGCCGACCCCGCAGGGCAGCTCACAACCGTGGCAGAAGAGGCGTGTTTCGGCGCCACTTATATCAGATGCCCATTTCACACGCTAAATGGAAACGCGTCAGAAATAGCCAGCCACGTCTTTTGTCCTGTCACTGCCAAAGGCAGCTGGCGGCAACCTGAGAAAGGACCACGTCAATAACAAGAACACTGAGACTGAGGTTTAGGGTTTCTATGACAAATGTCAAATGTTTATGTCTGAATCGCCCTTCAATGGAAGGGCATTTTAAAGGATACTAGAATTACAAATCCTGAACTTTCCACCTATTGTGTTTTAACACAAACCAGTTTGGCTTGTGCTATAAGGGTCAGTGTGGAAGGCCATTGAGCTAATCAGGCTCCAGTCCCTCCCATCCCTGAAATGTGAGTTGAGCACCGGGGCTTGCACACTTTCTTTTTGTTATGCGGAGGGGAAGGGAAGCCTTTCCTGAAACATGTGGCAATCACAGCTTTCCCCACCTCTCTGCTTAACAAAAAGCTTGTGTGCAGATCAGCCCCCTGGCATACAGTGTTTATATTGAATCCTTTATATAGAATGATCATATATTGCATATTTTATATTGAAACATTTTATAGTGAATGCATTTAGGGTGGGGAAATGGGCACATATTTTTGGGAAATGGTCGGGATGGGTTTTTAGGGCTGGGAAACGAGTGTTTGGGCTGGACCCCCACAAACAAAACACAAAAAAAGTGCATTCACTTTACCATTTTTCAATATGAAATATTTGATATATGTGCATTCTTTATAAATTTCTTTGGTATAAAGACATGTGACCTAGCCCCCTCCCCTCAGATGTGAAAGAACACATAACACTGTTATATGTTGGCTCGCATCCATGGGGAGGGGCTGCTGATGAGCGTGCTTATTTTTTTTAAGCAGAGAGGGGAGGGAAGTTTTTCCTAAAACTGATGGTATTAAAGATGTAGTGTGTTCGTGCAGAAACATGTATTTGCACAAAAATAGCAGGACTTTGAAACTGTTCGTTTCAGGAAAGGCTTCCCTCACCTCCCTCCCCAACAAAAATCAAATGCACCCATGCTCTCATTCTTCATGCACTCCTTCACACACACATTACATAATACATGTACACACTCCTTGCACACATGCATACATACATATCGAGCTAACATACAGCAATGCTTCCCTCATGCGTGTCACCCTCCTCCTCAATGTGTGCCAACATATAGCAACGTATGTGTTCTTTCACATCCGAGGGGAGGGGCTGACATGCACACTTGCTTTTTGTTAAGCAGAGAGAGGAGGGAAGCATTGCTGTATGTTAGCTCGATATGTATGTATGCATGTGTGCAAGGAGTGTGTACATGTATTATGTTAGGTGTGTCTGAAGGAGTTCATGAAGAATGGGGGCATGGGTGCGTGTGTGAATGAGCAAGGGTACTGCGAATAGGGGCGAGATTGAGTGGTATGTTTAAATGAGTGAATGAATGTATATAAATGTATGCTGTACTTGATAGATGCCTCCGGGCAACATGTAACTAGTTCCTCAACAGCGCCCAGATGCCTCCAGGCTGGTGTGCGCTATACAAGTGAAATAAATAAATACATACATGTGTGTAAATGTGTATGTGGCATGCTGGGCCGAGGAGCTGATTTTTGCAGGAAAAGGTTAGGAGTCTGGAGGTTGGGTGGGTGGGAGAGGGAAGGGTGGTGGCACACTGTGCTACCGTCTGGTCCCATGGTGGTAGCTTTTTCTCAAAGAGTGTTGCCTCATCAGATACTTGGGCTTTAGATATAAAAATTATCAAAGCAACAAAAATGTGTATGTTAGCCCCGCCCCCCCCCATCCCGACCCCCCAGAAATGTAGCTTTCGTTGCTCCCGTGATAAGGGACATTGTAAAATGTTATTATAAAACAGGTCAAACTTAGCTTGCCACTGAAATTTCATAGAGACATGCAGGCCGACTGGTAGCAAAGAGAGTGATAAATAATCTAAGGGAAATAAGCGCTCTCTGCATTCCCCCACCCCCAACGTTCTATTGTCCTCCAATCAGCAGGCACTCAGTCCTTGGAATACCCCACCCATCATACAACTGACGTCCTGCTACGCACCCCTTTCTGCCACCCCAGAAGCCCCATACTATCTTCCCCCACACATCACCCAATGACCTCCCACCCGCTCAGGTCACCCACCGTCTAGAGTACCATTCTCACTCTCCCCTCTGTCGTCCCACCACACAAAACCTCCGTCTCTCATCCAGACCTGTGCGAGACCTGTTCCCTCTGTCTGTTTTCCCACATCACCTCTCCAGCCTCTGACAAACCAGGTTTTTGTGATGTGTCGTTTGACTGTAACCTGCTGACAAGTTGAAAGGATCCACGTTAAAATAACGAGGAAAAAAAAAACAAGGCCGAAAACATCAAAATATTTGTTACCGAATTTGGAAACGTCTTTTTCTTTTTTTGCTGTTTTTTTCCGAAATTTCCACCTTCATTAATTCCCTAGCAAAGTCCCCATTATTTGCTTTGAAAATACTGTGCAAAAATAACAACAAATTAAATTTAAAAAATGCACTGTTTTCAGCCTCGTTATTTTGGCATTTGTTTTATTCAGGTTCAGGCGATGCCAGTTGAAAACCTACGTGTGAATATACTTTATTTGCTTAGCACATATGTTGTAAAAATGTTAGTAAGTCAACCAAATTTGTCTGTTTTTTAGCATGTCGATTTAACAGATTTTCCTTACTGCAGGGTCCCCAAGTCCCAAGCACTACTCCTGCCCCCCCTCCAACTCATTTCCCTCTATAATTGAGCAATTTAGGCTTAGAAACACATGGCCGACCCATAGGGGCAATACACATTTTTTACCAAACCATTCCTTTAATCGGGCTGACCTTATTGACAAATGTGTTTTTCAAACTCCTTTTCCACGTGCTGATGCAAAATGAACATGAATCTTTGCCCACCCTGCCTCTGGCAAAGGATTACCTAGTCTAGAATGGTGCTCAGCCTGTCTCTATTCCTGCGCCCTCCTACCCACTATCCCCCTGACTTCTCTAACATTCACTGGCATGGCGAGTTTTTCTGCAATCACACTCACAGGGTTGGCAGGTGAACTTTGCATAACCTATACATTGCTAAACGCTCTAAGAATGCAATCCGATGTGGGTGTGTTGCTTAGGAAGACAGATGTGATGTCATTTCCTTGCTGCAGGACAGGTGTGACACTATTATCTTAATGTAAGACAGATGTGAGATAATGCTCTTGTCCGAGAACAAGTAGGAGGGTGTGACACAAGGATCTGTGTGATCCTTCCGTCACGGAAAAGTCAGTGACGGATTTCCCATGCGAACAAACATTGCAAATCACTACAATCCCCAACCACACACACAACACACCCCCCACCCACACTCTCAATACACCCCCACCCACACCCCTAACATAAACATACCCTACTTACCTTTTCTTCAGGCTGTCTTCCTGCAGCGCCAGTTCCCTTTCTCTTCCGTGATCGGGAACCGGCGCTGCAAGGTCCTTTTCATTTGAATGAACTTTTTTTACTGGGGCTGCAAGAGTGTCCCCCGCAACCCCCGCTCACTATACTGTAAAGTATAGTGAGCGGGGGTTGCGGGGGACACCCCCTCAGCCCCCGTTTGTTGTTTTTTTGTTTTTTTTGTTTTTTCTTCCCACACAGTATTTTTCGTTTTTTTTTTGTACGGTCAGACCCTTTTTTCGGTCCGATCATATAATTCAGTGACACAATGGGCCTGCAATAGAGGAATGATGTTACATATTTATGTATTATAGGGTTCTATGTATTTTTCCCGAAAACTCTTACAGAGAAGTTTTTTTACCGAAACTATAATACTTCAAAAATTCCCAAATTTGATGGGTGGCCCCCCCACCACAACCCCCAACATTTTCCTATGTTTGTAATCCCACCCCAACCCCTTCCCAACCCGTTTTAACACTTTACCCAACCCCATATATATTTAATCTAAAATTCAATCTTTTTTCAGTGACAAAGATTCATTAAAACATGCCTCTCTGTGAAAGATTTCGAAAGAAATCACTGGATAAGGTTTTATAGGTATATAGGTATTGCAGTTACTGGTGTAATGTGTGTTTATTGCATACTTGGCATGGTTGGCTCATCTGAAACAGCCCGGAGGAAAGCGGGGACATTATGGGGGTAGCGCTAACGCCTGCAGTGGAACAGTAAAGTCAGCACCTCTGATGGAAATTCCAGTTGACCATTTACTTATGGTCTATGTTAATGTTAAAGGATATGTGTACCGCGCACTATCACCACCGGAGTGGTCCCCTGGCACTCTCATGAATTCAATCTCAGGTTCTGGAATTTTTCTGTAAATGTCCCGGGGAGAAATACCAAGGGCCCTTTCTAATGAGAGCGGGAGGCTGCAAAGTACCATATGTACGGGTCTGCAGTAAGTGACATGTTCGGTAAGTATTCTGCAAAGAGCAGAGTGACGGATCTTAGCAACCACACCCACCTCCACCATTCACTGCAGCCAGAAAATGCACACGCATCTTTGCCCACATATAATGCAGATGGAGAGGTCTAAATCCAAATGGAATTATTCCTAGTTTTTCCACCTGCAAAAACCAGGAAGGACCCAATTCTGAGGTTCATGTATTTTCCTAAAAGCACCCTATTCTGCGACAGAAAGAATGTGACGTACTGACATCAACGCCTCAGCTCAGTAATGTCCCAGATTTAGGGCCTGACAATGGCCCTAGTGACCGTCAGGTATGCAGGGCAGCACCGCGTGTAGACTCTCCTGGCAATACGCTGCCTTGAGATTAAAAAAAATAGTTCAAATACGGCTCCTCTGGGGTGTCCTAACATCTACTGCACAAGTACTTCCTGAATAAGTTGGCAGTGCTTTATAAAAAGATTAGTGCCAGGGCCCAAGTTTGTTCCAGCATGCCTTGGATGGGCAAATCCTGTCCACAGTTGCCACTACCCAGGGCTGCTCCACACACGGACAACATATGTGAGGTTAAAGCTGCAACTCCCACCGGCTTATTGTGGGTGATGGATGCACTGACTTTGGCAGATGTGCGATTTAGAAATAAGCACTCAACACAATATATGTGCGTCTTGATATGAGGCAAATGTTTAAATGTTTCTTTAAATATAGTTATCGTTACATTTTGCTCTGGTTCTATAGGTGACAAGAGCAACATGTTGAGATCTATCCACATAAAATAGAGCAAGCATGCTTTCCTCCTGTGGTAAATTGATGGACAAGTACAGGCAAAATCGTTACTAAACCGATGAACTTGTCTGCCAACACTGCAGCAAGATCATCCTAAATAGGTTGGCACTCAGGACAGGGACTCATTCGGCGTCATGGAAATGGCGCTTCTGGCTGATGACTGCCCTTTTTTTGTCTGAAGCAGTGTGCCAGCATGGTCAGCATGAGCACCCAGCATTGTTCCATTCCAACTCATTGGGGGTCATTACGACCTGGGCGCAAAGGGATACCGGGCACCGGTAATGACACCGGTGCCGGTAATCCTTTTGCGCCCTATTCCTAGGTCCCTTTGCGGGTCCCTCCCTTAATGCCTGGTTTTACCAGGCGTTATCGACGGGACCCGCAAAGGGATACCAGGGTCAATAACGGTACCGCAATTTGCAGTACCGTAATTGATGCCTTCCCCCTTCCCATTGAGCCCTATGGGGGCTCCAATGGGAATGGGGAATGGCTTTTCAAATGGGGATTTACCGGTCCCACAAAGGTTGGAATAGACCGGTAAATCCCCATCCCACCAAGTCGGTGGCGGTACCGGTATTGGTGCTAGTCATGGCACTAATAGCGTCATGACTAGCACCAACCTCGGAATGAGGGCCATTGTTTTTTATGAAAAAGTATGACCAGCACTGCCGTGTGAGAGATGGTCATGCAGTTCAAAATCAACAATGAGCTGACCCAGGATTCAGAAACATATGGCAAGTGCACAGTATTGTTGCTTGTTGTGTTACTGAATGTTAATACCTTTGACAAAACAAAACATTATAATCAACCTAAGTCTGAAAGTGCTGTGGCTTAGAAATAAGTGCCAGGACTGAGCCCCGGCAAACACCCCCATACTTTAAGCACTGTAAGTTGAGCATTCCCCAGATGGCAGCACCACTTCTCTGATTTACTGGAAGGTCAAAGACACTTTCTTTTTTTTAACTCTTTATTTACATTTTTAGCAGGACATTAGATATAAAACAAACTTTCAACAAAGTACATAATGCAAGAAATTAAGAGGCAATAAAATACATGTAGAGTACAAAAAAATATTTACAGATTTAAGAACTAGCACATATTTAAAAAATCATCCCAGATTTTTGCATGTAAATGTAGCTTCCCCTGTCTCTTGGAAATAATCTTTTCTATGCTTGCCAGGCAATTTCTTTCTTCAATCCAGTCAACAGGTTTTGATGCAATTTGGGATTTCCAGCCCCTTAATATCATTTTTTGCATACTGATGCACCTCTAAATAGACTTTTTTTTAGGTAAATAAAGATCTTTGAGTAACTTGTTACTTCCTCAAAGCATTGTTTTGAAATTCAAATCAATATTTAAATTTAGAACTCGTAAACGCATTGTACAGACATCATGCCAAAAACTACGAACTTGTACACAATCTCAGAGCATATGTTCTAAACTACCCACCTCATTCCCACAGCTCCAGCAATTGTCAGAATCCAGCATACCTCTCCTCTTCAGTCTTTCTGGACACCAGTATACTCTATTAAGGATCTTTATTTGTCTCGAGCATTCACTCAAGCTGATTGAACAAAGTTTTATATTTGCACACATCTCGTACTACATATCAGATGAAATCTCACATCCCAACTTTCTACTCCAATCATCTCTTAGTTCAGAGTTCTCTTTATAGTTTGTCATAATTTGATCATATACCCTGCTTGCAACTGATCTTTTGCCCATTTATTTTCCTTTAGTGAAGAGTTCAACACTTACATGCCCACTCCAATTAACTTCCACAAGACATCTTTTCAATTTCCTGTAGTCTACATTCGAAAAATTATCAATTTTATATTTGGCACACAACTCTTCACTATTAATCCATTCCCCATCTTTGTAGTTGTCACTAATCCAATTAATTCCACCAATAAACCACTCCGGCCAGAATAAAATCTTGCCCTTGTCAGTGATTGCAGGGTTCAACCAGATAGAGGCATCAGGCGACTTGAAAGCCAACGAGCCACACATGTCATATACATTTTTCCATACTTCACTCAAGAATTCAGTCATGGGAATGTTCTTATTATGCCTGTTGGTTGTTGTAAGAACTGCCCGGGGGGCAAGTGGGCCCATCAAACTCGTCTCAGCTACAGCCCATTTTCCAGGAGGTTCTCTCAAAAAAGGAATGATAAAGTGACTTGAAAATGCTAAATTATATGCTTTGAAATTTGGCACTCGGAGACCCCCATTCTCAGTTGGTAGTTGAAGCTTCCATAACTTAAGTTTTGGTGGTTTCCCATCCCAAATAAAATATTGTATTAGGCCGTCAATCATTTTCCAATAATGTTGTCTTGTTTTCATGGGGAGCATGCTCAATATTTAATTGATTTTGGGAGCAGCATTCATCTTCAAAGCGTTCACCTTGCCACACAGTGATAAATGTAACAAAGACCGTCTATGGAGACTTATTTTTAGATTCTTGCAAGCCTCCCCCATGTTCTCTTCCACCATGTCACTTATCATCAGAGTTAACCATACGCCCACATACTTTATTCTGTTCACACAAAGCCCCACTTAGTCACCAAAAACTTATCACAATATTGAGTAATTGGCATAACTTCAGACTTTGACCAGTTGATTTTATATCCAGCCACTTTGTGAAACCTGTCTAGTGTGTTCATTGGTGCTGGCATTGACGCACCTAGATCTTGCAATATTAGCAGGAGATTGTCCGCATAGAACTGTGGGATGTTTTAACCCACCAGTCTATGCCCTGCAACATTACTGTGCGCTGCTTGCATCAGAAACATCAGAATGGCCACCGGAAAGCATTATGCGTGCTAAAAATCACCCAGAAGTGTGCAGGAAAACCTGAAAAATAGGCCGCCAATCCACTTTTGCCTATGTCAGTGGTAACACAGAAGACAACTGCCAAAAACTATCATTGGGCTACCCAGAGAGTAACATGATACTACTTGAAAAAGCAATGCTGCCTTGCAAGGGAAACACAAACTGTTTTAAAAATCAATTTTTCCTCAGCTGTTAAAAGTGCAAAAACCATGGTTCTCAAACATCAAAAGATTCAACATCCTTGTTGGGTGTTAAACATCACTTTATCAAAGAATTCACCTAAGCATAATGTCAGCAGAAACATATTTTATCAGAAGAAAATCCACATTTAAAGATGCTTGCTTGGAAAAATATGTTAAAAATGGGCGTAGTACCGCGCTCGCCTGTGTCAGAAGCTGGCTTTTACTTAACCTGTCATTTTAAACTTCTACATTAAAATCAAAGTATGCAAAAGTAGAGACTTCCTATCAAAAGCAATAGAGGTGTATACAATTCAAAACTATATTTTAGAAAGACTGGAACTAAGAGATTTGTGGATATATTTGTTAAAAATGTAATTTGTATTTTAGGAAAAAGACTATTTTAAACATTGTTTTAAAAGTGAGTAAAGTTAGTCACACTGAGCTTCAAAGACATTCCACACCTTCTTCCCAACAAAGCAATCTTCCCCCCTGCTCTGCTGAGAAACTGGCAGGGAGGTGTGAAAGGAACTTGGAGGGGGACTTTTGCCTGTTGCTCTGCTAGGAGACAAAAGGCTCCCTTGACTGAAAAGAAAATGTTAATTCGGGCGTCAATAGAAACCAGCTGCTGGCAGGAAAAAGCTCAGGTTTCATCTCTGGCTCAGCCAACCCTTGGAGGTGGAGCCAGACTGAAATGTGGATCTGGAACTGAAGAAAATATATGTTTGAGAAAAAGACTTATAGAAAACTGTGCTAAACTTAGAAACATCTGGAGTTTATAGATTGTTAAAATGAAAATGTTGCTCACAAGTAGAAACTAATCTGGAATTTGTGCGATGTTCAGAGACTGAACCACGAAAATGTTAAGATTGTAGCAATTGTGATAATGTTAAGAATATGAAAATTTACAGGAATATGCCCAGATGTTATGCGCATGTACAGATCTGACACTGGGTAACCGACTAAAAGCGTGAAAAACTGTCATTTGTGAACCGAATCTCTTAAGAAGATGGGACTTCAGCAGATACGTGCTTTACTTAATTTGGGATGTAAATATGTAGTATTAGTAAGTTAGTGATATTATAAATATGCTTTTTATGAAAAATAGATTTTCTGTACAGAAACAAAGGGGAGGGTTTTCTCCCTGGACCATAAACATGACATATCATGACACATCATGAGACACTGTTTCCTTCTCAAATCAGGAGAGAGGGAATACTTGGACCAATCAGTTTCCTAGAGGGTGGGCTTAGTATAATCAGCCTCCCCAACCCTTTGGAAAATAGGTAAATAGGGACTGTTGAGGACCTAGAGATTCACATTCAGCCATCAACTGATCTACTGGCGAAGTGCTCTGAAGGAAGAATCCAAGTCCAGATTCCAGAACTCTGAAAGCAGAAGGCCCAATCCAAAAAGCTGAACCCTTCTCAGCTGGCCTTTAAAATCTTGCAACCTGATTTTAACCCCAGACTTCCAAGGGGCACATCAAAATTCAACAGCCTGGCTGTGCTGTGTTTCTGCTTCTTGTCAAGAACCTTGCTAGAACCCAGAGATCCAAACCAGTAGAGCAGAGCTGTAACCCAAAACCAACCCATCAGATCCAGTTCAAGAAGCCGTACAGAGACTCAGTGCTGTGATGCGTGCAGAACCTGGTGCCTGAGTCCTGTCTGGTGGGCGAGCCGAATTCCAGTCCAAAACCTTTGACCAGATCCTGATGGGCCTATTCATATTCAGAAACCATAGTTGTGAGTATTTAGCATAGAATTGTCCATAGCCAATCTCTCATCCTTAAGTTATCCTATCCAACCCAATCCAACATATCCAGATTGTATTGTAGAATCTCTTTTGTCTGTCCTAAATCCTTCTCTCATCCATATAATCCTGTGATAATTGTAGTGAAAATCATCTTTGCGCTAATATATATTTTCTGAAGAAAGGCATGTGTCGCAGCGGACAAAGATCAGACAGAGGCGCCTCTGGACTGGTGGCTGTACCATTGGTAACTCGCATCTTCATAGCCTCCCTTAGTGTTAAGAAATCCTTGTTTGTAATCTTCAACAGCGCATCTCTGATTTGAAATCTTGACTCTCTTCTGAAAAATCAACCTTTACTAAAAACCTCTGTAACTTTTGAACCGTACATGCTAGGAACGCAATTTAAGTGTCATTTTGAAGCTAACATCCTCAGCTTTCAAACGAATCCAAAACTTCAAACTCCTTATAGTTTTGCTGCAATCGCATCTCTCGCGCGCTGAAAAGTTTGCCGCGATTCTGCATTTGGCTCAATTTCATTCCATATAAAATAGCTATTTCTTGCATTCAACTTCTGAATTCACTTTCCTATCTATCAGTCATTCAACCATCATTGCTAGTGTTTACCTGAAGCTAGCCAAAGCGGCTCCCACTAGTTTTGAATCCCAGTTAGAGAATGAAATTCATTTTTAGCATTTTTCCCATTCATTCAAAACCACATTCAAAGCATTTGACCTGTTTAAAATCATTCTTGTTTCTCTCTGCTTGTTGGGGGGAATTGGGATTGAACTTGCATTTGTTGAGTGTGTATATTCCTGAAACCTGTTTTCTCCCCTTCCATCTCTATATTGCATATTATGGGGGATTGGGTAGTATCAGGGGGAAAGAGTGATTACATTGCATTTGATTGAACAAACAAAAGTATTATTTCTGTGCTGCATTAATTCCCTATCATTGCATTTGACTGAACCCACACACAGTTTTATTCTATGCTACATTATTCTTCTCATCCATACTCCTATTGATTAAAGAGATTGTTGATTGTAATATCACCCAACGCTGATCATTGTATAATGTTAAGTGTGATATCTAGATATTGTTCAAATTCATAAAAGTGTGATATATATCTTGTTCAAATCCACCAAATAAATCTTTTAACTTTGCAAAACAACCTACTTCATGGTTCAGTGAGACCGGGGGGGGGGGGAATTCAAAGCGAGGGGTGTGATATAAGGGTACATCATTCAGAAATGAAAGAACTTTTGACATAAAAATATATAATGAAGGGTTCCAGCTGGCCATCTCACACTAAGCATTGACTTAGTTGGAGTGCTGGGTTGAAACCACTTACAGAACCATATTTTTTGTTCAACTCCTCAAAAGGGTAGGCCTTTTAAGCTAGACTTCCATCTCAGAGCAATTGCTAGATGCTCAATGGCTAATACAAATAACAGTGGAGACAGTGGACAACCCTGCCTAGTACCTCTCTGCAAGTTAAAAGAGCCCGATAGCAAACCATTTGTTTTAACATCTACTGTGGGATGAGCATACAACAGGGCAATCAATGAAATGTAATCATCCAAATTCATTGCACGTAAGACCGAAAACAAATATTGCCAATTAACTCGGTCAAATGCCTTCTCAGCATCAAGAGAGAACACTGCGATGTCCTCGTCTAAGTTCCGGGCTTGCGACAAAGTCTCGGCTTGGAGGATAGCTTAGCGGCAACATGCTTTTCCTGCAAGCAAGACGACACGGCGCAACACAGGTTCGATCCCCGGGTCCGCGCTTAGAAACCTCCGGATATTAAGCGCGTTATAACCAACCCATCATATCATATCATATCATATCATCATTAGATTTCAAATGTTGCTACACGTTCTACTATCCTTAACAAAGCCTGATTGATCTGTGTGCACTAGTTTTTGCATTAAGTGTTCAATACGTAAGGCCAATACTTTAGCTAGTATTTTGTTGTCTGTATTTATCAAACTTATTGGGCGATAACTAGATGGTAAATTACTGTCTTCACCCTTTTAAAAAACACTGAAATAGTAGCATGATTTGTAGAGTTACCGGCATCTACAAATCATGCTCAAAGACACTTTTGTAAGTCAGAAAATTGGCAGACCTTTGAAAAATGCTCCCACTGACGCGGGTGCACACGCTGCTCTCACAAAGACAGATTTTAGATTTTGTGAGTTTTTTCAGCTGGAAAGCATGCTAGCTCCCCTCCAATCCTGTCACCCACCTAAGAATGCTGGTGCTGGAATCTGGAGGGCAGAATGCCGATTTTCCATTCTACTTTTAAGCAGAGCTCAGAATTAGGCATGCAAACCTGTGCCCGTCTGGACTTCCATCATGTGGTAAGAGCCCACAAACAACAAAAATCAAAATTGAACGTAGGGGACACCATGCACATGCGTGTACATGTGTGTGTGTGTGTGTGCGGTCCTCTCTAGGCAATTTGTTGTCCCTATCAAAATGAACCCCAAGGCAACTTCTACTAGCTAAATTAATATTGCAAAATGAATCAGATGAAATAATATTCCCACTTTGCAACTGGAATTTTCTGTATGCCAGTTCATTAGCTGTCCAAAGCCCCAAGGACCAGACACTGTATTCAGGGAAACCATTTTTAATTGGTCAATTGAATTTCCACCAGGGACAATCCCCGACATTTAATCAGAGGGACACAATATTTTTTAACAAAAGCAGGAATAAGAACAGCAGCTAATCGTCCAAGCAAACCATCCCTTCCATCGGCACACCGATTTAGTATGCCCCCTAAGTGCCTGAGTGGATGCCTTCACTCCTCTGTTCATCCGCTGTAGCAAAAGGTAATCTGATTTAAGCATTCACAAATTGAGTTGGCACATGCCTAAAACAGCTGAGCTGTAAGGGTTTTGGCAACAAACAATCGCACACCCAGGATAATCCAGTCTGATGTTACTCCACCCAAGCCTGGCGCATTAACGTACAAGCATGGCATGCATGCCAACATTTGAGCACTACGACGGCAGAGATCTGGCTGGAACAATAGGAAGATTTCTTACTCTCCCATGGATTGGCGACATTTCATTGTCAGCAAGAAAGCTATGCACGCATGAGACGTTATGCAATGACCCGAGGGCACCTCCCAGAGAGATAGAAGAGTTGGCCTCTATGGTACACAGCAGTGGAAATTCCCGACGACCAGATACAAGGAATTTTCACTGCATTCAGTTGCTTGCATACAGGTTTTTGGATCTCTATTGTCTTGGTATTTAGAAAAACTCCAATTGCTCCAGTTCCATTTTAATAGCATTTATTTGTGCCCAATGGGGTATATTATATTTAGTTTTCATTTTTATTCATCTGGTCATGTGGAGTATAACGTCAAAAGCCAATGAGCCTCAATTGGTTACAGTAAAAACCAATTGTAACTTATCTTCTGCAATCCCCACCAGTAGCCCACAATATCATCTAGAGCACACTAGTTCACCCCTTTCTCTGAACAATCCCTCCACCCCCATGATCAGCGTGATGTACAGGGGTGGTTGTTGAATTTATATAAGACTTGTTGAATTTAGCTGCCAAAGTCGAGTTTCCTGTGACAGGGTTGTTTCAGGTGCCATTGTGACTAATCAACTTCTAGGCGACCAGTGGTCCAGCAATGAATATCGGTTTCTAAACCATTAATTAGCCCCACATCTCCAGTACAACAGAAGGGATCTGAAAGGATTGGAAACACAAGCAAATTAGAAACCTCCTTGTCCAATTTTGGTAATGTGGATGGAACGCCAGGTTTATCTCCGAATGGTCGGAGATTGTTGGTTAGTTGCAACATGGCAAAAATATAATTATTACCCAATTATAAAAGGGACTGTCCAGTCAAGGTTGTATAAAACTATTGACTTTATTATTATCACAACAGACAGGTCTAGCAAAACTACGAAATACAACCCACCCTGTAAAGGAATGCAGAGGACCGAAAGTTTCAAAGAAGGAAAAGGGGTGCACTCTGGATACTGACAGGAGGGTAGTCGGTATAGTGAATAATCATAACAGTTCAAGGATACCTGGTTTTAGCACAAAGGGAGCAATGCTTCTTATAATGTCTGTCTCAAGGGGCTTAGGTAGAAGGACCAAGGGGACAAAACCACAATGTGCTTGGTGCTGTAGGAGTTCTTGGTGCTCAACAAGATTGAGTCGGTTTCAGGATGCTTTGCAGCTTCTGCGACAGAGTTCAAGATTGGAGACAGCTGTGGGTATCAGGCGTTCAAAGGTTCTGTAGACACGGCTGGAAAAACGACTACATACTGGCCTACATGGCAGCTCGGGGTTAGGAATCGTCTCTGTGCTGTTCAGCATTTCTGAAGCACTGGTCGAGATGTCTAAGATGTCTTTAAGTGACTGTGGTGTAACAACAGTGAGGTTTCAGTCAATTGCAGCTCAAGGGACTCAACGGTCTCGAATATGTCCTTTGAAGTGGACATCAGTAGATGCTTGTCAATACACTTATCTTACCTTCTTCACTGGGCATGTGTCGTCCTTTAAGGCGGCCGTCCCAAAGCTGAGGAGTGTGTTGCGGGCAGCTGCATTGTCTTTGGTTTAGTGTTCAGAGACTCTCTGTCACTTCCCACTTAGGAAGCTTGCTGCAAGGCCTAGCAGAGCACTCTGTATACTGGCTGGGTACTGGGTCTGGAGCTGCTACAGGGTTCTCTGGATTTGGTATCTCCCTCTGGTTCCTTTGAGATGTTTAGGGGAGGAATCTTGCTTCCCTCTTGGAGGTCCTGGCCTTCCTTCACTGGCGGAAGTTGTAAGGCAGTCTGTACCTTCAGCCAGGGTCCAATGATGAGTTCTTCTTTTGCGTCTGGTGAAGTCTTCAGATGGTCTGCCAAACGAGGGGCTCAGCACTCTTTTAAAGCCAAATGAACCACAGGGATTAGTGTAGGCTATGCCTACCTTCATGAACCAATACTGGGTCCCCACCAACAATCTCCTATATCTGTGAGGTCATAACCAGATTGCTTAGCAACAGAAAGGTAAAAGGGTGAAAATGTGTACTACTAGGTATCACCCATCTTCCTGTGTGTCAAAGGGTCTTTCTGGTTAATGGAGCTCTCTGTGGTTGCTGATTAAAGCAGAAGGTTTCCCTTGAAACTGCGATGAGACCAGACTTTCTGGTTCCTGAAAACCACTCACTCGTACCTTATGAATGGGGTCCACCTGCGGTGTGAACTACTGTAAACATGCAGTCCCAGACATGACAGTTCACTGTCATTTGATACTGATGGCGGGAGCAGGCTCCAGGTTGACACGGTGCATATAAAGGTTGGTGGGGTTTCCTGTCTCCTTTGTTAGCCACTGCAGCCAGGGCCTATGTGGGCCTGTTTCAATTACTATCTGATAAGTATGCAAATCGCTTCCACCAGCTGCATGGCCTGACAAAAGGACAGGGCAGACCAATGGAGTGTTTGTTAGTTAATTAGGCTGGCCATGGTCAGGGGGAAGGTTTGGTCCTCCCCCTTCTGGAAATTCATTGTGTTCTCCTCCTGTCATGTCTCAACTAAATATGACAGGGGGGCTGCACCTGTAAGTTGTGCCCACCCAGAGAACATGGATCTATGAATATGTCATGCAGTGAGCATAGGAAAATTTGTGCGGACTAGCCCCACACATTTTTTTATAGAGGTTGACCTTCAATCATTTAACTTAATAAAAATGTAAAAAAGGCACAGGTGTGCACACGTCCACCGTGCAGATGGTCGATTTCCTCTGAGCCATTTTCACAGCTGTTTCTGCTGACTACTGTCTGGAGGAGTGGCAGCTTGCTGGCTGTGGAACAGCCGATGTGAGGGTGCTGTAGACGGGGTGGCTTTGACAATTTTGCCTGTGTGTGTGCGTGTGTGTGAGTATGCATGTGTAGGGGAGGTGGGGTTGTGTGTGTGTGTGTGTGTGTATCTCCCTCTTATATGTGTCAGTCTGCTTAGCAGGAGCTGGGGTTATTACTATTAGGCATGTGATGCGGGAGGGACAGGGCGAGATGAAGCAGTGAGAACATTGGTGTACTTGATGCTTGTGATTGAGACAAAGGTGTAGGATGAGTTGGGTGGTGAGAGGTAAATGGTATACGAGCTGTGTGGAAAGCAGATCTAGTCATGGGAGTGTGCGCTTCGTTGTTCTTAAGACTTGAGTTGCGTGAGTCTGGAATGACTTGTGCCAGCCAGTGTCAAAAACGGGGCTCTGGCCTGACCCTCCTTCCAGATCAGCCTGCGCAAAGCAGGGGACAGCCACAAGCCTCGTGTGATGCCGGCCCCTGTTTAAAAAAATGCTTCTCTGACATGAAGGCACGTAAAAGAGCACTTTTGCCTGATTTCCTGTAATGCCCCATCTCCATTTATTGATTGGCTGGGTTGGGAAAGGGACGCCAAACATTTCTTTTGAGGTAGCAGGGCATCGAGGGAGGTAAGTACTTCATTGTGTTTTCTCCTCCAGTGCCAAATCTAAGAAAAAGAGGATAAGAAGGGCACTACATGTTGTAGTTCACAGTTTGTCCTTTAGAAATCATAGATATGATAATTAGTAGTTTGTATGGTTTATTTTCGCCTGGAGCTGCCAATCTCAAAAGAGGTCCTGTAGCACTAGGACCAAAATGATCAAAAAAACTTCCAAGAAACAAAGTGTATCCACTAAGTTAAGAAAGGCGCATCTCAGTTTGCCCCAATTTGGTTGCTAATATTCAGTCACTGATTTATGCTATGGAAGTAATAGAGTTCCAATAAATTCTTTTGGCAGGAATTGTTTAATTCACATTCCTATATCGTTTGCCGCCAATGGAAGTTTAATTTTTATACATCACACAATGAGTTCTCATCTCAAATTGCCCATAATACTTTGGTGCCAATGCATTTCGGATACAATCCTTCTTCAGGGCGGTATTATAGCAAAAAGCATAAAAATTAGTTTAACTAGTAACAGTATATGTATATGCAAATATAGTAATTATAACAAATATAACAATTATTGCAGACATTTGTAGAGAGTTATTTCGAAAATCACATACCCATCCACGAGTCATGTTCATTTGGAGAGGAAATAAGCAAAAATAAAACAAAACGGTATGTCAATTAGTTGACTAAAGTAGAAAGACATTCTATCATTTTCTTTTAGCTCTATATATTTGTCATACCTCGGTCAAGCCGATCTCTGAACTCAAGTCGTTGTACGTATACACAATCAGATCTATAAGCAAATTAAACAACAATTTTGAGTCATCCTCAATCTCTTTCGTGGGTATGTTAATCCTAATCAGTACTGCTGTACTTACTCAGCTCCTGCCGTGCACAACGTGTAGCTGCAGACTGAGCCGCTTGGAACGCGCTCGTGTAAGTTTACCTTTCGTTTTAAAGGTCACCATGGAGACGGTACGAGGCGTCGTGGACCGACCTGGTGCACGTACGCCTCGCGCCCCACCCCCGAGTGTTAGCCCGGGGGCGGGGATGTCTCCATGGTGACCAGCACTCTGTGAGACAGTGCAAGTAGTTAACTGTCTACAGCGTCAATTGGCGCCGTAGCCGTAGTAATTGGAAAATTAGCAGCGTGTGTCAAATTTTTTAAAATTTTTTTTGTCGTAGTAGTGTTTATATGCAAGACATAAGGTCCGCATTAACAATTGAACATATGGAAGAGATAAACAGTCTAGAGCATTTTCGCTCCCGAACATATTTACTGTCGCTACTAAGTCATTAGAGCAATTTGGGGCAAAATAAACAGCGCAATAATACAACTAGGAAATAAATTGTGACAAAAGGATAGCAGATATATGACAGATATTTACATGGCAGGTGTAAATCTTCTTTAGATAAAAAATCGAAGAGTAAAGAAATAATTAAGTTGACCAAAATGCTTTTACAAAAAGCACATAAAGTTTATTTCTTCATTGAGCCCCTTTGGAGAAAGGGAGCTCAGCCGGTCTATCCAAAAGGATTCTCTTTGGTCCATCCTTTTTTGGAAATTCTCATGGATGTCTCTTTTTGAAACCACCTCTAGGATGACAAAACGGATTTGGACCAAGTTGTGTTTCTTTTCATCCCAATGTCTTGACACTGCTGAGTTTGGATTATGGTTTCTTATGACCAAAAGGAAAACCCAACACGAGACTACAACAGAAAAAAACATAGTAATAAACTTATCATCCAGAGTCTTGACTGGGAAAGAAATAGAAACCTTACAGAAAGGCCTAAGTTTCGTTCCTACCTATGACAGCACACTATTTGATTCCAAAATAGAACTCTTTAAACTTATTAGGAAGATGAAACTGAAGGTGTTTTTCAGTGAACTAGAACATCAAGAAGCCAGAGAAGAAGCAGAACTTAAGGAATTCAGAAGTAAAAGTACCTTTATTCCTCCAATAAGTATACCTTCAATAGAAATCTTCGAAAAACAAGTCACAAGAGACTTTGAGAAACTTAAGTTCAAAAGTCAATCACCTCGAAACATGAAACCTCACGAACTTAAATTGATACGTGATCTATATGGAGACCACACAATCACAATAAGGGCTGCGGATAAAGGAGGAGGCTTAGTACTACTTAACACAAGGGAATATGAAGAAGAATGTGAAAGACAACTAAGCGATGGTAATACTTATGCCAGATTGACACAAGATCCCACATCGGAGATTAAAGAGAATTTGAAGACTTTGTTGGACAAGGCGGAGGAATTGGAGTGGATTAATCACCACACAAAGAAATTCTTGATTAATACACACCCTAAGATACCACACTTTTATACCCTTCCTAAGGTACACAAAGATCTCATCAAACCCCCTGGAAGACCAATCGTAGCAGGGATTAACAGCATACTGGAACCCTTAGGGAAATATGTGGATTACTTCTTACAACCACTGATTCAAAAAACCAGTACATATATCAAGGACTCGACACATTTTTTACAACTCTTGAACGAAACTGTATTCAATTGCAACAACATATGCTTTACTATCGATGTTAAAAGTCTCTACACATCGATCCCGCACGATTTAGGGGGTGAAGCGGTAGAATGGATGCTACTCAATGCTGAAGAGATACCGGCTCAGAAAGAATTTATAATGGTTCTTCTGGAGTTTATTAGTAACAACTCATACTTTCGATATAAGAATGAGTACTATCTCCAAGTGGCTGGGACAGCCATGGGAGCCACCATGGCCCCCTCTTATGCTAATTCATTCATGCATAAATTCGAATCCGAACATATACTACAGAATGAACATTGGTTCCTGAAATTAAGTCTCTGGATCAGGTACATTGACGATATATTCGGAATATGGAAAGATACGGAAGAGGAATACCTAAAGTTCTTCGCACATCTGAACAGCATAGATGCTCGTATCCAATTCACTCAAGAACACTCCCAAACCAACATACACTTCTTGGATGTAGACATTAAGATTACTGACACAGGATATCAGACTACCATCTTTCGAAAACCCACGGATCGTAACAATCTATTACAACGTCTCAGCTTCCATCAACCGAGCCTCATAAAAAATCTTCCATACAGCCAGATGCTCAGGGTGAAAAGATTGGTAAGTGACCCAGAAGACTACAAGCTAGCTATCCGTGAGATGGGGAAAAAGTTCCTGGAAAGAGGATATACAGAAGAGGAAATAAACACAGCAGAATCACGAGTAGCTACACAAAACAGAGAAGAGCTATTGAAGACAAAAACCAGACAGGAATCAGTTCCACCATTAGTGTTTGTGTCTAGATACTCACGACAAAGTAATCGCATTAAGTGCATTATTCAAAAACATTGGAATACTTTATTATGCGATCAGAGAGTTGAACATCTATTTAAGGAAGTACCCACATTTGCTTACCAACGGAGTCAAAACCTAAAAGATAGACTGGTTCAAACTAAACCAGCACCTAAAAAGAAGCTTACAGAAAGAATTGGGACGTTTCCGTGTTTAAGTTGCAGTAATTGCAGCTATGTGATGAGAGGAGAGACAATAAAACATTCACACACAGGAGAGACAATCAGACTGAGAAATTTTGCTACATGTGATTCAACCAACGTGATTTATGCTATCAAATGTCCGTGTGGACTGTACTATGTGGGTCAGACATTGCGAGTAGCAAAAATTAGGTGGAATGAACACAGATCGTGCATAAGAAACCATAATCCAAACTCAGCAGTGTCAAGACATTGGGATGAAAAGAAACACAACTTGGTCCAAATCCGTTTTGTCATCCTAGAGGTGGTTTCAAAAAGAGACATCCATGAGAATTTCCAAAAAAGGATGGACCAAAGAGAATCCTTTTGGATAGACCGGCTGAGCTCCCTTTCTCCAAAGGGGCTCAATGAAGAAATAAACTTTATGTGCTTTTTGTAAAAGCATTTTGGTCAACTTAATTATTTCTTTACTCTTCGATTTTTTATCTAAAGAAGATTTACACCTGCCATGTAAATATCTGTCATATATCTGCTATCCTTTTGTCACAATTTATTTCCTAGTTGTATTATTGCGCTGTTTATTTTGCCCCAAATTGCTCTAATGACTTAGTAGCGACAGTAAATATGTTCGGGAGCGAAAATGCTCTAGACTGTTTATCTCTTCCATACGTTCAATTGTTAATGCGGACCTTATGTCTTGCATATAAACACTACTACGACAAAAAAATTTTTAAAAAATTTGACACACGCTGCTAATTTTCCAATTACTACGGCTACGGCGCCAATTGACGCTGTAGACAGTTAACTACTTGCACTGTCTCACAGAGTGCTGGTCACCATGGAGACATCCCCGCCCCCGGGCTAACACTCGGGGGTGGGGCGCGAGGCGTACGTGCACCAGGTCGGTCCACGACGCCTCGTACCGTCTCCATGGTGACCTTTAAAACGAAAGGTAAACTTACACGAGCGCGTTCCAAGCGGCTCAGTCTGCAGCTACACGTTGTGCACGGCAGGAGCTGAGTAAGTACAGCAGTACCGATTAGGATTAACATACCCACGAAAGAGATTGAGGATGACTCAAAATTGTTGTTTAATTTGCTTATAGATCTGATTGTGTATACGTACAACGACTTGAGTTCAGAGATCGGCTTGACCGAGGTATGACAAATATATAGAGCTAAAAGAAAATGATAGAATGTCTTTCTACTTTAGTCAACTAATTGACATACCGTTTTGTTTTATTTTTGCTTATTTCCTCTCCAAATGAACATGACTCGTGGATGGGTATGTGATTTTCGAAATAACTCTCTACAAATGTCTGCAATAATTGTTATATTTGTTATAATTACTATATTTGCATATACATATACTGTTACTAGTTAAACTAATTTTTATGCTTTTTGCTATAATACCGCCCTGAAGAAGGATTGTATCCGAAATGCATTGGCACCAAAGTATTATGGGCAATTTGAGATGAGAACTCATTGTGTGATGTATAAAAATTAAACTTCCATTGGCGGCAAACGATATAGGAATGTGAATTAAACAATTCCTGCCAAAAGAATTTATTGGAACTCTATTACTTCCATAGCATAAATCAGTGACTGAATATTAGCAACCAAATTGGGGCAAACTGAGATGCGCCTTTCTTAACTTAGTGGATACACTTTGTTTCTTGGAAGTTTTTTCTCCTCCAGTGCCACCATTTCCTATTCAACATGACACCACCCCCTCTTTCACTCTTACCTATGCTACCATTTACAATTCCCTCACCTCCCCCGAATGCCGCCAGCCCCTTTCTCCCACCTTCCCTGTGCCATCATATGCAACATACCAATACAAATCCCTTTAAGTTCTACCGGCCCCACTCCCCCCTGCCCCTTTTCTTGCAACAGTCCCTTTTCCAGAGTCCAGCAACTTTTTTCTCACCCCAACACCTTGTTCTCACCCCAATCACTTTTCGCACCCCAGCCCATTTTCTCACCCAGACCATTTTCTCAGCCGCCAGCCTCTTTTCTTGCCCTTCCAGGCCCTTTTATCGCCTCCAGCTATTTCCCTTGCCCCAGACCCTTTTTATCAGCCCACCCACCTTTTTATCGCCCCATTCGATTTTCCCACCTTCCAGTAATGTTCCCTGTAATTTCGTGTAATGTATGTGCAGCAACAGAATTCGAATGTGCACACTTGTTTTAGTCATGTGCATAACGAAGTGATGTGACATCTTTGAGGCATTCATATTTGGGCACACAACGTTACTAGGGCTGTGCTGTATGGGCTTGGTGTATCTGAGGGACCTTTTTTCTTTAAGTGACAGGCAGGCTACTGGCCCACCACCGAGAGGGCATTCTGCGTACTGCACAATCGTCATCACCTATATGTTTTATTTATTCTATGTATTTATTGGATAATTATAATGCACCTATACAGCAAAGGGTTTTCAAGGCGCAACAAGACCATGGGGGTGGGGGTTCAGGGAAGAAGAAAATCGAAAACGGTCCTACTAGGCCTTGTGTCCTTCGGATTGTGCAAGTGCAGTAACAAGAAGTGCGAGGGAGAGAGGAAGGAGGAAGGGCCAGTCAGGGCATAAAAGGGTCCATGGGTTGGGTGAGTGCTAAGGGGGGGCGTAGGGGCCAGGTGGGCAAGTGTCAGGGGAATGCACAGAATGCAAGGGAAGAAGGTCCATGTGCTATGTGTAGGCGTTGGCAGCCAGCCTGCCATCAGCATATGCAAACGTACCAGTGCATACTCAAATGCCCAGAATATGCCATTGTATGCCAGGCATAGCGTCACCTCGCGCTGTGTAGTCTGGGCTAGCCGATGTTGCTACCATATGCCATGTGCAGCATCACATGCCTCAGAAATGACATCCAATGACAGTTAATGTTTCATACAAGCACTAACAGTCCATACAAAAGACAAAATATGACTTATGGCAAGTAATATAACATGATCTAGCAGTCGTCACTATATGTAGTGATCTGTGCATTGTAATTTGCCTCAGTAAGTTATGTCTCTGTGTATTGCCTGTCATAAACTCAAACATTGGGTCATTAGCAGGCCCTCCAGTCCTTAAACCTAACAGCTCATGCTTAGCAGTTAACATTGTAAGGGAAGAATGTCATTTCTGGCAACGTACGCAATGTTTAATTACCTTTCTCAAGAGAATGTTTGCAATATGGTGCCTTCAGTTATCTAGAGAACGTTTGTAATTACTTTATGTTTAAATGATTTTTGCAGAACAGGGAGGTGCCTGCTTTGAGAAAGATATGCCTTTCAACACTTTAATCTGTGATTGTATACACTTTCTAATTCCTTTTTTATATACATTGTATTACGACCCAGGCGGTAAGGGGTTTACGGCAGCGTAAACAGCGCCGACCCTTACCGCCTGAGTACGAGGTCCCTTAGCGCCATGGCGGATTTAACACCTGCTTTTAGCAGGTGTTAAAATCCATGGCGCTAAGGGACCATGGAGTTAATTACGCCACCGTAATTTACGGTGGCGTAATTAACGCCTTCCCCACTCCCATTATGCCCTATGGGGCAAAAATGGGAATGGGGAAGGGTAAATGGGGATTGGGGACTTACCGCCCCGCCAAGGTCGGAATGGGGCGGTAAGTCCGCCAACCACCATGGCGTAAACGTAGTTTACGCCATGGTGGTAAAGTCACGGCCCAGGCGGTAACTTACCGCCTGGGTCGTAATGAGGCCCAATGAGGTGTATCAAAGTGGGGGTCTGTAGGTGGAATGTGAATGTCTGACAATGAAGGATTAACTATAAGACAGGGTGACTGCAGGTTCGGCAGACAAGGCTGCACACTCGGAATTAATGCAAACCAGCTTCTCTGGGACTGTTACTTGGGCCATTGAGTGGGGCTGTCTTGGCAATTGTTTTGTGGTTTTGTTTGGCTTTATTTCTGAGGTAGCTCTATTTCAACAAAACATGGCCCATGACCCGCCTTTGCAGTGACACGTGGCCTAAAGGAAATGACAGCATGAACAGTTGCAGCTGTGTTTTCACAGTGCTTTAATTAGTGTCACACAATAGTTGCAGTTCAAGATTTGCAAAACGTCTTGTACAGCCACTAGAGGTATGTATAATGGGTTACTTGGCTATGTATATTTGTGCAAAAAGCAATGTGATTTGTGTAAATTGCCACATGAGAAAAGGACGCTTTCTCTGTGGGATCATTACAAAAGCTCCAAGCGCCAGAGGCAGAACAGGGCAATATTCCATCAGAATTGCAGCACCTGACAGGTTTGATATATGCACTGGCTGGCCAAGGGGCAGCTGATTTTTGTCCTCAATCCGTTTTCTTAAAAAGTAATTTAACACCATTTGTTTTCCCTTACATGTTTAGTTTGGGCTATTAGGTGCCGCTGAAAGCGCTACCTTTAAAGCCGAATCTATTGTCATTAACATACGAGTTTCAAATATGGGCTTTAAATGAGGGTTTGTAATGCTTTGCCAAAGGAGATGATATTTGAGGAGGGGTGCACAGTTGTAATCCCTCCCATTCCCCCCCCCCCTAGCCAATAATACTCCCTATGGCTAATCCCACCCATTCCTGCCCATGTCAGAACTCTTTGATTTTGTGTGAGCTCTTCCATGGAGGCAGCCAACTTGGATGACTGTTGCTAAGTAAGCTCTCTGGAAACAAGCCAGCCATCTTTGAATGATAAATATACCATGCACGTTCCACATAAAATGATACATTAGGTATCATTTGAGAAGTAAATGATGAGCATACTACAGTGTACTACTAAACATATTACTGTTTTGAAAAACGTGTTTAACAAACATTTCCATAAAACAGTGAGGGCACATACTCATGTCAGTTCCTGATTGAAACTACCATACATATGTATCATGGCACCTAGAGGTACCTGCATATGCCCACTCCTAAATACAGAAGTGTTGGCATATCTAACACTTCAATGCTGAGCGTTTACCGTCCCTTCTGCCAACAAAACTCTGTGCTCTGTCTGCTGATCTCCGCCCCTCATTTGGCCTCACTACTTCCGTTTTTTTCTGCCAGACTCCTCTCGCTAGGACCGGCACACAACTCTTTCAATTCACCTCAGTAACAGCCAGGAGCATTTTGTGTTTTTCCACTACCAGGTCAACACACAGCTCTCAGAAAGTGCACAACACCTCGTTAACCTGCAGCGCCCCTAGCTATGCAAGTAAGTGGACCCACGCACAACTCTCCCAGTAGAGCCTAGCATTACCAGCAGGCACATACATTATAAAATCCACCTTGCTTCCTGTCCTGCGGCACCCCTATGGTTTATGTAATCAGAACAGCGCAACTCCGCAAAAGTACCTCAGTTCCATACCTGCCTAACCTCCGGAATTTTTCCGGAGACTCCGGAATTTTAAGCATTTCTCCGGGTCTCCGGAAAAGTCCCGTGAATCTCAGGAATTTTGAGATTCTTTCCGGGTCTCGTCATATTCTCCACCTGATTGGCTGCCGCCGGTAGCCAATCGGATGGAGAATTGGGCGGGACCCGGAAACGGTGCTCAATGCGACCCCCGATCCCTGTAATAATAGTGCTTGCAATCCATATAATTGGATTGAAAGCAGTATTATTACGGCGGCGGTGCCACGTTCATTTTGCTTACCAAAATCATTCATTCAATGCTATAGTAAGCAAAATGAAGGCGGCGCTGCAGCAGGAATAATGCTGCTTTCAATCCAGTGACATGGATTGAAAGCAGCATTATTGCGGCGGCGGCGACTTCAGTTTGCTTACTATAGCATTGAATGAATTATTTTCAGTGCTATAGTAAACAAACAGAAGCCGCCGCCACCGCAAAAATGATGCTTTCAATCCAATTACATGGATTGAAAGCACTATTGTGAAGGCGGCAGCACTGCCTTCATTTTGCTAACTATAGCATTGAATGAATTATTTTCAATGCTATAGTAAGCAAACTGAAGCCTACAACAACCGAGTTTACCTGTTGGACGTGTGGGCGGAGCCATGTGCAAATGGGCGGAGTCTTGTGTGGCTGTGGGCGGGGCATAAATCTCAGGAATTTTGATTTTCAAATGTAGGCAGGTATGCTCAGTTCTGAGAACCGTTTTCTCTGCTGCTTCCCCCTGTCCCTGTGGATAAGGGGCGGACAAAGAAGACGAAAGGGGCCGCGTTAGCCCACTTTCTGCAGCCCCACGTGTGAGATGACGTTAACATCTGGGCCAAGGAGAGTAAGACCACCTAACAGCCTCGGCAAGATCCCATCTGAGCGAACAACAGTGGAGAGACATTCCGAGTGCATTGGAGATACACTCTCATAATTGAAATAGCATTGGCGAGACAGACAGACAACTTTAGCGAGACAGATGCACTTCTTTGGAAAGATGGACTGATCTCCCTCGGGGAGTAGGGGGGGGGGGTGGTGGGCGACAGACGGGGGACAGACAAACTGCATCAGAGAAAAAGAGTGAAGGCGTCAGAGAGACTGCGGGAAAAGACACAGGAGAGAGACAATGCTGTTAAAGAGAGAATAAATATAGCGAAGCACACCGCCATCATTCCGCGTTACTGACAGGCAGCACTTAGACGTACTTCCTAAAACGCAGTGTCCCACGTTCTGCCACTGCCTACAGTTAATTCTGGTGATTTTGTACACGACTTCCCTCTGCACAGATACCGGTGAAACCGACAGCCTGTGTTCTGTGTGTGTGCTTTTTAACAAGAGTGAGACGTAACATGGGGACAGAGGTGTTCACTTCCGGAGTAGAGAGACCTTTGTTTCTGCTTAAGTACAGAAGAGCGCACTGCCCGCATGGGCTTGAGAAATAGGGTGGCGTTCGGGTATAACTATTCTGTGGACCTTGGGATTAATTCATCCTGGACAGAGTTCCAGGGAGACCGTCTCATTAGTTTTCACTTAGAAGCGATCTTATTTTATAGGGCTCCATGCGGTAATCAGTACGGAAGAGGTCAGGCAAAGTGTTACTTCCGTTTAGTATTGGTGCCGGCGCCTCTGCAAAGATGCCAAGCTGGGCCGCTTTTACCAGACGTGGCATCGCTATGCACACTCCACTTCTGTAAAGATGGGTTGGCATTTGCGCGATGCTATCCATATTCACGCAGATGAAATATATTCTGTCAAAAGATGTAAGCGGTTTCCTTTTAAACGTTTTTTTTTTTTTATTTGTTCATTGGAATTTGTTTTCAAAGAAGTTATATGAACATCTTCCGGTGCACGTTAAGAATATGGTGATTGGCATTTGCATAGTACAGATCAGTCGTGCTGCTGCCTGGTAGAAAGAGCAGGCGACCTTTCAGGATGTGCGGGTCACTACCACCTTATCTCTGGGGTCTTGAGCAGTTTGTGTAGTGTTATCGTGTGAGGACAAGTCACGTGAGCAATGAGAGGAACTGCAGTCTGGGGTGTAAGGTATGTAGTTATGGCCTGTAGTAGGCTTTGTAGCTTTAGTAGTGTGAGGCCTTGTATCATTAGCAGCGTGATACATTAACTGCGGCTGGAAGGCATCGCCCTTTGGCAGTGTGACAACAGGTTGCTTGAGCAGTGCGAGGCTCTGCAGTGCGAGGCATGCAGCTCTATGTGAGGCTTTCAGTGTTTTTGTTGCGTTATTACAGTGAGGCATTGTTGCCTTAACCTTGTCAGACATTAACTGTGCCACTGTACGATAGTGGTGTGGCAGTGTGAGGAACGGTCGCTCCAGCATTGAGGCACCGCAGTGTGATGCATGTTGGGGGTGACTGGCGCCTGCACAAAATGGCCGCCAGCCGCGTGGGCAACGCACTACCCGCGGCGTGAAACAAAGTCTTTCCTACGACCTTGTTTCGGTGAAAAATTGTTCTGATGATCACCGCCGGGCCCGGGCATCGTTTCCCCCACTCGTCGCCACTGTTGGGGGTGACTGGCGCCCCCCGTGCGCATCGCCGCAAGCCCCGGCACCAAGGACTGAGGCACACACGTCCGTCTTGGTTCTGGCTTCCCGGTCGCTCTAACGCGGCTGGGAAACGCCCCGTTTATTTGTACTGCACGCAACAGCGTGCAACGTCACGCCACCGCGTGCGCGCCCATCATCGGGCAGCGCCACAATGCATACACTTCATTCCCGAACCATACGACAGCCTCGCCCTAGGGATAACCAGTGCCCGTAAGGGTCATGTACTATAGCCATCATTGTACTTTTCTCATTCACTTAGAGCAGATAGTTTCCCTTCCCTTCCCTTCCCTTCCTTCCTTCCTTCCTTCCTTCCTTCCTTCCTTCGTCGGGTTGGGACTGTCATATCTAATCCCATCATGTTTTGGTTGGATTTACTCTCGCACCGAACACAGGTGTAGTTCTGCGAGTATTTTAACAGAACACTATACCATATCTCTGGGTCTAGGCTCGCATCACTGTTCTGAATGATGTGTGGAAGGGGTTGAGGTCAGAGTTAATAAACGAGAATGCAATGTGAACACGTACACCTATAGCTAATTGTAATCCTCCACACAATCCCAGGTCAACCATTGCGTGCTGATCCATCACTTTTGGGGTGCTTGCGGGGCATAATCATGACCAGTAAAAATCACACACATGTTATTTTGTAGCGATTTGTTTTGTAGCATTTGTTTGCCCGTTTTCTTCAGTTACGATGTGCTCCCACGTTTAAACAGTACGGGGACTAAATCAGAACATGTTGAAATGATGTGCGCAGGATCACATGGTGTGCTCGAGCACAGAAGCCGGCAATACAAATCGGACAACAGCTCATTCTTAGCACACGTCAGCATCCCAGAGTTTAAAAGGCGGCAACCTCTTTTTTTTTTTTTTAAATAAATGATCTCCGTCAGTCCACCACCTACTTCACCTGAGAATTCAAAAATGTAACGCATCAGTGGCGTTAAGACATCATGCTTTCAGACCATCTATTTTCGTTGACAACTAATGGGAGTCTAGTACTGTGGCACTGCTGATTCAGTCAAACTGGGACTGCACATCCCAGAATGTTCGAGTTCAGGTAGGAGGGAGATGGCATATGAGGAGGGATACACAGCTTCTGTGTGCTGTTTGGTTATTTACCCACCCATTGATTGCCCATGTCCATTCAACACACTGCTGTCCCCTCTCCACCGGAAACATATCCTGCGGGGGTCTCTTTCAGCTTGCTCTATGAAGCAGTAAAGTCAAACTTAAACCTGACAGTATTTTTTCTCTGCAGTCTGCTGAGAGTTAATAGCTTTATTTCTGCCATAAGTGGCTACTGCTGTAATAAACATGTTTTAATCAAGTATGCAAGCATGTATTCAGCCACTTGATTAGTATATGTTCCTTGCACTAAAGTCCTGTTAAACCCGAGCATTGACAAAGCCAACAGTTGGGGCTGACGTAAAGATATTAGCTAGGCCTTTGCCAGGCACTGCCGTCAAATGTCCAGGTAATCACACCATGTTCCAGCTGTTGTACTCAAATGGCAAACTAGTACAATTATATTGGTACCTAGCAAATGCCTGTCACATACTAAACAAGAGCCCAACCAGTTGGCTTTGCCAATGCTTGTTGTATCATTCCTTTCACTTTTTTCTTTTCTTTTAGTACCCATTTCTTTCTCGCTTTCATATCTCCCATCATTCTTTTAGACTCTCGGTTTCTTTCGTTCTCTTGTTTTTCCCTCATTATCTTTTTCATTTTATTTTACAGATCTTTAACTTTCCACTGCCATTAAACCTCTCATTGCATTTTTCGAATGCTCTCTCTGCCCTCTTTCATACCGCTTGTTCTCTCCCAGTATTTCTATGGCAGCTTCCCCAACCTCACCACCTACAATGTCCCCATCACTCTACATTCATATAAATCTGTGCCCATCTTTCTCAGATCCGTTTGTTGTCTCTCGCTTTGTCTTCCCCCTATCCTAGTCATTCATTCTTTTAATCTCTCACACAAGCCTGTTTTCACTCCCTTCAGAGCCATATATGAGCTGCGACTCAGACCCAAAGAGGCAATCTACCTAAAATGTGGATACTTCCAGTCCTTAGTCTTAATCCCTTCCTTCTAGGCAATCAGAGTGAACCAAGGACTTAGATGTACTTTGCAGGCCTGCCAAGTAGACTGGTTGCAAAGAAAGCGCGCAGTGATTGAAAGATCCTCTACGGCTAGAAAAAGAAAAGTGTGTGGGCGACCCCACCAGCCTCTTTTCTCCCCCTTAAAGCCCCCTTTATCACCCTCAGCTTTTTCCTCGCCCCAGTCTGTTTTTATCTCACCAGCCCCTTTTATCACCCCAGCCCATTTTCTCACCCAGTCTCTTTACTATGCCCTCACTTACTTTTCTACCCCCTCAGTCCCTTTTCTCACCCTGCACCCTTTTCTCACCCAACCCCTTTTTTCGCCCACCCACCCCTTTACTCACTCCCAGTCCCTTTTATTGCTGCAGCTCAAATTCTTTGGCCGCAGGCTCTTTTCTTCTCTTTCCTATACCTCAGTCCGTTTTACTGTGCCTCCATCCCCTTTACTATGCTTCCTCTTTTCAAACACCCTTGTTCCCTTTCTTTGCCCGACCAGTCTACGACACAGACCCCTTCCTCACACATTCTGTACAGCAGTTTTCATGGCTCTACTTTTGTTTGGCCCTAACAGCCAGGCCAGATGCCCTACCTCACCCCTGGCCCGGCCCTAGCCTAGAAAACCCTGGTTTACCCAGGTCTATTTGTAGTTTATTTATTTATAAAGCGCAGCCAGGCCCACAGGCAACCGGGCACATAGTCTCGCATACATAATTACATAGTTACAGTACATTACAGCAAAAGTTAGTGACAGGAAAATTCAGACTCAAACTCCCTCAGTATAGAAACAGAAGCGAGGGAGCAGAGTTCACGTATCGGGCTCATGAATGCTCATGAATACAGTAGTGTACAGACAAGATCAAAAGATAAGCATGAAAGTATACACAATATATAGACATAATCGGAGGGTGGGCAGGAACATAGATGGAACATACAAGAATGCAAGGCGACCCTAGGTTGGGTAGGCCTTGTATGAAGTGCTTCATGAAATCTGCGTGCGGAGCTTAGATTTGGCTTTAATCTTGAAGGTTTGAAAAGAAGGTTCCATTCTGATGGGAACGGGAAGGGAGTTCCAGAGCTTCGAGGCTAGGACAGGGAAACTTACTTCACCGGCTTTTTGGAGTTTAAATCTGGGAAAAATGAGGCTGTGAATTTGTGGCATTCTGGTAGGTCGTGTGGAGGTACGGAGAGTGAAACGAGTGGAGAGGTAGGATGGGGCCTTATTGTTCAAGCATTTGTGAGTCAAAGCTAGTGTTTTTAAGGTGATTCTTTGTTTTACAGGGAGCCAGCGTAGATCAGATCTGACATTGGAGATGTGGGAACGCCTAGGGATATTGAGAGCCGCCCTGATGGTGTTATTCTGGGTTGTTTGCAGCTTGTTGAGGTTGGACTGGCTAGTCCCCATATAGAGGGCACTGCAGTAGTCGATCTTGGACATAATGAGAGTTCTTGCAAGGTGATGCAGTTTGGGGTATTCAGAAAAGGTCTGCAGGCAGTGATAAGTTTACAGGTAGAGGCAGATGCCGACCTTACTGCATTCGTTTGTTCAGTGAGAGAGCAGAGTCCAAATAGACGACAAGAGTTTTAGTGTCCTTGGAGACCTTAATGTCATTGCCATCGATGATGAAAGACTTGAAGCCTTGGTCAAGTTTATTGAGGCGTTTGGTAGAACCTAGTAATAAGAGCTCTGTCTTATCGTCATTGAGGCAGAGTTCATGTTGTGCCATCCAGGCCTGAATGGCCAAGTAGACGTCAGTCAAGGATTTGGAATCGACTGTGTGATCATCAGTGATGGGGATGAGTATCTGGGTGTCATCCGCATAGTTGGTGTAGGAGACGCCCAGATAATCAAGCACATCGAAGAGGGGTTTGGTGAACACATTATCGAGAGTAGGCGATACACACAAACCTTGAGGTACACCGCACTGTATCGGAGAGGGGTCAGCGGAGGCTGTGGGAGAGAACACCTGCATGAATCTGTTACTTAGGAAAGAGTGGATCAACGCATTGGCAGAGTCCGAGAAGTGAGCCGCGGATTTCAGATGATGACAGAGTATTTGGTGGTTGACCAAATCAAATGCTGCGTAGAGGTCGAGAAGTAAAAGTACCGCTAATTTCCCATGATCTTTTAGGATCTCCATTTGCATTTTCAAATCGATCAATGCTGTTTCAGTTCCGTGTTTAGGGTGGAATAAGGATTGTCTTAGCCCAAGGAGGTTGTTAGATTCAAGATATGCTTGAATCTGCAGGTAAGATGCACGATCTAGGATCTTGAGCGAGAAAGGGACCGTGGTGTTGGGTCTGAAATTGGTGGGTATGTTAGGGTCAAGGGATGGTTTATTGAGTAGTGGGATCACCCAGGCGTCCTTAAAGTTGTCAGTGACAATGCCCGTTTTGAAAGAGGTGTTTATGAAGGCTGTGATGAAGGGGGCTAGGTCATGAGAGGCTTCCTTGATGATAGAAGCCGGGCAAGGGTCACCTTGACAAGGTTGTTTATAATCACTTCTACTTCAGGTATAGTAAGGGGGGAGAAGGTGAACGGTTTGCAGTTCAAATTGGCCTGACCAATGTCAGATGAGGGAATGGTCAGTGGATTATTAAACTGTAGAGAGTTTTGTTTACTTCTGATTTTGATTTGAAAGGATGCAATTTTGTCCAGAAGTGCTGTCTGAATATTGGTGCACCAGTTGCTGTCTTTGGTGCAGGAGTCAGGAGGTACTACAGGAGTCTGAAGTTCCTTAAGAATTTTGAATAACATCACAGACATCTTCATCTTGTTGGTTGTGTGGGGTTCTATTTCGAGTTCTTGTTGATTGGGGGGGGGGGTCGGGGCATTGGGACTTTAGAATGTTTTTTTTGCATTTCTACGTGGGTTTGCTAACTGTATCTGTTTCAGCGGGGGAGGGTTGGGTGTCTTTGATGTGGGTGTATATACTTCACCTAGTTTTTTCAAATTATGAGTGTTGACTTCTGTTACTCCAGGGGGGAAGACTGAAGGGGGAATGATGTGTGAGGATCTGAGGCTAGTGACGTGGAATGTGAATGGCTTGAATAATGTTAAAAAAGAGGATGAAGGTGATGCGTTTTTTGGATGACCTAAGTGCTGATGTTTGTTTCTTACAGGAATACCACTTGGCGAAAGATGAGGTTGTAAAATTGGAGAAAGGATGGGTGGGGAGGGTTTATGGTTCTTCTTTTTTAATACTAAGTCCAGAGGAGTGGTGATATTGATTAGAAAGAATATCCCAGTCAAGGTTCTGAGGGAAGTTTCTGACAAGGAAGGGAGGATGATTGCTCTACTGATAGATATACAGGGCCGTGTGGTAACTTTGTGTAATATTTATGTGCCGTCGGTGGATGACAGGTCTTTCTTTAGGAGAGTGGCGCAAACATTGCAGGACTTGGGGTCAAGGAATATTATCCTGGTGGAGATTTTAATATTGTGTTGGATGCGAATCTGGACAGAAGTTCTGTTAAGCGGCTTCACTTCAACACTACAGCTAAGTCAATGCCTAGTCTGGGATGCTGAGGGAAACCCTTATTGATATATTTTTAGGTCCAGTTCATGTACTCTGGATGACAACCCTTATATAACACCCCTCTCTTAGAATCTCCCTGACCCCACTGAGCCAAGAAGTAGGTCTATTTTGCAAATTTAAAAAGGTTTATTTGAGAAATATAACAATATATATCTATCACACTTTTATAATAAATTAATATTGGATATCAAACTTAAAATATGACAGTGATCAACAATGGATAATGTTCTACTGGTAAACTGATTTGGTTACTTAGAAGCAGTATAGAGAATGGGGTAGCTGAAATGCTTTATGGTTTCAAGGAAATGCAAGGTGGAATAAATGCAGTACAGAAAATAAACCAATATGTTTTCACAAGAGATAATTTGTTCACTTTTCCCCTGGTGGCAATTCACCCCCCCCTTATATGCAATGCAAGGAGATGAAAGTAACACACACAGTCTTCAGGAATACAATCAAATACAATACAGAATTCAGTTCCCCCCCAGCAGGCTTAGACAACAGGTATGCTTTTTAAAACACGGGCAAGAGTGCTTTGTAATGTGGTGGCAAGGAAGTGAAAAATGCTAAAATTGCTTTTAATTTCCTATAGGAGGTTCAGAGTGAGTGGTAGACACTTTAAATCAGTTCAGGTCAGCCCTAACAATGGTTAAGGGACGGTTATTAGGTTGCAAACGAATTTTAGCAGTTCAGGCAAAAGCGGCTATCTTTTTACAGATGACGAAATCAGGCCAAATCGCAAATCGCGGTAAATTTTGCGAGTGCGTAAATCGCGATTGCGGTAAAAGTATAAGGAGTAGGAATTGGTTCAAGGCTTGCTGGAAAGCTTAGATTCTAAGCTTTCAGAGGAAAGTTAAATCTCGTCCTTGAACAAACGGTTCCAGAGATACGGACGATTTTGTGAACGTAGTTTTTCGGATTTAAAGTAAACTCAAAATGACAGGTGACAGCTTGCAGCTGCAGAATTGACAGGTGACAGTTGTGCTGCTTTAAAAATGACAGATAACACAATTTCTAGGAGGTTGTTCTAATTAGGTTAAAATAGTTTGGATTAGATTATTTTAACTAAGAGATTGGGTTCTGCACAGTTCTGGCGGATACTCACTCCTAATTTTGAAATGAATGGGCCTCGTCACGAATCTGGTCAACACGTCCAGCGGCGGTTCTCTCTGCTCGGCGGGTCAATCAGGCACCAGTTCTGCTCACAGCGATCCGGATATCTGGTTCTGCTCACAGCGGTCTGGGTCTGGTCTGCGGTTCCGGCAAAAGTTCTTGGCAAAGGATTCAAACAGCTTGCCCGGCTGTTGAATAGTTTGGTTAGGTTTGCTGGATTCTGAAGGCCTGCTGAGAATACTTTTGCTTGCAGTGGGCCTTCTAGGTTCAAAGTTCTGTAGTTTATGGGTCTCTGGTTCTGGTCTCTGTCTGGATGGGATGTCGGCCGTCAAAATGCTCCGCAGAAATGGAAAATTAATCTCTCTACCTGTCCCAGCAGTCTCTTTTTATGTGTTTTGGAAGTGGGTGTGTGCGTGGCAGAACTGAGCCTGCCCCTCTCTACTTGTCATTGGCCCAATTCTCCCCTCTCCCATGATTGGGGGAAGGAAATGGATTGTCATCATGATGAGGTCTGCTTATGGGTCAGAGGATCCTCCCCTGGTCAATTTGCCCACAAATCTATATTTGATTCAAATACATATTTCCCAGATACACAATTTGTTGAAATTACATGTACACATTATATATTCCTTATGGTCCATGCTTGTCCGCCTCTGATGTTCCTGGGGGCTTGCATTCAAAAATGACAACATTTTGCACTTTTTGACTGGTTTACCAATATCGGACATTTACCAAAAATTACACAAATGGGCGCAAGGTGTATGGACATTAATTGATGAAGTGTCAGATTTTTAACATGCAGACATTTGGAGTGAGACCCTATTTTCCGCTAGCAACCCCCCAGAATACACCACAGGGTCCTAACGCCTCTTAAAACGTGCACAGAAAAATCACAAGAATAATGATATTACTTATATAATTCTGACAAGTCCGTACTATGAATTATCCATCTTTTTTAAAATTATGCTCTGGCCCAGATGGGTGTGGTTTAGGTTCCAAAGCACATGGGGGAAGCTTCTGTCTGTCCCCGCCTCCTGCTCGGGTGGCTCTCAGAGGCACTTCTCCTCCCACTTCTCCCAAGAGGAAGTCACTTTACGGCCCCCCCCAATATAACATTTGCCTGAGTCCAGGACAAGGCTTTGTTCAACCTCCTGCAGGTGCCCCTCCCCTAATCTAATCAGAGAGGTGTCATCTCCTTTTGGTGGGGAAGCAGGAGGCAGCCAGGCTTGGGAATGCAGTTTGATCAAGTTTCAACTCCTGTCGGGGGTTGTTGTCAGGCAGAATTCAGGTAAATGTCACTTTAGTTCCCAGTTTAAATTAAAACTTACAATATTTACATATACATTAAATAATTACTTCCTTCAAGTCATTTCAGAATATAGTTTTACATTGTATCCACCTCTTAGCAAGTCTTTCCTTGGCCTGGTTTGGGTTCCTCTGTTCAGTTTTACACAAAAGTCTGATGGTTTTAAAAAGCCGGCTTTCTGATAGTGGTGAGTACCGGTTTTGCATCAATTTTTGGGATCTGTCTTGAATTACTGCATTTCAATAGAGTGGTCTTTTGCTTGATAGTATAGGACCCTTGCTTAACATTGTTTTGATGGCATCCTTACAGTAGAGTGGTGATGTGGAACCCCCCACAAGAAGGTTGTACATTTGGAGTGGTCTTGTGCCAACTGCGCGGTTCTCCTGGATTCTGGCGTGAATGTGGGCGGCGATAGCTCATCCCCACATCCACCCAGTCTATTGATTTAGTTTGTTCTGGGATAGAATAATGGGCGGCGACAGCTCATCCCCACATCTACCCAGTCTATTGATTCAACATGGGTCAAAACCCTTGACAGTTCGAAAGCTTCCAAAGGGAGTTTGGACAGGCAACATTTGGCTTTGGCTGATTTGCTTTTGGAACATGATTTGAAGGATTGTTGGAGGCTGTAGCATCCGTCAAGTAGGGAGTATAGTTTTTTTTTTGGGGGCACATTCGGTTTATTCGCGATTGGACATGTTTTTGACGACTGGTGAGATGACTGAATTCTGTGAGGCGTGTGAGATTGGTAACATGCTTTTAATGGATCATGCCCATGTGACTTTGTGTTTGCGTTTAAGGTTTGCCATGGACAAACACACATTTTGGAGGATGAACGTCTCCCTGCTTCAAAAGGATGAAGTAGTGGAGACATTGAAAAAAGAAAATGATTGCTTTGTGTGGCGTGTAATCATACTGGAGAACTGCGTCCTAGTATAGTTTGGGAGGCTCTGAAGTGTACGTTGTGGGGTCATTTGATTGGTGTTTCTAGTGGACTGAGGAAGCAAGGCATCGATAGGGAGACAGTACTGGAGAAAAAGTTGATAGAATTGTCCAGGAGAGCTATGGCTTCTGCAATTGGTGTGGACGTGGTGTCTGAGCTGAAAAAGGTGCAAAGAGAGCTGAAATTGTTGGTGGATGAACATACGGATCGTAATGTCTTCTATCTTAAATGTGCTTATTATGAGAAGGGTGAGAAATGTGATAGGTGGTTGGCATATAGATTGAGGAAGAGGGAGGCTGAGCGGTCCATATCATCTATCCGGGGTCAGGATGGCAAAATTGCTTATCATCCAGGTGAGATAAACAAGATTTTACGGGAATTTTATGCGAATCTGTACAAAAATGAACCAGAGGTGACTGGCATGGGTGAGGAATTTCTGGAAAAAGTGAATCTCTCTAGGATCTCTGAGAATGATTCGAAGTTGTTGGAGGAAGATTTGAAGGTTGATGAAATTGAAAAGGCTATTGGTAGATTGAATGTGGGGAAATCTCTGGGCCCTGATGGGTTTCCGGTTGAGTTTTATAGGTTGTTGCCGGATTCGGCCCTCCAGCTTTTGAGGGATATGTATATGGAGTCCATCATTGAAGGTGTGCTGCCGGAATCCACTAGACATGCCATGATTTCAGTCTTTTTGAAAAAAGGGAAGGATGACACTCTTCCATCGAGTTATAGGCCTATAAGTCTTGTCAATGCTGATAACAAAAATCTGGTGAAGATTTTAGCAATTAGGTTGGAACAGTTGCTTTCTTCTTTAATCCATACAGACCAGTCGGGATTTGTGAAGGGTAGAAAGACATCCAGTAACATCAGGAAAATCTTGAATATTGTGGCCATCAGGGTGACAGTGCTGTTTTGTCCTTGGATGCGGAGAAGGCGTTTGATAGAGTGAATTGGAACTTCCTCTTCTCAGTGTTGGTCAAGATGCGTTTTGGTGAGAAATTTGTTTCATGGATCAGGCTACTGTACAGTAACCCGACTGCAGAGGTTAACACCAATGGTATGCGGTCTGGCAAATTCAAGTTGGAGAGAGGAACGAGGCAAGGGTGCCCTCTGTCGCCACTGTTATTTGTAATAGCGTTGGAACCATTGGCTGAGTTTATTAGGGAAGCCGATGAGGTGGTGGGGCTATCATGCTGGGGGTTGCAGCAGAAGATTTGGTTGTTTGCAGATGATATGCTCCTAGTCCTGGGTGATCTTAAAAAATCTGTACCGGTGCTATTGAATATAATGGCAGAGTTCCAATTATGTTCTAGATATAAGATCAATTGGACGAAATTGGAGATTATGCCCTTATCGCACTCTGTTGAAATGAAATTTGTGATGGATTTAGGATTTAAGTGGTGTCCGGACAAATTGTTGTATTTGGGAATTTGGCTGACTCCTGAGATTAGAGACATGATTAGGGAAAACATGAGGGAAGTGTGTAGTAGGTTGCGAACAGATCTGGATAGATGGAGTCTTTTGAATCTCTCTTTGTGGCCAAGGTGAACACCTTGAAAATGATCTCTGCCCCAAGAATAAAATATGTTTTGAATATGGTGCCTTTGATGATGCCATTAACATTTTGGAAGGATTTGGACAGAATGCTTCAGGAATTCCTGTGGGATAAAAAAAAAACGAAATTGAAGTTGTGGAAATTGCAGTTGCCGGTACATAGGGGCGGTCTGGGAGTTCCTAATTTCAGAGCGTATCATCTGGCTTTCATGTCTGAATTTCTGGTTCCCTTTGTGGGAGGGTGGCAAGATAGGTGGGTGGAGGCTGAGACTAGCTTCAATGGTCCTCTGACATCGCAAGCTTTGTTGCCTTCTATCTCGAAGCCGAGTGGTGGAAAGAATCTGTTGACTGAGAATTTGAGGAGTGCATGGAAGAATTTGTGTAGGTATTTGGGTGTGGATGCATTTAAAGAACCGGCTGCCTCCTGATGGTTGAACCCTGGTATAAGGATAAATGGTAACGTGCTGTTTTGGGCGGAATGGTTTTTGGGAGGAGTGCGGTGGGTGGCTGACCTTTTTGTGAATAACATTGGATGACTGCGAGGGAATTGCAGCAGCATTATAGCATTGAGAATTTTAAAACCTCCGACTATCTGAAACTTAAACGTGCGATAGGAAACGTAGACTTGGAGCAGAAAATTGATTTGCATATGTTTGTTAGGAAGGTGGTAGGTGGTGAAGGGGGCCTGGCCAGTCGATTGTATAAAGTGATTGTATCCCATTGTTCTGGTAATGATTCGCTGAGCGAGGTGTGGGGCAGAAGAATTGGGTCAGATATTTCAGAGGAATTGTGGCAACAAATGTGTGTGAATGTTAAGATGTGCTCTTTGGGTCTCACTGAGAGGTTGAGACAGTTAAAGATATCGGATGTATTGCACTCCAGAGAAAATGTGTAGAAGAGGGATGTGGGAGAGTTCTGAATGTTGGGGATGCAAGAATGAGTCTGGTATGTTGGAGCATTTGCTGTGGGATTGCAGGTTGGTGAGGTTGTTCTGGGGTGAGGTTGGATGGGTGTGTGCTGAGGTGATAGTGAGACTGCCTGTCCTGGATTTCAAAGTGTTGATATTGGGGGGGATGACATTGGAAGATCTCAGTCAGAATCAGAAAAAATGGTTGTTCAGGGGAATGACGATTGGTAAGAAAATTATTTTGCGGAATTGGAAATCTACATTGTCACTGAATATTGAGACATGGTTGACTGAAATGCATGATTTGGCAGCGATGGAGAGGGTACTTTACAGGAGAGATGGGAAATTGGGTTTGTTTGAAAAAGTCTGAGGTAGATTTCTTCATTTGTGCTAGGCTTGGTGTGGTATATGTTTGTTTGATGGGTTTGGGGGGGATTTGGGAGATGTGATGATTTGGTGGGGGATTTGGTGTATTTAGATCTTGTACTGTACATAGTTATGTGTTACAATGCACAGATTTGATTACTTTTTAATGATTGTGTTGGTTGTGTTGTTTTTAATATGTAGATTTTGTAAATAAAAGTTTCAAAAAACTAAAAAAGAATTTTGAATAATTCCTTAGTATTATGTTGTGCTGACAAGATGCGATTGTTGTATGACTCGTTTTTGGCCTGGAATATGGCTTCCTTGTAGTTAAGCGTAGCTAGGAAGAGACCTCCTTATGTGCGTCAGATGGGTGACTTTTCCAACGTGTTTCTGCATTGCGTTTCTCTTTGCGGAGCACTCTAAGCTGTGGTGCACAATCTGTTTGGGTTTCCTAAGTTTAAGCAAGGCAATGGAGTTTATAGCTGAGAGTACAACCTGGTTGTATGTGTCAGCTAGGGCGGTGGGGTCCGAGCAAGAGTCAATGACATTGTTGAGGGTGGGAAGGATGACGGGGAGTATCCTTTCATGGGTTATGTCCTTTTTGTTTCTGGTAGGGATGGCAGGTGCGAAGGGTGGCGTGGGTGGGTGAGCTGCTTCGATGTTGAAGGTGATGATGTGATGATCCGACCAGGTGCATGGTGAGTTTGAGAGAAGACTGATGTTGCAGTTGGTGTCACTTAGCCAGTCTAAGGACCCCGCTTTGATGTGGGTAGGTTCTTGTATATGATGGGAGAATCCTAGATCAGTTAGGGTGTTAACGAAGTAGGTGGCCGTGGGGTCATTAGGGTCTTGGTGACCTAGATTGAGGTCTCCAAGGATGATGATTTGGGAGTTAGTTTTAGCTTTGTCAAGTACTATGGAGGTAATGTCATCCACGAAAGGTTGTGGGGGGACCAGGTGGTCTGTAAATGAAATGTACAGTAGCGTTTGATTGGCAGTTAGTGGAAGTTTGACAGAGAGTAGCTCGGCCGATTCCATATTAGTTCTAGGTAGTGCTAAATCCTAGTGAGTCTTTATGGATGAAGGCGACTCCGCCACCTCTGGAAGTGCGGTCGCATCTAGTGATGGAGTACTCCGGGGGAATTGCCAGATAAAGTGCCGGGCCAGAGGCAGGAGCAGCCAGGTCTCTGAGATCGCAATGAAGTCAAGATCCTGAGTCTTGATAAAATCAGCAATGTCAAGCGCATGAGCCGCGAGGGACCTTGCATTGACCAGAGCGGCCTTGATCTGAGTGGCTTTCCTAGGTGAGGCAGAGGTCAGCTGAGGGAGCTAAGGTGTAGGAGAGGTGTAAGTCTGGGGAGGAGAGCTAGGCATCATGCTTTTCAGCCAAGTGCTAGGATGCCCTGTCATGCCCAGAAATCTAGATCCTAATCACATGTTTCTTAGGAGGGTAGGACAAGGTTGGATGGGTGTAGGTTTTTTGGTGAAGTAGTCCAGCCATAGGGCAGGGGCATTGAGGTAGATGTTGGTAGGCTTGACGCTCAAGTGAGGCAGGTTATTAGGCAGAGCCGGTGCCGTATTGAGTTTCAGGTCGTTACGCAAATCTGCGATTCCAATGGGTTGGGAAATGGCTGATGACCTGCAAGCGGGAACCATAGTTCCAGGGTGCAGAATGTTAGATGCAACTAGTCTGGATGATGGTGAATGGTTCACAAAGGTTAATGCCCACAGCGAGAGTGATAGTCTCAGTAAAGGGAGCATTAGCCTTGGGTACGTGCAAAGGAGAAGTAACACGATATCGATATTAAGATAAAAGTAAGGACCTGGGGAGTATCAATGGACACTAGCTAAAGTTACATGCATTCATGTGATTTGATAGTGATTAGGCGTAGACCTACTGAGCGCGCATTGGCTAAGATCAGCTATCGGTACGGGGCCCGCAAAGGCTAGATTCCAAAATAGAATGCAGGGCACACATGGGCTAAAATGAGCAATCAGAAGCAGGGTACACATGGGCTAAATACCACTATAGAGTGCAGGTCACACATGGTCTAAAATGAGCAATCAGATGCAGGGTACACAAGGGCTAAAATGAGCAATCAGATACAGGGCACACATAGGCTAAAGTGAGGATAGCTCAGCGGCAAGACAACGCAAAGTAACACAGGTTCGATCCCGGGTCCGTGCTTAAAAAACCTTTGGGTATTAAGCACTTTATAAATATGCAACTAAGAGACATATTCCTGTAACAGCGCCTTGATGCCCCTGGGCTGAGTGAGCACTTTAAAAATGCAAATTAAAATAAAAAGTATTTAAAACAAGTTTTGGGAAGGGGTAAATTAAGTAAATTAAGTTGGGCATTTCATTTTAGGGAAGGACACCGTTCTTCTGAACAGGAAAAATCAAGGCAACCCAATTACTTTAAATTACTATCTTGTATATTCCAACTAGGAAAAAGGTTGGTGGTTACTAACTCCTCCAAACTATATCTCCGGAGACGTGGAAGGAAAGCATTGCTTGCATCACAGGTTTAGTGAGGTCTTTTTTAGGGGACACTGCAGCTACCTACTGCAAATACAAAATTACAAACGTTGCGCAAGAGGTTTAGATGCCAAAGAGAGCACCGGAGAGTATGTTCGTTGTTTCCATCTATCTAGACTCAATAACAATGAACTACACGATGGAAACATCGCTAGGATTATGGTAATTTCACCCACATCATGTCATCGCATCTGCTGTTATTTCTATGTGGTGCTTTTACCCATTTATGCAAAATCAATAGCACTCACATTTGCAATGACACCTACACCGTGTGCTCTTGCGCGTCGGGGCTTGCATGTCTCAGAGAAACAGAAGCAAACTCGCATGGTCGCAAAGCTGCCTCCAGGACGCAGATCTTGCTTGATTGCCAGGTGCCTCCAATTACAGAGAAGCAGCCCCAAGGCGGGACCGTGTAATGTAGGAAGGGTGCTCGAGGTTCAAAGAAGACTGTGGCGAGCTACTAGATTTGCGAGGATGCCTGTTTTTACGGGGCTTGGATAGAGAACTGCTTGCAGACTGGGGGGCGTGGGGGAGTAGTGCCTTTAAGGGCATGCTGTTAGAAATGAGGTGCCCAGGCATGAGATGGGGAACATCTGCTGTATACCCATTGGAGGACTGTCCCTGTGTGGCATTTGAAAGTGACATGGAGCAGCCTGCTTGAAAATGTTGGTCCGTGGGATCACAAATGTCAGGGTGAGGTGTAATTAATGTGTCACCCCTTTGTCACCTACAACTCCCATGGTAACTCACCATTCACTGTGCTTGCTGGGGCTTATGGGAGGTGTAGGCCAAACAATCAGGAGTGCGACAGGTGAGCTACTACTGCTTCAGGAAGTTGTTCTGCCTCATTTGACACCTTCTATGATCTGATGAGCTGGCATTTGTGAAGGCCTGCATTCAGGTAATCATCACATTGTATATTTCTGTTGTTGATGCCGCCAATCACTGCAGCATGAAGGATCCGAGCGATGTAAGGGATTGTGTGTCCCAGTTATAGACCTAATTCTAGCTCCAGCAGCCCACACTCTGCTAATCAAGAAAAGAGCTTCCAAAAAGATGTTTGATTTGTGCATCTGATTCCCAAAGTAGATTCAGTCAAAGGTCATCCATTAAAAGAACCCACAACAACAAATCAGTCCTTACCCAGAAGGACAAAAAAAAGAACACTCTGTCTTATGCCCTTTAGTGAATGAAAGCAAAATTCCAATAGCCAAAGCACATTAAATGAAAATATCTCATTCTAATATTAACAACACAATACATTATTTAAAAAAAAAAAAAGTCTATCTAATTTCTGGATATAACTATGGAGAAGCATAGTGTGGATCCCGGTGTAATGGGAAAAAGCAACCTGCCCAAACCATGGAACCATCATGCTTGTGAATCTAGCGTGTAATGTCAAGCACTCGTGAGCACCAACTGCAATGGCATAGTTCTGCAAACCTGTCTATGTGATGGTGTCACCTGTGCCCACTGTTGCGCCACTTTGGAACACACAAATTCTTCACCAGACCAACAGCATGATCTGCTTGAAAAATCTGCATGTATACAATATCTTCAAAGCAATCACATAATTAAACGTGACACACAATATAAGCATCATTCTATATGTCAAACTACAGCCAAACAATAACATAGAAGAAACGTGTACTTAATAGATAAATATCTAGTACAAAAAATATACATAATGTGTATTTACCAAAAAAAGAAAATAAAAATAAAAAAGAATTGCACCTGATGATGGTGTCCTTTTTGATAGATAATTAAAATTATACATTTTAAATCAGCACCATTGCATATAAAAGCATCATGATGTATATACAATTATCATCGATACAATTATCATCAGCATCCAAAATATTACATCTTTAACACATACGTTTATACCTTAAAAGGATACAGAAGTCCACGCTAATTATCATAGTTGCAAATTGTGGGTATTTCATCCTTAAAATCGAAATTCTAGCGTGATTGTAAATTATAAATCCAAAGCGTCTCCTGTTGACACAATTTGATAATCATGTTGCTTCCTCTTGGTTGCGTGAAACCCCTATCAAAGCTTGAAATCACATTTGACTTATTGCATGACTCAACACCATAAACAATCTACCAACACTGGAATTCAGGCTCCTTTTCGGAATGTCAGCGAAGTTCTCAGTAATTATACTTGAAATTCAATGATATGCCACAATTACTAGGGTTTGAAAAAGACTCCTTTCACTGCTTCAAGTTACTAGTTTATGTCAAGATTGACAATAAGGGTGACATATTGGTATTTCGGGGACTAGTGGAAGGTTATTGTGTGAATGAAGAATGCTGTTCAGTGGACCAAATAAGTTGGGTTTATACCAACTGTTCTGACCAGATAGAAAGCCATTTATTTTGATACAATTTAGGCTGAGTTTCTTATTTCTCATCTTTACCTCTGGGCATGTTGTTTTGGTGGCTGCTGTCTTGAAGGATGATATAACATCTAAGCATCATCAGATAAGTAGAAGAAGGAGTGTCTAACAGACCTATCTAGCTCAATGTCAGGGAACTCTTATGACTGAGTTCAATTCCTTGTCCCCTTCTCTTTTCTCTTCCCAATCTCCCAAATCTAAACATGTAATGAACACATTTGTTCTTCCCTTATGGCTCCGACCACATATTCCTACCCTGTACTAGTGTCTTCCTCTTCTTGTATAGGTTTCCTTGAGAAGAACTCTGCTATGAATTTCCTTTTTCCATTTCAGGTATTGTACCTTGCAATTGTATTCAATTAATCTAAATCCTAATATTGCAATATTTGGTATGGCATTAGACATCCCTTGGACAGTAAGAACTTCCAGTAGTGGGTTATGGTCCGTCCTTATGAAAAACTCCTCTCCCAAAATGTACTGATGGAAATGCTCAGCTCCCCAACACGGGGCTAAAAGTTCTCTCTCTATCACTACACAACGGGAATATACTTCTGCCACACTGCAGGGAGCAAATAATTCATAGAATTTTGCACAAAAGTGGCGCATGCGGCTGGCGCACAGTGTGCGCGTGCGAATGTCTGTGCCAGCCGTGTGCGCTAAAATTGATTTCCGCGCACAGCGTATTCATGGATTTTAGCCTCCAAAACCAGCCGAGGCACATAGTGGCGCAGCGACCCTGCAGCAGCACCAGTTACGCCCCCAAGAACGCCCTTGCGTAAGGAAAAGCCATCAAAATTCCCAATTCAGTGCAAAGGGCTGCGCTAACCCTGGACCAGTTTATAGGGCTGCCAAACAGCAAACGCCAAGCGGGGAACGTATATTACTGGGGTGCGCGTGACGTTTCACGCGCGAAAGGGCCTGTGCGAGTGTGGCACGTTTATTACTGGGGTTCGCAGGAAGTTTCACATGCGATTTCAGCAGGGTACGTGTATTACGGGGTTCGTGGGAACTTTCACATGCAAAAGGGCCTGTGCGAGTGGGGTACGTGTATTACGGGGGTGCACGGGAAGTGTCACATGCGATTGGGCTGGGTACGTGTATTTCAGGGGTGTGCGGGAACTTTTACACGCGATTGGCCTTGGTACGTGTATTTCAGGGGTGCTTGGGAAGTTTCACACGCGATTGGCCTGGATACGTGTATTTCGGGGCGTGCGTGGGAAGTTTCACACGCGATTGGGCTGGGTACGTGTATTTCAGGGGTGCGTGGGAAGTTTCACATGCGATTGGCCTGGGTACGTGTATTTCATCGCTGCGCGGGAAGTTTCACACATGATTGGGCTGGGTATGTGTATTACTGGGCTGCGCATGAAGTTTCACACGCGATTTTACTGTCAGAGCGGGGAACGTGTATTTCGGGGGTGCGCGGGGAGTCCTACACGTGAATTGGCAGTGTGGGTCCTCCCAGGTGTCCCCTCTACCCCCTCCATGGGCCCTGCAGGCAGCCCACACCACAGGGGTCTACCCTGCACCCCTGGTCATGTCCCGCAGGCAGCCCATCCACCATCGGCATGCCCCCCAACCAAGCCACATGTCACATTGCAATATGATCACCAACTCATGTCTCCCAGAACCACCACCCCCCAGCAGTCAGGGGCACCTGCCAGCAGGCCCGCACACATGTCCCACACATGTCCCCCTGCGCCCCCACCCCCCAGCAGTCAGGGGCACCTGCCAGCAGGCCCCCACACATGTCTCACACATGTTGCCCTGCACCCCCACCCCCCAGCAGTCAGGGACACCTGCCAGCAGGCCCCCACTCATGTCCCACACATGTCCCCCTGCACCCGCACCCCCCAGCAGTCAGGGGCACCTGCCAGCAGGCCCCCAAACATGTCCCACACATGTCCCCCTGCACCACCACCCCCCAGCAGTGCAGGGCACCTGCCAGCCCCCACTCATGTCCCACTCATGACCCCCTGCACGCCCACCCCCCAGCAGTGCAGGGCACCTGCCAGCAGGCCCTCACTCATGACCCCTGCACCCCCACCTCCCAGCAGTGCAGGGCACCTGCCAGCAGGCTCCCACTCATGTCCCACTCATGACCCCCTGTACCACCACCCCCCCATCATTGACAGGCACCTGCCAGCAGGTCCCGACACGTGTCCCTCAGCCAACACGTCATCACAATCCAGATCCCTGGCTCTTATGGCCACACAAATCCCACCCCACAGCACCCCAGTCCAAACACCCAACTAAGCTTTACATCCACTCCAAATTGAAATCATCATTACATGATAGATCACAAATAAGCAGTATGTGCATGAGTACAAGTCTGTCAGACCCACACAATGGCAACACATGACTGAGAAAACCCACATTGTGATATGAATGAAACCAATGAGAGAAGACTACACATTGAAGTAAGAAAAAAAAATGTATTCAAGTCAAAATGAAGGGAATGAAATAAAAACACACAATAATGCCAATAATAATCAAAATGCAGCATGTCCCAAAAAATGATGAATAAAAAAAATGAGAATCCAAATTAATCCAAATGAAAATGTGTCCAAAGTCACCGTCCAACAAAGCAAATCCAAAGGGAAAGAAAAGCGTAATATCCATTGCTCCATGGTGAAGAAAAATAAAGATTAAGGAGAAAAATCCACTGTAAAACTATGTACAAATAGCAAATCCAGGGTCCATGAGCCCAACTACATAAATGAAACCTACAATGAAACCTACCTAATTACTAACTATATACAAAAATGTGGGGCATAGTCCATGCGCCCCAAATGAAAGAAAAAAGAAATGAAACTTCACACTAATGAACTATATACAATGGCGGCGGGCAAGTCCAACGGCTCACTTGTTGATGTCATGGGCCAGGGCATCATCGAACTCCTGTTCAATGTCTTGGAGGCGGGCCTGTTCTCTGGCCCCGAGGTCTCGCAGGGATAACGCCATGTCCACCTCCAACTCCCTGCGAATTCCCTCGAGGCACTCAGCCCGCCTCAGCGCCCTGCGCATGGAGTTCTCCATCCAGACCATTGTAACCCGTGCCTCCTCTGCCCGCCGCCGCTCCGCACCTATCTGCTGGCCCAACTGCTGCCACACGGAAGACACTCCCATTCCAGGGTCCTCCTGCCCTCCGGCCGATGCCTGCCCATCTGGTCTAGATGGCCCCGAGCCATGATGCCTCCCACGTTGAGCCTGCCGCTGCCTCCGACGCAACTGCCTCTGCCAGCACGACGGCATCCAGGCTGATGGAATCCACCGACGCCGTCGTGCACGTGCCCTGCTCGATGATGCCAGCACATCCTCCATCTGCTGGGGTCCAGTTGCTGTGGTGTCCACCCCTGCTGGACCTCAGACTCCCGACTGTGGCAGGGATGGGATCCCCACTGAGCTGGCTGCGTTGGTCAGGGCAGGTCCACAGGGGGCCCTGGTGGCATCTGGGCCGGAAGACGGCATGGAGAACGACTGGCGCATAGTCTCCACAGAGGAGGAGAGTGGCCGACACATGTACAAAACCCCCGATCATGGACACTTCCAACTGGGCCACGTTGGCACGCTGCTCTTCGTGATGACACGTGTGCTCCCCGCGGGAAGCACGCACGTCATCACAAATGTCACGCGTGCGCAACGCGACACCAATCAGGAGGACCTTCTCCATACGGCCAGGGCACCCCTCGTCCGCAGGTAGAGGAGTGTCAGATGACATGGACATCCCCCATACCTACGGACGGCCTGGGATGGGACATCCCTGCTGGTGCATGGTGGTGCATTCACAGGGTCAGGGAGAGGGACATGGACAGGCCCCTCTGTGATGACCTGTGCTGCCTCCTGCCCCTGGCCCTGGACTGCACCACTTGCACCAGTGGTACCACCCCCACCAGGCCCCATGTACGGCTCAGTAGCGGCATCCTCCTCCTCTGTGGAAACCACCAACCTGGATGGCTCCACACCATCTTCCGCCGTTGCAAGCCCCTGTGGGTGCTCACCCACCACTTCCTCTGCAGCCGTAGTGGCAGACGCAGCACCAGTCCCCTCACTACCGGACGATGGTAAATTCTGGGAGGGTGACTGGGCCTTGTGTCGCCGGCCCGTGCAGGCATCCCTGCCGCTTTGCTCCACAGCGCCGTCTCCGCCCTCTTCATCACTTGCCGCTGTGTAGAGGGAGACATAGAACACAAGCATCAGGGTACTGTACAATGGTCCCCTAGACAGGAAGCAATAGCAGATGAGTGGCATTGTCAAACATCACTTCCATCATGTCCCTCCACAACACATGGGTCAGTGCAGGCAAAACACATGCAGTAACAGGCATGGCGCATGCTATGAACATTAGCATACATGTCCAAGGGACTCTTGAAACATACAATGCTGGTTTGAAACTCACATGCATCATGGGTCATGCCTATCACATGCACACACTTCACCGTAGTTTCATCCATCTGGCCTCGTACACCCCAGACACAGTGTATACAAGGATGAGTAGGCTGCATCAGTGAATCTGAACATTGTCACAGACATGTGCCATGCATCCATGGCATTTACAAGTCACAGACGCGCAAGTCAGATACACAGACATGGACACCATACATGTCCATGACAGCAGCACCCATCTCTCACACCCCATCCATGTCCAATAACAGAGACAGGCATGCTTTAATGTGTGCATTCCCCATTCTGCTCCGCATGTTGCATTGTAACACATGCACCAACCATGTGGTTCACACATTACTGGTCTCACATGCATGACCATGATGTCCCTGCACACACACATACGTACATGGCCTATGTCACACATACAGGCAAGTATCAGACAACCAGCACCCTGCAACATGCCCTGTCTCACACAGCAATGCTTGGCCACTGACCGCTCAACTCCGGACGGGTCTGCCTCCAAAGGATCTGGGCGTGGAGCGCTGAGCCTACGCATTCCAGGACCCTCATCTGGATGGTACTCATGCTGCCCTGGCCCCCCTCTATGAGGCACCGGGCCTTGTTGAGGGTCCTGGACCTCAAGTCCTCCCAGCGCTTCTAGATTTGCTTGATGTTGCGGGTTGCCACCCCCTTCGCGTTGATGGCAATCACAAAGTCGTCCCAGATCCTATCCCGTCCTTCCTTGTTGGCGCGTGATGTTCTCTGGCCCCGAGGTCTCGCAGGGATAACGCCATGTCCTCCTCCAACTCCCTGCGAATTCCCTCGAGGCACTCAGCCCGCCTCACCGCCCTGCGCATGGAGTTCTCCGCCCAGACCATTGTAACCAGTGCCTCCTCTGCCCGCCGCCGCTCCGCACCTATCTGCTGGCCCAACTGCTGCCACACGGAAGACACTCCCATTCCAGGGTCCTCCTGCCCTCCGGCCGATGCCTGCCCATCTGGTCTCGATGGCCCCGAGCCATGATGCCTCCCACGTTGAGCCTGCCGCTGCCCCCGACGCAACTGCCTCTGCCAGCACGATGGCATCCAGGCTGATGGAATCCACCGACGCCGTCGTGCACGTGCCCTGCTCGATGATGCCAGCACATCCTCCATCTGCTGGGGTCCAGTTGCTGTGGTGTCCACCCTTGCTGGACCTCAGACTCCCGACTGTGGCAGGGATGGGATCCCCACTGAGCTGGCTGCGTTGGTCAGGGCAGGTCCACAGGGGGCCCTGGTGGCATCTGGGCCGGAAGACGGCATGGAGAACGACTGGCGCATAGTCTCCACAGAGGAGGAGAGTGGCCGACACATGTACAAAACCCCCGATCATGGACACTCCCAACTGGGCCACGTTGGCACGCTGCTCTTCGTGATGACACGTGTGCTCCCCGCGGGAAGCACGCACGTCATCACAAATGTCACGCGTGCGCAACGCGACACCAATCAGGAGGACCCTCTCCATACAGCCAGGGCACCCCTCGTCCGCAGGTAGAGGAGTGTCAGATGACATGGACATCCCCCATACCTACGGACGGCCTGGGATGGGACATCCCTGCTGGTGCATGGTGGTGCATTCACAGGGTCAGGGAGAGGGACATGGACAGGCCCCTCTGCGGTGACCTGTGCTGCCTCCTGCCCCTGGCCCTGGACTGCACCACTTGCACCAGTGGTACCACGCCCACCAGGCCCCATGTACGGCTCAGTAGCGGCATCCTCCTCCTCTGTGGAAACCACCAACCTGGATGGCTCCACACCATCTTCCGCTGTTGCAAGCCCCTGTGGGGGTTCACCCACCACTTCCTCTGCAGCCGTAGTGGCAGACGCAGCACCAGTCCCCTCACTACCGGACGATGGTAAATTCTGGGAGGGTGACTGGGCCTTGTGTCGCCGGCCCGTGCAGGCATCCCTGCCGCTTTGCTCCACAGCGCCGTCTCCGCCCTCTTCATCACTTGCCGCTGTGTAGAGGGAGACATAGAACACAAGCATCAGGGTACTGTACAATGGTCCCCTAGACAGGAAGCAATAGCAGATGAGTGGCATTGTCAAACATCACTTCCATCATGTCCCTCCACAACACATGGGTCAGTGCAGGCAAAACACATGCAGTAACAGGCATGGCGCATTCTATGAACATTAGCATACATGTCCAAGGGACTCTTGAAACATACAATGCTGGTTTGAAACTCACATGCATCATGGGTCATGCCTATCACATGCACATACTTCACCGTAGTTTCATCCATCTGGCCTCGTACACCCCAGACACAGTGGATACAAGGATGAGTAGGCTGCATCAGTGAATCTGAACATTGTCACAGACATGTGTCATGCATCCATGGCATTTACAAGTCACAGACGCGCAAGTCAGACACACAGACATGGACACCATACATGTCCATGACAGCAGCACCCATCTCTCACACCCCATCCATGTCCAATAACAGATACAGGCAGGCATTAATGTGTGCATTCCCCATGCTGCTCCGCATGTTGCATTGTAACACATGCACCAACCATGTGGTTCACACATTACTGGTCTCACATGCATGACCATGATGTCCCTGCACACACACATACGTACATGGCCTATGTCGCACTTACAGGCAAGTATCAGACAACCAGCACCCTGCAACATGCCCTGTCTCACACAGCAATGCTTGGCCACTGACCGCTCAACTCCGGACGGGTCTGCCTCCGAAAGGATCTGGGCGTGGAGCGCTGGGCCTACGCATTCCAGGACCCTCATCTGGATGGTACTCATGCTGCCCTTGCCCCCCTCTATGAGGCACCGGGCCTTGTTGATGGTCCTGGACCTCAAGTCCTCCCAGCGCTTCTTGACTTGCTTGATGTTGCAGGTTGCCACCCCCTCCGCGTTGATGGCAACCACAAAGTCGTCCCAGATCCTATCCCTCCCGTCCTTCCTTGTTGGCGCATGATGTTCCGAAGAGGGCATCACACTGCCCCAGGACATGCTCCACCAGGACACCAACTTCCTTCTGACTGAAGCTGGTGGCCCTCTGCCCCTCTGGCTGGGGGTCGCCAGTGGTCTCAGATGGTGTTTGCCCTGACATGGCGACCCCCGAGGCAGGCGTGGGTGGACAACTGGGTCCTGGGGCTGGGCTGTGGAGCGATGGCATCCCAGTCGGGAGTCTTCAGTTCCAGCAGGGGTGGACACATCAACTGGACCCCTGCAGATGGCTGATGTGTAGGCACCAAATAGCAGGGCACGTGGGCAGCAGGCAGTCAGGCAGCAGCAGATGGCAGGTGGGAGCCTGCTCGGGGCTCTGGGGGGCAGGAAAATGGCCTTCAGGGCAAGAGCGTGGTCTTCCGTGTGTTTTTGCGTGGCCAGCTTGATACGGAGTGATTCGGCACGTGAAAATCTTGGACGTCAGCGTGTAATTCGAGGAAAGGGCTTTAGCGCGTAAGCGCATCAGCGCACTCACACGATTCCATTGGTCCAAAGGCCCTTAGCGCATAAGCGGGTAAGTTACATTACGCGCGCGGGCGTTTCCCTCATAGCACGTGATGACAGAGCACACGTGGAAAAACTGCACGTCCGAGTGTCATCGCGTGTAATTGGATGAAAGCGCCCGCGTACACGAGTCTCTGACGTGTACGTGTGGGCCGGTTTAAAAGCCGCGTGTAGGATGCCATTTCCTTGTACTTGCTTTTCGTGGAGAGCAAGTGGGTGAAATCTGTACTTCTTGTCGGTTCACACATGATTACTTCACAGCGTTTCTAGTTCGTACTCCCTGTTACCTCTGACAGCTCTTTTCTGATTTTTTGTTGGGCTTGTTTCCTCAAACAGAGTTCACTTCTCCTTTTGTCCTGTCTCCTCAGACAGCGTACAATTCTTCTTTTGGCGGGGGAGTTGCCAACGTGCACAAGTGTGTATTTTTCACATTCTTTTTCCAGGCAGACGGTGAGTTCCGCACGTACTTAGCAACTGTGCTTGCCCCGTGTGTCGCGTTCCCCTTCAGAGGTCATTGTAGGCTGCGTTTATTATGCGTACGCTTATTTTTGTGTTTCTGGGTGCCACAGCGTAATGCAAGTTCATTTTTTCACGCACGTGGTCTACGAGGGGTTGTGTGCACGTTTAGTTTTGATTTTGGGCTGCCTATGCATCTTCCCCCAGGGGTCACAGACAGCCTTGTTAGAGCACTAGGGTACGAATTCCATCTGGTATCCTACCCCTTTGACCCCCAATTGCCGAGGACAATAGTTTACTGCAACTCCCATACGCACAACAACATCAGTGCCATGGCTGGGAGGCGACCAAGTGGTAAGGGAGGCAAAGGTGGCCGACCCTCAAAAGGTGGGCGTGGAGGGGCGCGGTAGGGGACGTGGCCGGGATTTGTAGGTTGCCCCTATTCCCCCATGTGTGGAGGAACAATCAGGGACACCCATGTCCCCCCATGGTTGAGGGAAACGTGGCTGACACCATCCAAGCTCAGCCCCTGTTGGACCAGCCCATTGTGGCACCTGACCTGGCACAGGATGACTCCCTGCCTGACTTCCAGGTCAGCAAGTCTAGGCCACGTGTGGCGGTGCAAGTTGTTGTCACCAATCCATGTGGATCTGGGGCAGCTATGTCATCTGCTGCCCACAGTATGCAGGGTGGGGAGGCTGCAGGGGCAGCTGCAGCTCCATCCGCCCCAGCTCTGACTCTCCCAGCCAGGACAGTGTCAGTCCCAGTCCATCAAACTGACGTTCCCCCTGCCAACATTACCCTGCAACCAATGACTGCATCAAGACCTATGGTCATTGTGCATTCCCACACTCCCACTACCCAGTCCACCTGTGATTCTTCCCCTACTGACCAGAGCGGCGTAAGCCACTCTGGCTCTGCTCCACCTTTAAAGAAGAGGAAGAAGGGTGCTCTGGCACGACAGGCTGAGACCCCAGACACGGCTACACACTCCGGTACCTCAAGGAAGCCTTGCTTCAATGATCTGGAACTTGATGCACTTGTGCGCTATGTGTCGGCACATAGCCACGAAATTTTGGTGACTGCAGGGTGCAAAACCACAACTGGTCAACGTAAGGCACACTGGCAGACCATCGCCGACCGCATAAGTGCCCTTGGATTTGTGAGGCGCTCAGCTGATGATTGCAACAAGCGGTGGAATGACCTGAAACGCAGAGCAAACAACAAGCTGGCCTCAAATCATGCCGCTACTGTGGTGACTGGCGGTGGGTCGCCACAAGAGGACAACAAACTCACTGAACATGAGTCTGTTGCTAGGGCCTTCGTCACAGAGGAACAGATCCAAGGTGTGGGAGGACTACCTGATTATGAAGCATTGTCTGGTGAGTGCCCATGCATTTGTGTGTAATGCATGTGTATGTTGTTTGGGTGATGGGTTCTGATTGAGTGCCAGGTGAGGGTGTGTGTGCCTGAGTGGTATGGGTCACCCATGTGCTTCATCCAAAACATTCAGCGGCCTTGGATTTGGGTGTGACAGTATCCCTTCTGCCCACATTAGTAATTTGGCTCAACATTACGGCAGTTGCCCTTGAAGTGGCATCTTGCAACAACATTGTTTGTATTTTTCAGTGTTCGTTCAGGCTGATTGTTTCAATTCTCCCACTTTGGCTACGCATTCCTCAGCCCTATTATCACATTTGTGACATGCTTCTGTCATTGATGAACCCCACATTGGACCACATGTGTTACCTTGTTAGATGAATGATTTGAACATTCAGGCCAATTGAGTATTGGCCTGATCACAGGAATTTTTGGGGCCTGTTTGAATGTGGAACATGATGGTTGTGCCCTGTCATGTTGAAGTGACAAACCATTGATGTGTACATCGGCCTGCAATCACTGTATTGTTGTACACTGGATGTGTTGCAGTGTGTGGCACATGCCTATTTTGTCACACTATGTAGCATTTTGCATCTTATCATGTCCATCTCACATAGATGGCTGACAGTATTCATTCACTGACATATGGATGTACTTGTGGAATGTATCATGGCTAAGGTACATGCCGTCTGTGTGATGGCATGTGCCATGTATGTGTATTGGACATGCCACTCACAGGCCAATGTGTGATGGCAGTGCTACCCAGCATGCAGAAAATATTTTGCTCTTCCATGTAAGTGTCATCAGTGTCTGCCTTTTGGGTCCCCTTCAAACTCATAGACAGTGCATGCATGGGAGGGTTATAGTCATGTGGGACATGTGTAAATCGTGTAAATCATGTACTGGTTATGTAGCTTGTCAGGCCTATTTGTGTGCTATGGTGCTAATACCTGTTTCCATTTTTTGTCTTTCATGTTTTTGCAGGGGATGACGCACTTGATGCTGTTGAGGTTGAGGAGATGGTGCAGACCCAGGAGGAATCTCAGGCACGACCGGGCACCAGTGGGGGATGTGGTGTGGTGGTGGGTGAGAACCCAATCTTGCTGCAGAACATTCTATCGAGGGGTGCCTCTGGGTGCACCTCCCAAGACCTCTATTCAGGTGCTGATTCGGATGATGAGACCTATGTGACGTCGCAGGTAAGTGTTTTTGGCAGGGATTCTGTTCTGTCCAACCCACCTGTACCAGGGGTAGAACCCTCTATGGGGATGTCAGTGTTGGTAAGTCCGCCTTTGGCGGTTACGGATGCAGGGTCACACTCCACAACATCTGATCCTGTTCATGGGCCAGCAGATCAGAGGGGGAATGCAGTCCTTCAGCCTCAGGCAGTGCCAGCACAGCAAGGCGCAGATCGCCTTGCCCCAAACAGGTGTGGTGCCCGCCGACACGGTGGCCGTACGCCACCAGGCAATACCGCATGGGAACAATCCATTTACGGTATGGCAACCCAACAGGCAGCATCAGTTGAGATGATGGCTCAAGCAATGGAGAGGGTGGCCACTTCCATTGCCCCGCTGAAAGGCAGATGGAGCTACTACAGCAGGGAACAGACTCCATTTGCCAATCACACAGGGAGGACATGTTGGCGTCCAACAGGGACAGACGGGCGGCACTGGAGACTCTACGCCAATCGATATCAATAGAGTCCCAGGGCCACAGGGAAGCCCTGAGGGTAGAACTCCATCATCTCAGGGAGACTCTTGTTGACCTTGAGGCTTCCACTAACTTGAGGACAGAACAGCAGCTGGAGCGGCTCACACGTTCACTCTCAGCTGAGATGCAGGCAACTCGGGAGGAGATCAGTGCATCACGTCAGGTGCTGCATGGGGATCCCCGCACTATAATCCTCCAAAACGAGACCTTCCACACCCGCATGCTTGCTGCCATGGAGGACCATACCAGGCTTTGCATGGGCTGCCTCCAATTGCACCACCATCTCCTGTGGCAGCAGCAGAGGGTGATCGTGACAGCAGCAGTTCTCCCACATTGGCATAGCCCATGAGCCCATGGAGGTGTTTTTTTTCCCCCAACATCCACACAGGTGGGTGTTGGTGCGCACCCTGTCCTCGGACCTCCTGGGTGCCCCCCCCAGGCCCCCACATGGCCATTTTTGATTTTTGATTTTTGTTTTTTTTTGGGGGGGGTTTTGCAGTGTGTTGCCTTAGGTGGCTCCCATGGGCATCCACTGTATTCCGGCTGGGCACATGCAGGCTTGTCCTGAGTTTGGGTTAGATGCTTGGGTTCATGAGACACACACCCCTCCTGCTTCCCGTTTCCATGGGCTTGCAAAGGGTGTGCCCAAGTGACATTGACTTACACGGTGACTTAGGACTCCCATGAGCTGTGTGGGCAGTCTGTAGTCAATACTGTGTATACATTTCTAGTGGATATTGTTGTTGAATTGTACACTGCATGGTGTATTGCTATGTGCTTGTGCATCCATGTCTTTCGCCTAATTTGCAGGTTAATTCCTCATGTCTTCACAAGGCCGTCTACTTTGGAGACGGAGTTCATGTTGTAAGCAGTGCACTTGGACATTTGCGTGGCAGCAGCACTGTACAGTTGGAAGTGGACGATCTGCTGGCATGATCAGGTTGTAAGACTACCACTACTTTAACTTAGTACTGTCATGTTTATGCTATGTTAGAGGTTGTGTAGCTGCATTGTATTGTTGGTAAGTATTTGGTCATGTGTGTTGTTAGTTCTACATTACTGGGAGCATATTGTGTGTGGGCAGTTTCCATTGAGGACACTGTACTTTGACACTTGTGTGATGTTTTGGGGATTGCTTTGTTTGCTCTCACATAGCATGACATGTCATGGTGTGTTGGGTGGCGGTGCTGGGGAGGGGTTGGGTGACATGGCACTGTTGTCATGTTGTATTTTGCAAGGGGATAATGATTTTTGCAGCATAGAAGTGTGTCTTTTGATGACACAGCATTGGTGGTGTTTGTGTAGGTAGGGCACACAATGTAACACTTCCAGGTGACCAATCTCAGGCTGGTATGGTTGTGACAGTTGACTGTCCCTTATGTCATCATCATTGATTGTCAGCTGGCATGTGCCAGGGCTGTGTGCACTCCACAGAGGTGTGATTTTAAGTGAAGTAATTATCCACCAGCTGTGTACGGGCTGCCTCACCCCGTGCCATTTCCCCTCCCATGCGCAGCAGGCGAGCTTGTGGTTGGGGATGTGGGGGCACCACCATATCCACAGGCAGGCCCCGGCGTGTTGCAACGTTGTGCAGGACACATGCTGCCACTATGATCCTGCACACTACTGGGGGAGCGTATAACAGCTGCCCGCCAGAACGGTCAAGGGAGCGAAAGCGTGACTTGAGCACTCCGAATGTGTGCTCCACTATGCCCCGGGTTGCAATGTGGGCTGTGTTGTATCTTACCTCGGGTGGCGTGGTGGGGTTCCGAATTGGCATCATCATGTGGGTGCTCAGAGGGTAGGCACTGTCCCCTGGGGAGGTGGTGATGGGTATCATTAGTGGGGTTGTGACATTGCTCAGTATCTGACATGCATGCATGTGCTGTGGCATTCATACTCACCGAGCAGCCATGTATCGCCATGCCGCCCAGCTTCTAGGTCCTGGTTTAGGGTTGACATTCTGTAAATAAAACTGTCGTGGGTGGACCCTGGATAGTTGGCATATACTGAGGTGATGATTCCCTTGGCATCACATACTACTAGGATGTTGATGAAATGCCAGTGCTTGTGGTTTCTGTAGATGTGCTCTGATGCCCTGGGGGGATGTAGAGCCACATGGGTGCAGTCAATGGCACCTAGCACTTTGGGGAAGTGTGCCACTCTGTAAAAATCCTGGACGAAAGCCTGCCTTTCTGCAGGTGTTCTGGACAGGTATATGTGCCTGCGGACTGATGGGCGTGCAGTCATGATGGCCAAGACCTGGTGTAGGCAGCATGACTGCGTGGCCTGTGACACCCCCCCACTATAGCAGTTGTCCGTTGAAATTATCCAGTGGCCAAGAAGTGCATTACATTGAGGACCTTCTGCAGGGGGCTGAGTGCTTGGGAGCACAGGGTGGGTGATGTGAGGTCCTCCTCCCACTCACTGACCAGGTTGAGTATTATGTGAGGTGGAAACCTGTACTTCCCATACACCTGGTCATCAGGCATCCCAAAAAGGCTGGTTCTGGGTGTAAAAATTCTGGGCCTGACTATCCTCCTCCTCCTCCTGCGGTATCCCACGACCACTGCTGCTAGGAACGGTATATTCATTCTGGCGTCTGTGCTTGTTTGTTGTTTGTGCGCACTTTTATGCTGCGCAGGACCACGTATGCCTGCTTCCTGCTGGCGTACGTGTTTCCGGATTAGCGCATCTTTTTTGGCACAAGCGTTAGCCCCGTTAGATTCCATGAATATGTGTTTTGAACGTGCGTGTGGGCGTTCCGCGCACTTGCCTCCTGTACTTCCCCCGTGATGCCCACATTTTCATGAGTTGTTCCCCATTCCGCGTGTCACGCCCCCTGTTCCTCCTACTTTTGTTTTGTGCACCGCGCTATGTGCGATTTCGCTGTGAGTTTAGCGTACGCTGTTCGGAGACGTGTGCGCCAGCATGTGCCACGCAGAATTTTGGCGCACATCCTGGAACTTCCTCGCGCACGGACTTCCATGAATCGCTGTGTGCGGGTTTCACTGCAATTTTCACACTGGCACTGTGATTCGCACGCTTTCGCACGCTTTCGCACGCTTTCGCACGCTTGCGCTGAAAATTTCAGCGCACATTATCTTCTCTTTTCCTTCTTCTACCTGAAACATCACTGTCCCCAACATGTGCAACTCGCATCTACAGTGATTATTTTTTCCTCCCTGCAACAAAACCACTCCAACATGGAGATTTGCATATTCCTTCCTTCACATCTTTGAATGCTTGTTCTCATAGTTCATTGTACTCCTATTTTACATCCCTTTTCATCAATTCTCTCAAAGGGAATGTGATATCTGCAAAGTTTCGAATGAATTTGCTGTATAATTCTGCTAGCCATAGCAGTGCACATAGCTCACCATTATCCAAGGTTTTTGGAGGCTCTATAATGGCCTTCACTGACTGAACGTTTGATCTGTAACCACCCTTTGAAAAGATGTCACCTAAACAATCTACTCCTCCTTTTCTAAATTGGCACTTGCTACACTCTACTCTCAGTTTTCTTTCCTCTAGTGTTCTTAAAAATGCATTTGTCTTCCATCATGCTCCTCCCTGAAGTTAACATAAATCAAAATGTCATCTTGGAACACTATTATCCATTCAATTTCATTTAACATAAGTGTCATAATGTGTTTGCATACTGCTGCTGTAGAAGTTAATACAAACTGCATCGTTAAATAGTGAAGCATCCCGAATAGTGTGATGAATTTAGTGTACCTCTTTGCGTCCTTATGCATACATTTTGATGATATGCTGCAGACAGATATATTGTGGTAACCAAATTTGCTGCACCATTCAAATTAAGCATTTCTGAAATTACTGGAAGTGTGATTTTTTCGACAACTGTTTAAAAAAAATATCTCAAGTCCATTGATACTCTTAACTTCCAACTTGCCTTCAGTGCTACTACTATAGGCAAAATCTAAGCAGCAACTCCTACCAGTTCTAACACGATATCCTTCAGAAGTCTTTCCAATTCCTTTTTTACTCACTCTCTCGTAGAGATGACAATTTTCCTTACAGTATGCAAAATCAGTTCAGGTGCTTCCTTAAGGATTATGTTATGGACATATCTCTTCATTTGCCTATGCATTCCTTACTCCTGAAAATTGGGCTCTTTCTGCATCATGCTACACTCGTCCTTTAACTTTACCTTGTTCCATGAAGACTGATACAGGATGTTCACTTCCTGCACTCAACCTGATATCCAATTCAGCCTAATCTTCCCAACCATATACATTCGCTCCTTCACCTCTTGCATGCATCCGTTGAATTCTACCAAAGCATTTCCATACCCTTGTATTATTATAGTTGAACCGTCAAATTCCAAGTGATTCTTGATATCTAGTTTATATAACTGTGTACTATATCCCCAGTCACACATATGTGCCTATCTTTCTCTAGGAATTATAGTATACAGGGACCCAGAGTCTACAATCAATTCGGTGTCTAGACCATCAATTCTAAATATAAACATTGGGGTTTCCCTTTGTCTCTTACTGCAGTTACTACTTGCACCTCACACTACCTGGTCATTTCCTCCATATACATACAATTGCAAAGTGACCCCACATATTACAGTTTGAGCATCTTTGATATTTTGCTGGACAATCTCTCCAACTGGCAAACTATCCACGCTTCCCGCATATGAAACATTTTCCCTTTTAGGGTTAATTCCTTTCCCCATCATATCTTTTAGTTAAAATTGAAAAAGTTGCTTGTCTGGGAAGTGTTCATACTTTGCCAGTTGTAATATGTACTACAGTCATAAAGTTGGATCACCACTTATCCACGGTCTTTCTTGTGTCACTCCACTATTTGTGTGAATAATCTGATCCCTTATTACCTCATCTAAGATTACACCTCTACCAAAGTTGGATGGTATTGCTAATTTCTTTAGGGCACTCGCATATTCCTCTGCTGGTTTGTTGATTCCTTGGTTCTGTGAGAAGAAATATCATTGGTTTAGTGCTGCGTTCATCTTCAGAAAATAAACATATAATTGTCCCATCACTGTTTCATACACATTTCTATCTTTGCCCTCTCCTCCCCTAATGGCGGTAGTTCCCTGTACTTCCTACGTCCTTCTAGTCCCAAGGTGTCTTGTTTTCAGCTGGTGTGAATCCTTCATAATCTATGGTGCTAATGTAATCTTCCAGTATTCCTTTCACTCAGTTCATGATAAGGGGGAGTTGCTAAAAGGGTTGGGGAGAGCGCATTGTTATATTCTGAGTTCCTCTCTTTTTTTGGCAACTTGTACTTTTCCTCCTCATTCTTGATGTCTTTGGCACGCCTTTATTTCTATCCGCCGTGAAGTATATGTGTCTGGGTTCCAGTCTCTATCAGTACACCTTTGATTCCCGTTAGGCTCTGAAAAGCTTCAGAGTGTCACTCAAGTTCTTCACACATTAAGGTCCATCCTTCTAATACTCACATTCCGCACACACCTTGCAGTTCGTTTCTCTAACTTTGCACATGAATAGTTTGTTTCAGCAGCAAGACTGTTGGTTTTCTTGTGGATTCTGCCACCCGCCAACGGTCCAACTTGCCTCAGTGGTGTCTTGGTTTCTCAATTAATTCTACCATGTGCTAATGGTCCATCGCTGCCTATGACCCTCTCCTTCCGTGGCACATAAAGGGTGAGTCAAGTTCCATCTCCAGTGGTCTCACCCTGGTGTCTTGCCTCCTGAGGGTCACTGAAAAGTTACAATCCCAGTGACATTTTACATTCCATCAGTTCTTCATGTAAGCGACTTCAATTCAACACTACAGCTAAGTCAATGCCTAGTCTGGGAAGCTGATGGAAGCCCTTATTGATGTATTTTTATGTCCAGTTCGTTTACTCTGGATGACAACCCTTATATAACACTCCTCTCTCAGAATCCCCCTGACCCCGCTGAGCCAAGAAGTAGGTTTGTTTTGCAAATTTAAAAGGTTTATTTGAAAATTAAACAATACATATCTATCACACTTTTATAGTAAATTAATATTTGATAGCACACTTGTGAGGATGATAGTGATCAACAATGGATAATGTTACAGTGGTACACTCTTTTTGATGGCTTAGAAGTGATATAAAGAGGATAAAATAGCTGAGAATGCTTTTATGGCTTCAAGGACAATGCAATGATGAATGAAAATGCAGTACAGAAAATAAACTTGATATGACTTCAACAAAAGATTTCTTTGACAATCCCCCCCCCCCCCCTTTATGCAAGGTAAAGAGATGGAAGGATAGCACACAGTTCTCAGGAATGCAATCAAATATAATTCAGTTCCCCCCTAGCAAGCTTAGAGGAAAACAGGTAGGAGTTTTAAACACAGGCAATATACTTTGATGTGGTATGCAAAGAAGTGAAAAATATGCTAAAATGATTTTAATTCCCTTTAGAGGTTCCGGGTGGGTGACAGCTACTTTTTATTAGTTCAGGATCACTTTAGCAATGCTCTATGAATGATTGTCAGGTTGCAAACGAATTTCAGCAAAGGAAAGCAAGGACAAATCTTTTTACACGTGGCTGAAATTAAGCAAAATGTCAAATCGCTGCAAATTTAGTCATGTGCGTCGAGCGCAATTACGGAGCCAGTATGAGGAGTAGCAAGTCGGTTTGAGCATATTCGAAAGCTTGGGATCTCAGCTTCAAATTAAAAGTTAGATCTCGCTTCTATCACAAACGGTTCCGGAGATACGGCCGATTTAGTAAAGGTAGTGTTTCGGATTTTAAATTTTAAAGCTCAGAATGACAGATGACAGTTTTCAGGTTTAAAGATGATAGAATGACACGATGCTAGGAGGCAGTTCTAAATAGGTTAAAATAGTTTGGATTAGATTATTTTAAACTAAGAGATTGGGTTTTGCACAGTTCTGGCGGTACTCACACTATATTTTGGACAGGAATGCGACTTCGCCACAGATCGGGTCAGGATTGGATTGCGGTTCCCTCGCCACGGACGGTCTCCTCCTGGTTCTGCTCACTGGATAATTCTACCTTCTGGGTCAGCTCCGCTAGCGGCACTGCACAGCGGTCTGGATCTCTGGTTCTGACAAATGTTCTCGGCACTGCATGGCGGTCTGGTCTCTGGTTCTGACAAAAGTTCTTGGCAAAAATTCAAACAGCTCGCCCGGCTGTTGAATAGTTTGCAAATGATTTGGAGGCCTGCTGAAAAAGGATTCAGCTTGTGGATTCAGGCCTCTCTGCTACAAATTCTGGAGTTAATTTCTGGTCTCTGGAGATTGATGGATTTGAAGTTGGGATCTCTGGATGTGAAGTCTGAAGTCAAAATGCACTGCAGAAAGTGAAAAAGCAAGCCCTATCTGGCTTCCAGGGCCCTTTTTATGTGTTTAGAAAGTGGGTGGGTCGGCTAATTCTGCATGCCCAACCCTCTCAATTTATCATTGGCCAGTTCCTCCTCTCTTCCTTGATTGGGGGAACTGGGTTGTGAGTCAGACTGATGAGGTAGGTTTATGGTCAGAGGATCCTCCCCTTGTCAAATTGCACACAAATCTATTTCTGATCCAAATACATATTTATGTACCATTTTTCTAATATTATACGTCCAGTAAACATATTTTTGTAGCACCAAACCATCCGATCCCTGTCTTTGTAAGATGTTGTGTCCACTTATGACAGAATTCTGCCCTTTTCACCCAGATCACAACCTCTAAACCTTTCCCGATTTTACACAAATGTGCACCAGGGATATGGGTTTCAGATGATAAAGTGTCAGATTTTTAACATGCATACATTTGGAGTAACAACCTTTTTTTCTGATACTATCCGCAAGAACATACCACAGGGTCCTAACACCTCTTAAAAGGTGCACAGAAAAATCACAAGAATGATGATGTTATTTATATCATTTTTATAAGTCTGCACTATGAATTTTTGTTCTGATCTTGATGGTCGTGCAGATTATTGAACCTCTGTCCCCAAGTACCGCACAGACAGAAAGGATACACTATCTGTGCAATCTTTGAGGCCACAGGTGTGTTGAGCCGTCAATCAGGTAGCAGGAACGCCGGAAGGACCCCTGGCCGCTGCAAGGCAATGGTTAATGGTTAAACAGGAGCAGTGCAATTGATACGGGTAACGGGTAACAATCAGTATTAACAAGGCTTACCCAGGAGTGTTGCAATTAGGGTCCTAAATGTGGTAAGAGCCACAGATTGTTGATGGTGGTGGTGAAATAGGTGTTCTGCACGGCTCGAAGGTGAGACACACCTGGGTCTGATGTAGATGGACCAACAAGGCAAGAAGGTCAAAACCAAGTTCCAAGATTCTAAGTTCAAAGAGGATAATCTAAAGGCAGTCCAAGAGAGTTCCAAAGTTAAGGAGCCGGGGAAAACAAGGCGGAATCCAAGAAACAGAAATCCGAGGGGTAGGCAAGACAAATCCGAAGAAAAGTCCGAGGTCACAAAATCCGTGATCAGAAACAGGTAAACCAAAGCGCTACACAATCCTCAAGAGATCAGCATTGAAGCGCTGTACCCACGTTGCCAAGATGCTTTTAAACTGATTAAGTAACCATTTGATGCATCTCATGGACGTGGGAGGCGTGATGTGGTCACGGGACGCTGGATGTTCGTTGCCGTGGGAGTCTCCGTGGGCGTGACCAGCCGTGAGCGCGCCTCCATGGTAACTGCCAGCGAAACAAAGGACGGTAGATGCCGGGGCTACAGGCTGGTGTCCTCCTACGCCAGGCAAACTGCTGGTTCTTTCTATGTGTAAGGACTGCTCTTGTTGTTAGGTGTGGTGTGGGGCGTGTGGTTGTGCGGTTCTTGACGGGGCGAGCAACGGGAGACGTGACAGAGCCCCCAATCAAAGGCCCACGACCCCATGGGCTGGACGGGTTATCTCGATGAAAGCGAGCAACCAGACGTGGGGCATGGACGTCCCGCGAGGGAACCCAGGAGCGTTCTTCAGGGCCATACCCCAACCAGTCAACCAGATACTGGAGGCGACCCCTGCAGAGACGAGAACCCAGAATAGCACTGATCCCATACGTATCCGGGGAGGTCACAGAAACAGGGGCAGGAGATTGGACCATCCGGGTGGCAGAAAGACAGGGCTTGAGTAGGGAAGTTTGGAACACCGGGTGGATATGCCAGGAAGAGGGAATAGAAAGCCGTAGGGCTACCGGGTTCAGAACATGTGAAATCTTGTAGGGACCGACAAACCGGGGCAACAGTTTCCGGCAACCAGGGATACGCAAATGGCGAGCCGACAGCCAAACACGGTCCCCAACCTGATAAACAGGAGCCGCCACCCATTTCTTGTCGGCCTTGGTATTCATAGAGGCTTGGTCTTCCCGCAAATGAACCAGTGTCTGGGCATGGATAGATTGCAGATCCCGAGCACAAAAATTGGTTGCGGGAGTGGAGGAGGAAGCAAAATTGGGGAGAGGGAGAGAACGAGGGTGCTGTCCATAGAATGAATAGAAGGGGGAGAACCCGGTGGACGAATGCCAGGCATTGTTGTATGCAAATTCAGCCAAATGGAGCAGGTTCAACCATGTATCCTGATACTGAAGGGTCAGGCATCGCAGGTACTGTTCGGGAGCCTGGCTTACCCTCTCGGTCTGGCCATCGCTCTCCGGGTGGTAGGCTGAGGAGAAGCGGGCATGAATGCCAAGGAACTTGGCAAGGGCCTGCCAAAAACGGGATGTGAACTGCGTACCGCAATCGGATACAATGACTTTTGGAAGACCAAAGATACAGAAGATCGACTTGAAGAATGGTTGGGCCAGTACAGGGGCTGAGGGAATCCCGTGACAAGGAATGAAACGGGCCATCTTAGTATAGGAATCGACTACCACCCAGATGGAGTCATACCCTTGTCTGAGAGGCAAATCTGTAATGAGGTCCATAAAGACCGTATGCCATGGTTTGGGAGGAATAGGTAGGGGCTGAAGGAGACCCACGGGAGGACCCCTGCGTGTCTTGCACTGTGCACAGATGGAGCAAGTGTTTACATAATGTTGCACGTCGTGTCTCATAGATGGCCACCAACACCACCGCTTTAGTAACTCCAAGGTGCGATGCTGTCCAGGGTGCCCATTGATGGCCGCGTCATGAGACCAAGCAAGTGCCTGGTTACGTACATCGCTAGTGGGGAGAAATAACTTATCTTGTATGAAGGGCAACCCTTCCTGAAGTACCAAATCCCATTCTGTTAGTGCTTGTGGATGATGTGAAGCCCACTGTCGGATGAGAGTTAGCATGGAGGGAGGAGGAGTACACATGCATATGACATGACCTTCGTTCAGAAGAGTATCTGGGTATAGGGGCAAAGAATCCCCTCCGGGCGAGCGAGATAAAGCATCGGCCTTACCATGTGAAAGCCCTGGTCTATGTTTTACCACAAAGTCATAGGCGGCAAAAAACAGGTGCCAACGCACTTGTCTGCTGTTCAAACATTTAAGGGAGGCCAGGTCCTGCAGGTTTTTGTGATCTGTGTAAACCACGGTTTGATGTTTGGCCCCAATGAGATGGTGTCGCCAGGTCAGTAATGCATCCTTAATGGCCAGTAACTCCTTCTAGGTGACTGTGTAATGGGACTCGGAAGGTGTAAATTGAGTGGAATGCTACGGGATGCAGCTGACCCGTGGAGGGACAGGGTTGGGAGAGCACTGCGCCTAATGCAAAGGAAGAGGCATCGGCCTCCACAACAAACGGGAGTTCGGGGTCGGGATGCTGTAGTACAGGAGCTGTGGTGAATCTAGCTTTGAGTGTCTCAAAAGAACGCTGATGTTCTGAGATCCAACAAAACTGGACCCGAGGACTGGTCAAGGCAGTCAGTGGTGAAACAATGGATGAAAAACCGGCAATGAAACGCCGATAAAAGTTGGCAAAGCCCAAAAACGACTGGAGCTGTATTAGACAGGTTGGAGCGGGCCAGTCGATGATGGCACGGACTTTGGACATGTTCATGGATAGACCTCCAGGTGTAATAAGAAAGCCTAGAAACTCTACTTCCCTAGTATGAAACACACATTTCTCGGGTTTGGCGTAGAAGGAATGTCTTTTTAGCCGAGTTAGGACTTCTGTGCCATGGCCTATGTGTTCCTCCAGTGAGGACGAAAATATCAATATATCGTCTAGGTAGGCCACAACAAAAACATTTAAGACGTCAGAGAATACTTTGTTAACAAAACGTTGAAACGTAGCGGGGGCATTGCAGAGACCGAAAGGCATTACAGTGTACTCGAACAGCCCTTGTCGAGTACAAAATGCCGTCTTCCACTCGTCTCCGCTACGCATACGAACCAAGTTGTACGCCCCCCCCCGAAGATCCAACTTAGTAGAGATGGATGCCTTGGTCAATCGGTCTAGTAGCGTGGAGATTAGGGGTAAGGGATACCGATTCTTGATGGTAACGGCGTTCAATCGACTGTAATCAACACAGGGACGTAAGTCACCCTCTTTCTTGGGCACAAAACAAATCGGACTAGCAGCTGGAGAGCTAGAGGGTCGTATGTGACCTAAGCATAGGGCTTGTTGGATGTATTCTTTGAGTACCAACTCTTCCGATGGAGATAAGGAGTATATTCTGCCCTTTGGTATAGTTGCCCCAGGAACCAAATCAATGGGGCAATCATAGGGTTGATGTGGTGGTAGGCCTTCTGCCGTGACTTTGTCAAAGACCTCTCGGAATTCATGATAGACAGCGGGCCCCCACAGTGTGTGGCCCCCACAGTGTGTGGGACGTTCATAGATGGATCTGTCTCCTCAAGGCTGGTGGAGGCCATAGCCCCAAGGACAGTGGCCGGGGATGAAATCGTAGTGGACTTGATCAAACAGAAGTGTTGGCAAACTTCAGATTCAAAGGTGACCTGTCCATTGCGCCAGTTAATCAAGGGATTGTGTTGTTTGAGCCACGGAATGCCTAAAATGATCCTGAACTGCGGCGTGGAAATGAGATCAAACGTTAGCGTCTCTTGGTGCGTGCCCTGAATCTCCACTAACATGGGAGCGGTCTGGTACTCAATGGGACCAGAGACAAGTGAGGTACCATCGACCGCTTGTACCGGCTCTGGATACTTTTTCTTGATCAAGGGTAGGTTAAGGTCGTGAGCCAGCGAAATATCAATAAAGCAGCCAGTGGCCCCGGAGTCGACCACAATCTGTACTGAGTGTGCCAAATCTCCGGCTGGTTTCAGCTGGGCCTGGACCTCAGTCGGTCTGATGGGACCAAATACAGGCTCATTGGGGGTCAGAGAAGGACTCGCTCGTACCCCCATGCCTAGGTGCGAGCCTTCTGGAAACCCGATGTTTTATTTTTAGGGCGGCGAGGACATTCTTTGACATAGTGCCCTAAAGTACCACAATAGAAACAGGTGTTATCGGTTCTCCGACGTTCCCGTTCGGCCTGAGTGATGGGACTCCGGATACCGCCGATTTGCATGGGTTCCGGAGCAGAGACGGATGGGGCTGGGAGAGTCTGATTGGAAAAAGCCATCTCTGCTTTCCTCTCAGACCTGCGAGAGTCCACCTGTAGAGCCAAGTCCACTAACTCAGGGAAGACTGAGGGAAGAGCTGGCACTACAGAAAGAGCGTCTTTCATGTGGCTACAGAGACCACGGTAGAACACTATGGCTTTCTTTTCTTCAGCCCACGAGGTCTCTGCAGCCAATTGAATGAAACGCGTGTTGTACTCAATCAGAGTTTGTTTTCCCTGTGTAAGATCAAGCAATTCCAGGTCTCGGGATTGTGCCTTATACCTGGTGGTAAAAACCTTTGCCATTTCTGTCACCAGTAGATCAAAATTGTATAGAGCAGGGTGGTTGCTCTCTAGTAATGGGTTCGCCCAAATGGCCGCTACACCTGACAGGTGAGAAAGAAGGAAAACTGCCTTGGTAATAGAGTCAGGAAAAAGCTAGGGTCTACACAAGAAGTGAAGTTTGCACTGGTTGAGAAAGGTACGCTATTTCCTGGGATCCCCCTGATAACGTTTGGGGGCAGCAAGAAGAAAGAAAGTTGGAAGGACCACTGGAGTGGGGACTGTGGGTGCTGTGGACGGATGTGCAGGCGGATCTGGGGGGGTGGGGTCGCCAAACTCGGCATCTGCGAATAAAGGGGCACGTGTGCTTTGTAGGGCATCGAGTCTATGGTGGATAGCCGTTGTGGCTGCGGCCATGTCGGTCCTAAGGGCTGCAATCGCTTGCATTAGAGCGGCCAAAGGGTCCCCGGAGGAGTTATCCATAATCTGGACGACCAGGAGGGCTTCACAGTCTGTTCTGATCTTGATGGTCATGCAGATTATTGAACCTCTGTCCCCAAGTACCGCACAGACATAAAGATACACTGTCTGTGCAATCTTTGAGGCCACAGGTGTGTTGAGCCGTCAATCAGGTAGCAGGAACGCCGGAAGGACCCCTGGCCGCTGCAAGGCAATGGTTAATGGTTAAACAGGAGCAGTGCAATTGATGCGGGTAACGGGTAACAATCAGTATTAACAAGGCTTTCCCAGGAGTGTTGCAAGTAGGGTCCTAAATGTGGTAAGAGCCACAGATTGTTGATGGTGGTGGTGAAATAGGCGTTTTGCACGGCTCGAAGGTGAGACACACCTGGGTCTGATGTAGATGGACCAGCATGGCAAGAAGGTCAAAACCAAGTTCCAAGATTCTAAGTTCAGAGAGGATAATCCAAAGGCAGTCCAAGAGAGTTCCAAAGTCAAGGAGCTGGGGAAACAAGGCAGAATCCAAGAAACAGAAATCCGAGGGGTAGGCAAGACAAATCAGAAGAACAGTCCGAGGTCGCAAAATCCGTGATCAGAAACAGGTAAACCAAAGCGCTACACAATCCTCAAGAGATCAGCTGTGAAGCGCTGTACCCACGTTGCCAAGATGCTTTTAAACTGATTAAGTAAGCACGTGATGCATCTCATGGACGTGGGAGGCGTGACGTGATCACGTGGTCACGGGACGCTGGATGTTCGTTGCCGTGGGAGTCTCCGTGGGCCTGACCAGCCGTGAGCGCGCCTCCATGGTAACTGCCAGCGAAACAAAGGACGGTAGATGCCGGGGCTACAGGCTGGTGTCCTCCTACGCCAGGCAAACAGCTGGTTCTTTCTATGTGTAAGGACTGTTCTTGTTGTTAGGTGTGGTGTGGGGCATGTGGTTGTGCGGTTCTTGACGGGGCGAGCAACGGGAGACGTGACAATTATCCATCTTTTTAAAATTATGCTCTGGCCCCAAAGGGGTGTGGTTTTCCAAAGCACATGGTGGAATTTCTGGTTTATCCACTTCCCCCAAGCTCAGCTTGCTCACAGATGCAGTGCCCCTCCCAGTTTCTCCCAAGAGGAAGCCATTTTATGACCCCCCCAATATAACATTTGACGGAGTCCAGGACAGGGCTTTGTTCAATTTCCTGCAGTCTGCAGGTACCACTCCCCTAATTCAATCAGAGAGGTGTCATCTCCTTTTGGCAGGGGCAGCAGGATGCGCAGCTGCTGAATTCCCTCTCCTGTCGGGGGTAGTTGTCAGGCAGAATCCAGTTTCATTAAGCCAGGCTTCAGCTAAATGTCACTTTTGTTCCCAGTTTTTCTTAATTCAAATCAAACTCACAATTGTTACACATGCAGCTAGAATGCTGATTCTAAGTTCAAATCTATGACATTTAACAGTTGCAAACTATGTGACACTCAAAAGTAGGTCCCTCATTTAATTTAAACATTTCGATTTTAGTGGTTTTAAATCCAATTTCAGTTAAGCTGCTGACATCCACAGCTCAGCCAGTATTGTCATAAACATTGTTTTGGGCTCTTCATCTTTCCAGATTTTGTATGCACACAAAACTTCATTCTGCCAGATGTCTGCTGGTGTTCGGTAAGATTTTTGAATATCCTGCAATGTTTGAAATAAGCATTTTGAGCTTGCATTCAGGGAAACAAAGGTGATATTAAAGCGATTTTTTTAGCCAACCGGCACTGCTGTTTTTCCTTTGGCACACATTTCACTCATGGCACTCCAGGCCCATCATGCTTGCACTGGTGGGTGGCAGGTTAGGCAACCATTTTGGTGTGTGCACAAACTGCACGGTTTTCCCGGATTCTGGCGCAACTGTGGGCTTTTCCACCATCTTGGATTTTCTAAGCCCACAGCACCAAATGTTGCAGCTTAATAGTCCAAACGTGGGTGTGGACACCCAACATTCAGTTGCGTGTCCATATGGGTAGGTCAGGGTTAAATCGAATCCTAACATGTGTCACCAATTGTAAAAACTGGAAGTGTTGAGTATTGAGTTCAATCTTTTATTGTGTTTCAGCTACAGGACTTGCTTCCACCTTCCTCTCCAACTCCTTGTTTCTCCTTGAACATCCCCCAGCATTCTCCCCATTCCTTATTCTAGATTCCCAACCCCACATTCTCAACTTCACTCCAGAACTATATACGCCAAATCCCTCTATATATGAATTGTATTATTTTCAATAAACTCTATGCTAAGTATCACATCTTTACCCGAACATTCCTATTAAAAAAAGATATAGATTAAGAAGGTAGACCAGTCCTTGAGCTTCATCTCCAGCAATTTGCCAAAGGCTCCATGATTTAACCCAAGCAGATACCCTGAACTTCTGCACAATTCCAGGTGGTGGCCTGCCACTATGCGTGGGGGAAGGCACCAACCCATCTCCTGTGTACCAGGCTTCCCCTACTGCTGAGTGGCAAACAGCACAGTCCCCAGATGAGCAAAGGTACATCCAAGGCTAAATGTTGTTGTATCTGTTGCTGAACCATTTTGGCTCTGCAACAAACGTAGCATCTAGTAATGAGAGGCGGCGGTAGACTGACCCGTCTGCCTCCTTATTCCACTAACAGCATAGACACGCTGACTGACAGGAGAGGAGTCAGTGTTATTATTATGTGGATAGACTGGCCTACATGTACTGGAGGCCAGCCTATCCATATAATAACACTTGACATCTTTGCTTAACCCTTGGGTACTGTGCTTGAAGTGTAAAGTAAACATGGTAAGTGTTATTTTGTGGACTAGACTGACCGACTTATCATGTTTGCTTTGCCCTTTATGCAGAGTAGCTATGCATCAAGAGTAAAGAAAACATGGCCAGTTTTATTATGTTGCTAGACTGGCCTACATTAGTAGTGCTAGTCTCCAAATATTTTCTTAGTGTCACATGTTATTTTTACTTGCCATCAAAGGTAAAGCAAATGTGATAAGTGTTATTGCATGTCTAAAATTGTCTACATGTAATATAGGCCCACCTATCCACGTAATACCAGATTTTCTTTACCCTTGATGCCAAGTAAAAAATACCATGCCACATTAAGAAAGTATATGCAGACTGGTACCACTAGTGCCAGTCTACATATACTTTCTTAATGCGGAATGGAATTTTATACTTGCCATCAAGGGTAAAGCAAATGTGATATTATGTGGATAGGCTGGCCTACATTCGTGGTGCTAGTCTACATATACTTTCTTACTCTTGCATGGCTTTTTTTACTTAGCATCATGAGTAAACGCAAATGTGACATTACGTGGATAAGTTGACCTACTTTAAATGTAGGCCAAGCTAACCATGAAATAACACTTATGATGTTTGCTTTACATTTGATGCCAAGTAACAAATAACATGTTGAGTGTTTTACGTGGCTAGACTGGCTCACATTGGTAGTTCCAGTCTGACCATATGTTCTCGCTGTGTTATGGTATTTGTATTCTTGGCATAAAGGGTACATGCAAAGTGTAATTATGTGATAGACTCCCCTATTTTAGTATATCCAGTCTGGTACTTGCTTTCTGTGGCATGGCATTGTTTACTGGCTGGGAGTCCGTAAGGGTGATAATGGCATATATTGGTGCAGTCTGCATGAACATTTAAGGGCACAACCAGCTGGCTTATTTTGTGGACAAAGGCATCATGTAAATGCATTGGAAAATGGCACTGTGCTCTGTTGTATTGTGTGTTTTTTTCATGTGCTACTATCATAACCGATTGCAAATTGTGTGGCCTTTTACAAAAAATTTCAGGGAAAGTGCTGTAAAACGCAACATGTTAACCCATTATTTAAAAAACAAATGTCTTGTGGGGAGAATCTCCCTATGCTGTACCCTGCATGTTTGGTTCACGGTCCCTCATTGCGCTCGGTAGCTCACTCATATCGGGCTCATACATTTACGCATCTCCAGTTCAAAAATTCACTAGCTGCCGCAGCAATCTATCACTGCAAAAGTCCATGGATCTATAAGTGAAGAGATCATATGTAGACCAGTTCGTCAGCACAGATTAGCACCTGAATGAAATCACCCTACGTGTCACCAGCATTAGTTTTTTAAAAGAGTGTTTAGGTATTGCAAAATGTCATCTCCATGAGGGAAAATGATCACCCACTTCCAACCCATTATGAGCATCAACCTAACAAGAATGGCAAGATGTTCCATGGGCACAGCGAACAAAGTGAGGGAACGGGTGCATCCCTGACTTATATCCCATCCCAAAGGGAACTCCTCAGGTATGGAGCAGGTGACCTTTAAATCGGAGTACAGTAACACAAGCCATCCCAGAAAATATGTGCCCACAATGAACTTGCAAAAAACGAAAAAAGGAAATGTGAAATTGAGTTGAATGCCTTTTGAACATTAAGAAAGGCAGGTGCTACCTGGTTAGAGGGATTGATCCAGGATAGGATGGCAAACAGTTTCCCGAGATTAAGAATTATCAAACATCCTTATAATAATAATGCCTGGCTGTGACAGGTTGATCAAGAAAGTCATATGGTAAACCAGCCTGATAGTAAATATTTCGTCAAATAACTTTGCATCGATATTTATCAGGGACATAGATTTATATGAACCACAAAATTTGGTATCACATTCTGGTTTAGTCAGTAATGCAATAAAGATCTTCCAAGTGGATGGGGGTTTGTCCCACCTAACATGAATCTCAGTAAACCTCCAGCAAGGTTGCTTCTAACTCTCCTCCTAAAACTAACTCCTCATAAAAATGGGAGGTTAGGACATCCTGGCTAGAGACCTGAGCAGAGGGTAAATCACTTATGGTTATGTGGTTCTACCTGAGAGTGGCACAGTTGCCAAGTTCTATTGCATTGGAATCACCAAAGCATGGCAGTTCTATCTCCACAAAGTGGTCTGCAATGTCATGGCAGGATGAATGACTGCATCTTGTGAAGATGGCCTGATCCGATCTGCAAAAGACAGTGTTAAAGTCAGTGGGAGAGGTGCATCTACTGCCAGACTCTCCCAGGATTGCTTGGATGACAGACCTAATCTTACAATAACTTAAAGAAGTCCCATAGAGTCAAGGGCAAGTGGACAGAAACATTATTAAGTTAAATACACTGAAGAATATGGGATCTAACCTTGGTACGGGGATATTTAGATTACAGCCCCCTAAGGTTCAGTGCTATGAGAACCAGAGAGTGGTTTGCAAAGGTGCAGGGGAACATTGAGATATGTCAAAGTCAAGGATGGGACACAGCAGGAACCAGGATCAAATCAAATCAATGTGGGAATGTATATTATGCATAGTGGAGTAGTCAGAGTATTCCTAATGTGTGGTCTTTGGTAGGCACATCTATGCAACCCTGTCTGCTACTTCTGTCAGTGCCTGAGGATTAGTTCCAGATATATCAAGGGGGACCTTCAGAATCATGTTGTATTATTGGACCAGATTATTGCTGCACCTAAATAATGTTGATATTTGATAGCTTTTGTAACAGTGGGTAAACTATGCACAGCCCATATGTATTTGACAAGACCTAAGACCATCAGGAATTTCTCCATTCATTGTGTATATCCACAGAGTCAGCATGGGAAGATAAGGACCTGTGTAGCAAGGTGAGAACCCCCCTCTCACACCACAGGAGAATGAAGTGTAGAATATACCATTTCCCTACTCCCTAGAAAAGCTTTTTGTTTTTATAGCCACACTGGTGTTTCTCCAGCAATACGAGGTGTGATTGTTCAGTCCATGTTCATTCCAGGTGAGGATTGTCAGGGAGTCCCATCAATCGCTGTTCTCCCAGGGACATATGTTGTGTGTGAGGAATTGAACCATCTGCATGGTAGGCATGCACTCGCCTGAGCTTTTTGAAATGTTTAATTAAATGTAATGGTGGAAGACCAGCTTCGGGAAAATGTGTGGAGTTAATCCACACACATTTTCCTATGCTCACACCACGACAAAGCATAGACCTGTGTATTATGTAATGGACAACACCTACAGGCACTGTCCACCCCTGTCATATCTAGTTAGAATGTGACAGCCGAGGAGAGAACATTGTCATTTCCGGGAAGGGGAGGACCAACCTTCCCCCTGCCATGGTCAGCCTGATTAACTGACAAAGGATCTTCCCTGCAATTGTGTTAGGCCCTGCGGCTGGTGGTACTGATTATCATACCAACCAGTGGTGTTTCAAACAGGCCTACATAGGGCCTGGCTGCTGAGGATAACAAAAGAGGCAGGAAAGCCAACAGCATTTCATATGCAATTGTGTCGACCTGAAGCCAGCTTTCACCTCTCAGTATCGATGGCAGTGAACTGTCCTGTCTGGGTCTATTGTAAGCAGTAAGCCACCCCGCTAGGGTGACCCCATTCATAAGGTACAGGAATGTGGTTTGCAGGAGCCAGAGATTCTGGTCACTCTGCAGCTTCAATGGAGACCTGTCCCTATAAAAGGAACCACACATGGAGGACAATTAACCAGAGAGACCCTTAAACACAACAGACGGGAAGATGGGTGGAACTTAGTAGCACAAGTACCTCCTATCACCTCCCAGGCCCTTTGCACAGCCCTTGCCTCTCACTTCATCTAAAAAACCCAGGACATCCGGTCCATCCTCCCACTCCTCTGCTCCCTCCTTCTGTGAACTCTGACCCTCCTTCAGCCACCCCCCTCCCTCTTTCTGCTCCTTTCCTCTTTTCTCCCCGATGAGGTTGCTAGACAATTCCGATCTATGAAAGTCTCGTCAAAACAGGTTCATCACTGTTCTTCTAAAACCATAAAGGGCCACATTGACACCCTCGCTCCTTCCTTGGCTGATTTCTGCAACCTCTCTTTTGCCTCAAGAGCCTTCCCCTCCCCCCGAAGCACTCTCTTGTGCATCCTCTTCTCAAGAAACCCACAGCTGATCCTTCTTGACCGGATAACTATCACCCAATTTCCATTACTCCTTTTCTTGGCAAACTCCTGGAAAAGCTGCCCATCTCTCAGCTTAACCTCCACTCTGATTCTGTTGGCTGTCTCCACAATCATCAGTCTGGCTTTAGAGCTGCCAGAAGCACGGAAACTGCTCTCCTGAACATCCGTGAAGATTTGCTCTCCAACCTTGACTCTAACATTCCCTCTTTCCTCATCCTTCTCGATCTCTCTAGTGCATTCAACACGGTCAACCATACCATCCTGCTCGACCTTCTCTGTGACAACCTGGACATCACCAATCAGGCTGTGGCCTGGCTGACCTCTTTCCTCTCTGATCGATCCTCCCAGGTCCAAATTAGGTCCATCCTTTCTTCTATCTTCCTCTCTACCACCGGTGTCCCCCTGTCACGACCATTGGCGCTTGGAGGGTTTGGCGAAGGTGGAAGTTCCGTCGCCATTAGACAGTTCCGTTACGTTTTTGTTTCAACGTACGGCACAGTCTAGTGTTTTTCCAACATGGCCGCCCGCCGAGTATTTCTCTATTCGAATCTCGGCGGGTTGGCGCGTTGCAACTTGCTTTCCCTTTCGCTGCGTGCGCTCAGTAGCGTTATCTCCTCTTAGCGATCTTCCACCCCCCAATTCCTGCTACTCTCTCTCCCGCTTGCTCTCTCCCCTTTTCCTCGCTTCCTGCTCTATCGGAGTTCCTCCCCGCTGGCCGTTTTCTCCTGTCAGTTTCCCAGGAGCTCTCTCCTCTGTGGCGCCCATTAACGCTGCTTCGTTTCCTTCTTGTGATTCCACCGCTTCTGCCTGGAGCCGATTTCTCTGGATACTGCTTCTAGTACTCCACGCTTCAACGGACCTGCTTCAGGAGTCTTCTGTCAACTTGTGGGGGTTTTTTGGGCCTCGGAGGCTTTTTCCCCCAATAACAACTGGCTGTCACGGGAGGGGGTCATCGTGAGTTTTCTCTGTTGAGATTCACAGTGGCTTCTTTTCGAGGCAGACCGTATCTGCTCTCCAAGAAGAAGTCTCAAAGGGAGAAACCACGTCGAAGGAGAACCCACTACTCTTCAACATCAGGTGAGGAGGAGGACGGCATTTTGGGGGAACCATTCTTATCAAGTGAGGAGGAGGACATTACAGACCTAGTGGGCAATTCTGCAGGACAGTCACCAATCCTTGATAGCTTGCAACGCCTAAAAGAAGAAGACATGGCCACGCCACAGCAGTTACAGGAGCTGGTGGCCGCAGTTCAGAACCTTAATGTTGAGGTCCAAACACTCAAGACCGACAACGCAGCACTCCAACAGAGAGTAGCTGCTAGAGAACAACAGGCTACTGATCTACCCCCTTTGCCTTTAGTGTCAGGAAAGTTTGATGGCACTGAGAGAAGGGTGAAGGAATTCCTTGAAGCCTGCAATATTCATTTCACCTTTAGACCCTATGCATTTTCCACGGATCATGCAAAGGTGGGTTTCATGATCACACACTTAACTGGGAACGCCTTGGCATGGGCAACCCCATTGGTCTCCCAGTCAGATCCTGTGTTACAGGATTATACTGCCTTTAAGGATCTCCTTAAACAGACCTTTTTGCCGACGGAATGTGCCCACATAGCTAGTGAGGATTTACTGGATGTGCGGCAAGGGAACTCAGATTTACTGTCCTACATAGCAACATTCAAGACATTGGCTGCGGAAGCTGGGTGGCAAGAACAGGCTCAGTACACGATTTTCCGCAGAGGTTTACGGGAAGAATTAAAGGACGAACTTGCCAGGATTCCTCGTCCTGACTCCTTCTCGGATCTATTAGCAGCAGTACTAAGAATAGACTTCCGCTTAACCGAACGGAAAAACGAAAGAAAGAAGAGCTGTGGCTCTAACCTGTTTTCGGACTCTCACACCCCCGCCTCCTCACCTGCTACTCGAAAGCTCCGAGACGAACCCATGCAAGTCGGAACCACTAGACCTCCCTTGACCGCCGAAGAGAAGAGGAAGAGACGTGACGAGAATCTTTGTCTGTATTGCGGTTCTGCTGCCCATCTGTTGAGGGACTGCCCAGATGTGCCCCCCCGAAGGTCGGGAAACGAGCGCCCTCGGTAGTTGGTAGGACGGACTACCGAGGGGTGCTTCCCTGTTCTTACACCACACTTTCCGTTACCTCTGCCAGAACGCCAGAGGACCTCCGCCTGATGGTGATAGGCATCACGCTCCGCTTCAGAGACAAGGAAATTGACACGCAAGCGTAGTTGGATTGCGGAGCCGCTGGAAACTTTTTGGACACCTTGTGGGCGGATAAGGTGGGTCTACTTAGAATTGCAAAAAAGGAGGATCAAAAGGTGGAAGGAGTGGACGGAACACCCCTATGTTCCGGACTCATAACTCATACCACTGAAGCTATACAAGTATCTATTCAGCAACACAAGGAACAGATATCATTTGACATAATCCGAGCTGCTCACTTCCCTGTCATCTTGGGTATCGGTTGGCTCCGGAAGCACAACCCAACTGTGGATTGGACAAACAACCTGTTAAGCTTTCATTCCAAGTATTGTCAGAAGGAGTGTTTACCTGAACCCCAACATGAATTGGTAAGGACGGTATGTGCTACGGAACAGAATACCGTAAATTGTATACCCAGTTGCTATTCCAAATTTACCGAAGTGTTTCAAGAGCAGGTACCCATTGAACTGCCACCGCATAGACCCGAAGACTGTGGTATTGATCTGGTTCCTCAGGCGTTGGTTCCTTTCGGCAGGATGTATCCCCTCTCATTGTCAGAAAAGGCAGTCCTCAGGCGCTACCTTGACGACAATCTCGCCAATGGACTGATTCGTTCTTCTAAATCCCCCGCAGGCGCCTCTTTGTTTTTCATTCCTAAACGCGAGAGCAAAGAGTTGAGACCGTGTATAGACTACAGGGGTCTCAACAAAGTGACCATCAAAGACCGTTACCCGATGCCTATCATCCATGAGATCCTGGAAGCCGTTCAGGGCTCTGTAGTATTCACCAAGCTCGACCTACAAAACGCCTACCATCTACTTCGGATAAGAGCGGGTGATGAATGGAAGACGGCTTTTCGCACTCCCTACGGCCTTTACGAATATCAAGTAATGCCGTTTGGCCTAGTAAATGCACCCTCTATATTTCAGAGGTTCATGGACCGTGTATTTTCAGATCTTCTGGGTCAAAATACCGTGGTCTACTTGGATGACATTCTGGTGTACTCTCGCAATCTAAAAGACCACATTCTTCAAGTTGGAGAGGTCCTAAGTAGGCTTAAACAACATCACCTTCTAGTAAAGCCGGAGAAATGTACCTTTGCCCAGTCTTCCTTATCCTACTTAGGACTCATTCTATCCGAGCAAGGGATTACGATGGACCCCAAAAAGGTCGAATCCATTCTTGGTTGGCCGTCCCCCACCTCCGTCAAAGAGATACAACGGTTTTTGGGACTAGCCAACTTTTACAGAAAGTTTATACCCAACTTCTCACAGCTCACTCTACCCATAACCTCGCTGTTAAAGAAGTCTTCTGAACCTTTTATCTGGTCAACAGCCGCTGAGGATAGTTTTCTCCGCCTGAAACGAAGTTTCTGTTCAGCACCTATACTTAGACAGCCCGATCAGCTGAGTCCTTTCATTCTGGAGACCGACGCTTCAGCGGCAGCCGTAGGAGCTGTTCTTCTGCAATCGGACCAGGGCCAGGAACACCCTGTGGCCTACTTCTCAAAGACACTGGGCCTCATTAGGACCCTGGCGGAGAGGGTGTTACGCCAGCGTAGTGCATGGCGTACCTCTCCGCCATACTACGAGTTCCCGTAGCGCCATGGAGGTTTTCTCCGCCTGGTTTTACCAGCCGGAGAAAACCATGGCGCTACGGGACCTCGTTGTTAATTACGCCACCGTATTTTACGGTGGCGTAATTAACTCCTTTCCCACTCCCATTATACCCTATGGGGCAAGAATGGGAATGGGGAAGGGCAGAATGGGGATTGGGGATTTACCGCTCCGCCGAGGTCGGAATGGGGCGGTAAATCCGCCAACCCCCATGGCGCTATCGGCGGCTTTCCGCCATGCTTCGCGGTGCATTTAGCACCGCGAAATCCGCCTGGGTCCTAATGAGGCCCACTGACTGCGAGCCAACGGAACTATTCAGTCATCGAGCGGGAGCTTTTGGCCATGAAGCTGGCTTGCCTCGAGTGGAGACATCTACTCCAAGGAAGCTTTCATCCTTTCCAAATACGCACCGATCATAAAAACTTACAGGTCCTCAGACAACAAGAATGTTACAACACCAGACAGGCCAGGTGGGCTCATTTCTTTGCTCAATTTCATTTTACCATTTCCTACATCCCGGGTACTCAAAATCAGATTGCTGATGCTTTGTCCCGCAGAGACGACTTGAACCCTACCTACAGAAAGGAGTTAATGTTCCCACATACCCAAATTATCTCAACGGTGTCCTCTTTTATGCAGGAGGTAAGGGAAACCTCTTCAGATGTCCCTGCTCTAGACGTCAATAAGCTGCCTGTCTGTAGGAAAGATGGTCTATACTTCATCCAGGGAAAACTGTTCTTGCCCGCGCAGAAACATCGCCAACAGGCTCTTCAGTGGTGTCACAACGCCAAGACCGCCGGACATCGAGGAATTAGAGGAACTTTGGAACTGTTAAAACGTTCTTTTCATTGGCCCAACATGAGGACAGATACCAAGACCTATGTACGGTCTTGTTTAGTGTGTCAACAGAACAAGTATTCTACCCAAAAACCACTGGGATTGTTACAACAAGAACCTGTTCCTTCGGGTCCTTGGAAATCCATCTCTACCGACTTCATCGTAGAACTACCTAGTTCCCAGGGTTGTACTTGCATCATGGTTACTGTCGACACCTACTCCAAACTCGCTCATTTCTCTCCCTTATCCAAGCTGCCTGCAGCCTCATTCATGGCTGAAGTATTCCTCAGGGATATCTTTAGATTACACGGCTTACCCCAGAAGATCGTATCTGATCGTGGTACCCAATACACCTCCAAGTTCTGGACGGCCTTGTGTAAGCTCTTGGGCATGGAGAGGGCTCTCTCTTCTGGTTATCACCCTCAAACTAATGGCCAGACTGAAAGACTCAATGGTTCACTGGAACAGTATTTAAGGTGTTTCACAAATCAACAACAAGACAACTGGGTCACTCTACTTCCCACAGCTGAGTTTGCATATAATAATGCTGTGCATTCCGCTACGGGCATCAGCCCTTTTTTTTGTACTTATGGGTTCCATCCTAAATCCATCATACCAACAGCCTGGAATGAGACCAACATCCCGTCTTTAGAGACCACTCTCAATCATCTGAATGAAGCTCATGACACCGCGGAACAAAGTTTAAGTGAGACTAGCCGACGGTATAAGGAACTATCCGATAGACATCGACGACAAGTGCCTTCTTGGGACAAGGGTACAGAGGTCATGTTGTCCACCAAGTTCCTACCCCGTTGGGTCCGCCCTTCTAAGTTGTCCCCTCCTTTCATTGGACCTTTCAAGATAGAGTCAATGATCAACCCTGTTGCCTACCGTTTAAAGTTGCCAAAAACTCTCCGACGGATACATCCGGTGTTCCATTCCTCCCTCCTTCGACCCTTTGTCCCTGATGCCAGGAAACAAGCTGCTCCCAAGTTAGTGATTCAACCTACTTCTACCTCGGAGGAATATGAGGTCTCCCAAATTCGAGACTCTCGGTACCATCAAGGACGCCTGGAGTACCTCATACATTGGAAAGGCTACCCCTCTTCCGAGGATACTTGGGAACCAGCTGCACAGGTTTTTGCCCCCCGATTGCTTCTACGATTCCACCGTCTCCACCCGGGTAAGCCTGGAGGAAGGGGCCTTCGAAGGGGGCATACTGTCACGACCATTGGCGCTTGGAGGGTTTGGCGAAGGTGGAAGTTCCGTCGCCATTAGACGGTTCCGTTACGTTTTTGTTTCAACGTACGGCGCAGTCTAGTGTTTTTCCAACATGGCCGCCCGCCGAGTATTTCTCTATTCGAATCTCGGCGGGTTGGCGCGTTGCAACTTGCTTTCCCGTTCGTTGCGTGCGCTCAGTAGCGTTATCTCCTCTTAGCGATCTTCCACCCCCCAATTCCTGCTACTCTCTCTCCCGCTTGCTCTCTCCCCTTTTCCTCGTTTCCTGCTCTATCGGAGTTCCTCCCCGCTGGCCGTTTTCTCCTGTCAGTTTCCCAGGAGCTCTCTCCTCTGTGGCGCCCATTAACGCTGCTTCGTTTCCTTCTTGTGATTCCACCGCTTCTGCCTGGAGCCGATTTCTCTGGATACTGCTTCTAGTACTCCACGCTTCAACGGACCTGCTTCAGGAGTCTTCTGTCAACTTGTGGGGGTTTTTTGGGCCTCGGAGGCTTTTTCCCCCAATAACAACTGGCTGTCACGGGAGGGGGTCATCGTGAGTTTTCTCTGTTGAGATTCACGGTGGCTTCTTTTCGAGGCAGACCGTATCTGCTCTCCAAGAAGAAGTCTCAAAGGGAGAAACCACGTCGAAGGAGAACCCACTACTCTTCAACATCAGGTGAGGAGGAGGACGGCATTTTGGGGGAACCATTCTTATCAAGTGAGGAGGAGGACATTACAGACCTAGTGGGCAATTCTGCAGGCCAGTCACCAATCCTTGATACCCCCAGGGGCCCAACCTCTCACACTGGCTCTTTCACCAATATCTAGCAACTCTCGCCCACCGCATTGCCATTTTCTACTAAAATTTCCAGTGCTATGCTGGTGACACTCAACTCATTTTCAGGCTTTCCTCGGCCACCTCTTCTCCTTCTCTCATCTCCGACTGCCTATCTACCATTCAGGATTGGTGTGCCTCCAACGATCTCTATCTGAATGCCAGCATGACTGAGATCCTCCTCATTGGCACACCTTCCCCCTCCTTTCCTTTCACTCTCTGGCCAGCCTCCTTTGGACATCCTCCTACACCCACCTGTGAGGCCAAGAACCTTGGGGTAATCCTTGACTCCACCCTTTCCTTCTCTGCCCACATCTCTGATGTTTCAAAAAAGTCAAACATCTTACTGCACCTCCTCAGAGGTATTCTGCCTTTCCTCTCCTTCCCCAGAAGCTCATTCTCTCTCGAGCCCTGGTTCTCTCAAGGTTGGACTATTGCAAAAGCCTCTTCCTAAATCTACATGCCTCTACTCTGCGCCCTTTGCAACTTATCCAGAACAGGACTACAAGACTTGTCCTTGGCCTCAAGCCCTGGGATCATATCTCTCCAGCCAGAAATCTCTTCACTGGCTCCCAGTGGCTGCAAGGATTACATTCAAGACCCTTTGGATTGTCCATAAGGCTTACTAGCGCATTGGGTCCAAAAAACCTTTAGCTGTCCCTCTGTAAATACCTTCCCTCCTGAGCCCTTCACGCCTCTACCTCTAACTCCCTTAGGGTCAGTTGTTTTTCTAAGTAACGAGCTGGGGTAGATCTCTGTCTTCGGCTGGGGTGGGGCTGGAGCATGCCTTTCAATAAATGGAATCCTTTTCTAAAATGGCCACCATGGAAAGGGATGGCGGGGCTCTTCTGAGCCCCACTTACCTGTCCATGGCAGCTGGAGAAGCGGGGAAGCAGCTGCGATGGCAGCCTGCGCCTCCACAGCAAACAGGTACGCGGGGGTGGGAAAAGCAGAAGAAATACAAAAAAATAAGGGAGTGGAGGTTGGGGGGAAGTTGGTGGTGCAGGGAACCGGCCGTCATGTGGTATAGAACACGGGCTTGCATGGGTGGTTCAAACCCACGTTACTAGCCACCTGATTGGCTGGCACCTCCCGCCATGGTGATAAAATATATTATTCCAGAAGCACACACACTTTTGAAATGTTACCTAACTTCTCAGGATGTACAAACAATGTATAGATTATTTCCCCTCAGTGCTTACAAGTAACAGGGGTTGGAGATTATTCTATTTTCCTTTATAGTTTTGCTCCACTCAGGAATATTTCCCTTTATTTCATACTTACAAATTAATTTCTTTTGGTTGTCTCACAGACAGGCGGGCATCCTTTTAAGGATTGACTCCACCCTCAACCTCTAAGAAATGGTGGGGATCAGTGAGCTACAGAGGGTCTGCTTCCCTCCACAGCCTGGTCTTCCGCTTTCTGTATTGAGACTGCTCTGCTTTCTCTTCCACTGAAGGAGGTCTGGATCTTTAACTCTATGTAGGCCTCACAGTGCCCTGCTGATAACCCATAAATGTGTTCAAAAGGAAAGCAATCTATTCCAACTCCTTCCAGTTGTTATATATTCTCCTTTCTTTCTTTCTTTCTTTCTTTCTTTCTTTCTTTCTTTCTTTCTTTCTTTCTTTCTTTCTTTCTTTCTTTCTTTCTTTCTTTCTTTCTTTCTTTCTTTCTTTCTTTCTTTCTTCCCCATCAGTCAGTGAGTGAGCCTGTCAGTCCCCAGAATCCAGGGGTTTGCATTTTAATAGAGGAAAAACCACAACTCTTTTGAGATGTGTATAATTTCTCTAATCTAATTGGTCACTGTGTGTGATTGGACAGTGCCCCAAGAGTGACCTCACATTAAACATACCCATCCGTGGTCTTTGGGCATATTAATTAAGGGGGGCACGTGATGGGAGTAAATACTAAAGCAAGTTTCCCTCCCATTTCATTACTCCGGCTAAGTTAGCTAAGGCTAACCCAAAATATGATGCTAAATGTTGGTCATGTGGCTTATCTCCCGCTCCATATATGCATATGTTCTTTGAATGTTCATATATTGTCAAATTATGGTATGATATTTGGAAGTTCATTAGTATCTTCTCTGTAGATGTTCTGTTTTCTCCTGTGAGCATATTTTTAGGATGTATGGCCATTAAAACATATATTCCACCCGACTCTGCCAGATTATACGATCTATTCATCTGCATAGCCTTAAAATGTATCACAGCGAACTGGAAAGACTTTCGATCGCTCTCTACTGGAGCATGGTGGAACGCTTTATGTCAAACTCAAAAATTGGAAATGTGCATGGCTAATAATCAAAATACAATTCCTAAATACAATGCTAAATGGTACTATTTCACCTTTTATCTTAACTGTTTCGATGCAACTGCTCATGGCTCCTGAACATATAGGGCCTCATTACACGGTAGGTGCTAAACCATGGTGCTATTAGCACCATGGTTCATGCCGGTAATTTACTGATTCTGCCATGGCGGAATGGGGAATTACCACCCCATTCTGAGGTTGGCGGGGTGGTAATTCCCCATGCAGCCATGGTCGTTCCCCATTCACAATTTTTCCCCATAGGGCATAATGGGAATGGGGAAGGCGCTAATTACGGTACCGCAATTTGCGGTACCGTAATTAGCACCATGGTCCGATTGCGGGTCCCAACTTTGACGGCTGGTCTACACCAGCCATTAAGGTCGGGTCCCGCAAAGGGACCTCGTAGTAAGGTGGTAAGGGTTAACGTCACCTGTAGCATTACCGGTGACCGTTAACCTTTACAGCCTTCCGTGTAATGAGGCCCATAGTCTTATGCTCATTTTACTAACCGGATGACTATATTATATTCAAATGCCTGTTTTATATTATTACAGAAATAGAAATATCAGTGCTATGAAATAATCTATTACACCCTTTTCCCCCCCTTCACTCTGCTCCCATCTGTTTCTTGTATGTCTGCTGTCTGTCTCCCTGTTTGTCTCCCCATATCTCTATTCTTATCTCCATATCAGTTACTCTTTACAGATATGTTTTATAACAATCCAGGTTTAATCAGAACTTCCTCCAATTTTTTATTCTATTCTTGTTCAATTTAATACAACAAACTAATTCAATTAATGAATGTCTTGGATAACAATTATATTCATCCTTGTTAAAGTTGTTAACTCTGTTCATCCTTTATGGTTACCAGATCCACTCAAACTCTGTAACGTGCTAGCACATGTATCATTATCTGTACCTTGAACAATAAAAATCATTAAAATAAAAAGAAAAGTTTCCCTCCCATTGGATGTGATTTCATCTTGGAGATGTTTGCATTACACATTGTAACTTTTTAAAACAGCACATTCCACACATGTGACAATTTTACTAATAATTTCACCATATTGCCCTCTTTTATGTGAATCGAACAGGGAGATTTTTAACTCGGGAGGACATAAGGGAACCAAATCATATATTTGGACTTTTAACTCACTTATACCTTAATGCAAACACTATTTTCCATCAATTAATAACCGCACTAGCACGGATGATAGGATATATGAATCACTGTATGATACTTCATACCATTTAGGTAACTTACCGTTACCCTTCTTCCTGTAGACTTCTTGCTACGGACACCCGCACCATTTTAGACGCTTCCCTGAAACTACTTCGTGTTCAACCGCTGATAGAACACAGGTAGGCTTTTAGAATGCAGATCCTTTTTACACAGAATACCCTCCGTGTGGTCAATTATCATTCTGCCACCACCTCCCTCATGTGTCACTTGTCTCCATAGGCGTTCACCAGCCCTGAACCACATCCTGATGACAGTTCGGACCCTTCATCTGTGAACATCCCTAACCCAGTGAAGGCTGACTCCATCCCGAACCAGAAACATCTACATATGTGTCGACCACAATAATATACTACTAGTTTAAACAGTAGTATTTGTAATACACATTTTGATGTATGCTACTAACCCTCACTAAATCAACTGTGATGCAACAACAGTTTGTCACTGTTGTACTTTTTATTATAAGCCACACAAGGCCCAAATATGACTTTCTAAGATTGCTTTTTGTCTTGTTTTTCATTGTGAACCTATTGTTTGTAGATGTGTGTCCGAATTTATGAATAAAATTAATCAGTATCCAACTGTCAAAATCGGAATCCTCCTCCCTCCCTTCCTCCTCACCTGTCCTTTCCAGAGGGTCGTCTTCTTGATATTTCTTCTGTTGTTGGGGGTTCCGGGTCTCTTACTTTCCTTTCTTCTCCTTCTTCTGCAGCAAGTAGGGTCTCTCTCCTGGGGAAGACACTCCGTCGGCAGGATATACAAATCACAGGGAAAAACCAAATGGCACTAAAACACTGGTAAAGTGATCCTTGGAACTTGTAAAGGCAAGCAACACACTTCTCAATCGCCGGGAGTTCCAACACCGATTCCGGAGAGAGGATGGCAATTCATACTGAGGGATAGCAGAGTCCCCGGGACCGGAGGGCGGAGCAGCCAGTGCGGTAAGGAAGACAGACCGGTAACAGGAACACAACATCGGGCAGAGGGAAGCCAAGAAGGGAAGACAGAAACAATAGCAGGTAAGAGGGAGGCGAGCCGCCAAGCACAGAGGAAGAGGAGGAAACAGGTAAGCCGCTACAAAGGAAAAAATAAGCAGCCAGCTGACAAGGAAAAAATATAACACCAAGCCAAAACACAGTGCAGCGCAGGCACGAGAGGAAACAAGTGCAACGCGCGGAGCTGCAGGAGGAGTGTAAGTTTATACACGGCAGCGGCCATTGTGAAAACGACTAGACTGTTAAACAAGGTACGGTATAAGCGTAATGGGTCTAGTAATGGCACCACCATCTCCCCCATAGTTTCCAGTAGGGCATGACAGTGTAACCTCTCTTCTTCGGAATCCCTCCAGGTTTGCCTGGACTCCGTCTACGGAATTCCTTGAGGAGTCGGGGGGCATGTATATGGGACCTAGCCTCCCAAGTACGTTCTGCCTTAGAATAGCCCTTCCAGTGTACTAAGTACTGGAGGACTCCTCTCCTGTACCTGGAATCTACCATATGAGCCACCTCATATTCTTCCCCCGTGGGTGGAGTGAAGACCTCGGCCCTGGGAATCTTACGCTTGTAGGGCTCCTCTCTGTATTCCTTCAATAGTGATGTGTGGAAGACTGGGTGTATTCTCTTATTACTTTCTGGGAGACGAAGGCGGAATGCCACAGGGTTGATTTGGTCTATTATGGGGTAAGGACCGATGTATCTAGGTGAAAATTTCCCTCTTCGGATCCACAAAGGCAGGAATCAGGTAGACAACCATACCCTAGTACCCTTCTTTCAATCAGGGTTAGGCTGTCACTTCTTGTCGGCGTAGGTCTTGTAATTCATTCGCCTTGCCTCGAGGGATTCTTTAGCTACTTTATGTGTTTCCTTGAGATTGTCCAACAGATGTTCAATGGACGGGATCTTAGAAGACGTCGACAGCTCCAAAGGGAAATGTCTGGGATGGTAGCCGTAAGTACAAACAAGAGGGCTCATCCGAATGGCGGAATGAACCGTGTTGTTGTATGCAAACTCCGCCATAGCAAGGTCCTGACTCCATTGATCCTGTCTGTGGCTTCAAAAACAACGTAAATACTGTTCCAAAGTGGATTTAATCTTTCAGTCTGCTCATTACTTTGGGGGTGATACCCAGAAGGTAGCGCCCTTTGGATACCCATTGGATGGCACAAGGAGGACCAGGAGTCAGAGGTAAACTGGGTACCACGGTTGGACACTATGGTGAGAGGGAGTCCATGGAGATGAACCATATCCTTTAGAAAGATGGTGGCAGTCTTAGGGGCTGAAGGGAGACTAGGCAAGGCAGAGAAATGGGCCATCTTGGAGAAGGTGTTCACTGTTACCATGGTAGTTGTGGAACCTTTTGATAAAGGAAGGTCCACGATGAAATCCGTGGAAACATACATCCAAGGCTGGGAAGGGAGAGGCTCTTGTTGCAGTACTCCCAAAGGTCTCTTGGTTGAGTGCTTAGCTAGGGCACATGTCGGACAGGTAGAGCCATATAGCTTCACATCCTTCTGTAATTCGGGCCACCAGAAGTATCGGCTTAAGAGTTAGATGGTGGCCTTTTGTCCTTTGTGACCAGCCGAGGGTAAGTCATGACACCATGAAATAGCCTGATCACGAAGAGCCTTGGTAGGTAAGAATAAAGCCTGCCCCTTCCGGTACAGGCCTTCCTTTACGTTAAGGGGGTGTTTCTGATTAAGAGAGAGCACTCCGGAAGTGGAGCTTTCTCTAACTTCTTGGAGAAAGGTGTTAAGGGTGGCGATGATCTCTTTACCTGCAAGCACTCTTTCGCCCTTGTATGGAACTTCTCCTTCTGTATCATGACAGCGAGAAACAGCGTCTGCAACGGTATTGTCCTTGCCAGGTATGTATGAGATGGTAAAATCGAACTGGGAAAAAAAATACACCCAGCGAGCATGACGGGCATTCCGACACTCCATCTGTTGAAGGACTCGGAGGTGGCGGTGATCAGTTCTCACCAAAAACGAGTGAACAGCTCCTTGTAAGAGGTATCACCATTCAGAACAGGCATGATGAATGGCAATTAAGTCTCAATGACTGGATAGTTTTGTTCACTGAATGTGAGCGTCCTGGAAAGGTAAGCAATGGGGTGATCTACTTCGTCCTCTCCTTTCTGAAGAAGAACAGCCCCAATAGCCCTATCTGAGGCATCGGATTCAAGTATGAATGGGCGGTTTTGGTCTGGCTGTCTAAGCATGGGTGCAGTGGTAAATGCCTGTTTGAGATGTCGAAAAGCTTCTTCAGCTGCGTCATTCCATGCAAAAAGATTTCCCTTCTCGAGTAGGGCTGTAATAGCCAAAACCCTTTTGAAAAAGTCAGGAATGAATTGCCTATAAAAGTTTGCCAGTCCATGGAAACCTTGAACATCCTTAACATTCTTAGGACTGGGCCATTTCAGGATGGCTTGAATATTGGAAGGATCCATCTGTATGTCTTCTGCAGAGAGAATAAACCCCAGGTACGCTATAGTGGATGCTTCAAACACACACTTATTTATCTTGACGTACAGATGATTGGCTTGAAGATGGGAAAGAACTTCTCGTACCTGTTTGCGATGTTCGTCTACAGAGGAAGAATAGACCAATATGTCGTCTAAGTAGATCACCACATTGACGAATAATAGGTCTGAAAACATCTTGTCCACGAACCTCTGAAACACGGCAGGGGCATTAACCAACCCAAAGGGCATGACGGTGTACTCATAATGGCCTAGAGGGGTGTGAAAGGCCGTTTTCCATTCAGCGCCAGAACGAATGCGCAACAAATGGTAAGCACCCCTAAGGTCTAACTTAGTAAAAATGGTAGCCCCTTGGATGGCTTCCAGAATACTATTGATTAGAGGCATGCGATAGCGATCCTTGATTGTCTGTTTATTCAGACCTCTGTAGTCTATGCATGGTCGTAGTTCCAGGGAACCTTTCTTAGGTATGAAGAAGAGAGCTGCTCCAGCTGGTGACTTGGATTCCCGTATGAGTCCATGCTCCAGATGGGTCTCAAGGTATTCCTTCAAAGCCTGTCGTTCCGGAATGGAGAGAGGATACATCCTACTAAAAGGTATAGAAGCTTCAGGAAGGGTTTCTATGGCGCAGTCCTCTGCTCGATGCGGAGGAAGGAGGTGATATACCTTGTCTTCGAAGACCTCTGCAAAGTCTCTGTATTGGGTGGGTATCAAATTCACTGAGATGGGGATGACAGACTCTTGGACTCCATGAAGTGGTTCAGAAGCAGAGTTTGCCAGACAGTGATCCTTACAATAGGGTGAAGCAAATAGCACAGTATTTTCTGTCCAATAAATAGCAGGGTTATGCCAATGCAGCCACGGCATTCCCAATATTATGGGAAAGTGGGCAGCCTTAATAAGGTCTAAGTTCAGTTCCTCCTGGTGAGAGAAAATGGTGGTTCTTATGGGAAGAGTCTCCCACTCAACTGATCCTGAAGATAAGGGAGAACCGTTGACTGCTTCCACTGTTACTGATCTTCCCTTGTGTCTAATATAAAGAGCATTCTTCTTTGCCCAGCTGATTTCCAAGAAATTGCCCGCTGCCCCACAATCCAGCATGGCTAAAGTTTCGAGTTCCTTGTCCTGAAAAGACATCTTGACCTTTATCACCATGAGTCGACTGTCTTCAGTTGTTCTAGCAGTCTTGGAGGAACTACAGAGACTGATGACGATCACCCCCCACCTATCCCTGCCTAGGTTCGGGGATTCCTGTTTCCTGACCTCTGAGGAGGCACTTTGGGACAGTTCCTTAGTAGGTGTTTCTGGGAGCCGAAGTACATACACAACCCCAAATACCTTCTTCGATTGCGTTCTTCTGCTGTAAAATGACCCCTCGTAGTACCACTCTGCATCGGTTCCTCTCCAGAAGATGTTAGGAGTTTTTCGTTCGAAGCAGGAGGATTAGATTGTTAAGGAGGATAGGAATGGCTTATCTTCTTTTCCTTCTTGCACTCCCCTAAACGGAATTCCATCTGTTCTAGCCAATTCGTCCTTCAATTCTTCGTTAAGGCCTCTGTGAAACAAAGTTTGTTGAGCTGAATCGGGCCAGCCAGCATTAGTGGCTAAGCGTTGGAAGAGCGATGCATAGGCCTGGACGTCTTGGGTGCCTTGTCGGATATCGACTAATGCCTCATAGGTGGAGTACTGTGCCTCTTGGCGTTCGAATCGGGTCCTGAATTGCTGGATGAACTGGGCATAGTCATTGGTAACTGGGTCTGATCGGGTAATCAACGGAGTCGCCCAAGCCAGGTTGTTACCCACCAAGTTGGATACTAAAAACCCCACCTTTGCCCTTTCCTTCTCAAAAGTGCGAGGTCGGAATGCAAAATACATAAAGCAGGCATCCAGAAATTCATTTAGGGTCTTGGGGTTCCCATCATACTTCCCAAAACACAATGGATAAGGTGGTAAATCCCCTCGATCTCCTTCGTTCCTAGCAGCTTTGTCTGCCATCTGTTGCTTTAGATTAGCGTTTTCTGTGCGAAGTGTCTGCATCTCATTTGTGAGACTCTGAATGGCAGTCACCATCTCATGATACTGCTCTAAGGAAGCTATGACTCTGGGTTGGCGTTGCACGCTGTCAAAATCGGAATCCTCCTCCCTCACTTCCTCCTCACCTGTCCTTTCCAGAGGGCCGTCTTCTTGATATTTCTTCTGTCGTCGGGGGTTCCGGGTCTCTTGCTTTCCTTTCTTCTCCTTCTTCTGCAGCAAGTAGGGTATCTCTCCTCGGGAAGCCACTTCGTCGGCAGGATATACCCCAACAGAGAGGCCCCCTGGGATCCTGACCCAAAATCACAGGGAAAAGCCAAACAGCACAAAAACCCTGGTAAAGTGACCCTTTGAACTTGTAAAGGCGAGGAACATGTTACAACGCAGGTTGAGGCATGAAATGATGAGGCAGGAGACCAGATTGGGTTAAGGGACTTTAGGGGGTTCATGGTACATAAGTCACAGGTAATAAGTTACAGGCAGGATAAGTACATAAGGGAGGAAAGCATCCACCGGTCCCCCCTCTGTTCAGCTCATTTTCCAACTGAACAGGGAGAACCTTGTCACTCACACCAAAACATTCTAGATGGAACACTATAATACAAGCATTCCAGGCACAGGCTCACATATACTTAGGAAACAGCTAATGAACCAGGATAGGTAAGACATAACACATCTCCCCCCTTACATGACAATACAATGAAGGAAGGAAACAGAAGGAAAAGTCATAAATGGACATTATATCTAAAAAAAACTATCCTTCCATATCCCATCCAGCAAACCACTAATAGTCATATGCTATTCCCTTCCAATTCCATGATATAGCTAAAAATAGCTAATCCACTACAAGACACTCGCCAGAACCATAATGGCCATTTATGGAACTCAGCTACAGGGAACCAGCCCACAATCTAATAAACAAACCTGACCTACATCATATCATTAACCCTGTTACAACATTCTCCAACATCAAAAGCTTCTTGAAAGAAACTACAGGGTTAATAACCTCTATCTGCCTAATGCATATCATTTAGAGACACAAATTGCCTCCACATAACATCCTGCTGAGCACCAACCACATTAACGGTGACAAATAGCACCAATGTTGATACCCAACCAAATGATCAATCATTAACTAACTAACACATTGACACAAAAATGTGCCAACATAAAACCAGGTCTGTAACCTAGCTACTAACCTTGAAACACCAATGCTCACCACTGAGCACATTAACATTTGAACCTATGTAAGTTCACTACCTGAACAAGAGAATGCTCGCCACAACTAAGTATATTAAACATAGGCATGCTTAAAGGTCAAGGAACTAACCTATTACTAGACAATGAGCAAACCATGCTCTCATACTGGCAAACAGACGTTCACACAACCACAATCACACAGCTGACTTATTAATAACCTACACAGTTTGTTAAATAAACTAATGAACGAATTCAGCTTGAATAATTTGGGAATATAAAATATTTTAAGTTACACCACCATAGCGAGTCCCAAAATCATGCTTGCAAAGTTCAGTTTTGACATATACCTGTGGAAAAATTGTTAGGTTAATAAAAACATTGTCAAAGTGAACACATCAAAGAAATGCAGTAGTTCTATGGCACTCACAATATCCACACAAAAACAACAAGACGAATTCAGCATAACAAATTTTGTTAATCCGAAAATTAGGTGCGCCGCAATAAAAATTCAAAATGTTATGCCTGCAGAGTCTTTGTTGATATGTAACTGTGGGTTAGTTACTGCAAACTACACTATACATTTTATTACCTGCCATTTCTTTTGGTTGCATTAATTCCATTCCATTGCCACTTAAAAACTGCTAAAAACATTGGTGCCATAGCCATTTCCAATTAAAACATGCCAATAACCAACATTGGCACCATAACTTTAGGTCCAATGCAATTACTAAAACACTTGCCAAACAAAACACATTGGCACCATAATAAAACACTGCTTATTGGCACATAGCCACCATATGGCTCCAAAAAATAATTCAATTGCCCACCCTTGGGTAACACTCATGCTTACAGTTTGGCACACACCAATAACTATATTCACACCAATAAAGAGACCCAGAGCACATGGCCACTGTAAATCAACACTCCTGCCAACGCTATTGGCACAAAAAACAGGAAACTCCTTTCCCAGAAGCATGTTATAGAATGCCATATAACAAACCATAAAAACAACACCACAATGCCTGCAAAATGTGACCCATGTTTTCATATATCACATTCCCAAAGTGATGCATTGCCTTCATTTTCATTTTCCAAACAACATTTTAGCATGTGATGGCCTTTGCATTTACAATATAAAGAAACATTGCATGGGTACATTGCATGTTGCTTTCAACTCTTAAATATCAGCTCAATAAAATGGCAATGTCACAAAAAAAAAATTGCAATGTACATAAGGCAAAACATTTTGAGTTCGCACATTAGACTTTCAAGAAAATCGAAAGGCAGAAACACTTTCCTGAAGATCCGATCAGACAAAATGGAAATGCTAATAGAAAATAAATGCCTGCCGCTTTCATTTTGATAGCCTTGAAATGCATCCTCCAGTCATTGCAGTACATGTAACGTTCCAGTATTGCCGAAGGTAATGAACAGTCAATCTAGCTGCGCCTTTAACTCCTACTCAGTGTTAATATGACTTGCAGCCGCTCCTTTTTACAGCCTGTTCAAACGCAGCTTGTAAAAGTCTTATGAAGGTGGGCGTGCTGTCAAATGCCCGGCTGCTTATATGCGCTCTCTCGCTGGAGCCATTTGCCCTGCTGATAAGCAGAGTCTCTCTTTTGTTCCCCCCGACCCCTTGCTCTGCCAATAACACTCCACTGACTTCTTGTGAAGCGCCAAACTAAAAATGCGCTTATGCCTTATATATTAAGAAGCCCTTGCTGTGGCAGATGCAGAACAAATGAAAGTGAGCAGCGCTGCCCCCCAAAATCACTATAAATGTCCCTCACTAATCAGTCATGCAGGACATGGGGCGCGCTCACCTTGAGGGGCCGGGGTGTGGGGGGAACCGGTGGATGCTTCAAGGTCCCTGCTTCTGCCTGCTGGCCACTCAATGAAGCTGTTGTCATCTGTGGTTTTTTTGTCCTGCATGTCCTGGGTCTTACTTGTTTTCTTTCCTTCCTTGCTCCTGCCTTTCTTTACTGATGCCTGTTCCTTGGAAACAATAATCCTCGTCGCCAGTGTTACAACGCAGGTTGAGGCGTTGAAATGATGAGGCAGGAGACCAGGTTGGGTTAAGGGACTTTAGTGGGTTCATGGTACATAAGTCACAGGTAATAAGTTACAGGCAGGATAAGTACATAAGGGAGGAAAGCATCCACCGGTCCCCCCTCTGTTCAGCTCATTTTCCAACTGAACAGGGAGAACTTTGGCACTCACACCAAAACATTCTAGATGCGACACTATAATAATACAAGCATTGCAGGCACAGGCTCACATATACTTAGGAAACAGCTAATGAACCAGGATAGGTAAGACATAACACGACAGACTTCTCAATCGTCAGGAGTTACAACACTGATTCCGGAGAGAGGATGGCAATTCAAGCTGCGGGATAGCAGAGTCCCCGGGACAGAAGGGTGGAGCAGCCACCGGTGCGGTAAGGAAGACAGACCAGTAACAGGAACACAACCCGGGAAGAGGGAATCCAAGAAGGGAAGACAGAAACAATAGCAGGTAAGAGGGAGGCGAGTCGCCAAGCACAGAGGAAGAGGAGGAAACAGGTAAACCGTTACAAAGGGAAGAATAAGCAGCCAGCTGACAAGGAAAAAATATAACACCGAGCCGAAACACAGTGCAGCGCAGGCACGAGAGGAAACAAGTGCAACGCGTGGAGCTGCAGGAGGAGTGTAAGTTTATAAACGGCAGCGGCCATTGTGAAAACGACTAGACCGTTAACCAAGGTACGGCATAAGCGTAATGGGTCTAGTAATCGCGCTGCCATCTCCCCCATAGTTTCCAGTAGGGCATGACACCAACAGTTTCCTACATTCTAAACTCATCTATGACCACTAATGACTAGTATATGCAAACTAGCTCTCTGCCTCTTTTAAATCTACCTTCTCTACACGGTTGACCAGGGGTAGCTGTTGACTCGCCTCCACTCTTGTCTATGCCACATGCCTTCTTGAGTCAAGCCCCCCCTTAAACAAAAAAGAAGGCATTTTCTGCCCTTATAGTTCTCTTGTTTATGTATATATACGTTTATGAAGCAACACGTACTTTGTCGCAATTCGACCACCGATCAGCAGATCATATACTGACAGGTCCATTTATTATTATTTCTTTAGAATGCTGAGAGAAGCACTGGCAGGTCAGTGACCGTGCATTTAAAAATGTGACACCCTTACGATATATATGGACCATTTGCAACGCCATTTGCCTATTTGTTTCTTACGACTCTGCTTCTGTTTCTTTGGGCCTCATTAAACGGAAGGCGGTAATGGTTAACGGCCACCGTTAATGGTAACGGTGACCGTTAACCATTACCGCCTTACTACGATGTCCCTTAGCGGGTTAGTGCTTTAACGCCTGCTTTTTGCAGGCGTTAAAAACCAACCCGCTTAGGGACCTCGGAGCTAATTACGGCACCGTAAAATTGCGGTGCCGTAATTAGCGCCTTGCCCATTCCCATAGAGCCTTAAGGGGCAGAAATGGGAATGGGGAAGGGCAATGGCAGAAGGGGGATTTACCGCCCCTCCAACCTTGGAATGGGGCGGTAAATCCCCTTTCCGCCAAGGCGGTGCCGGTATTTTACCGGCATGAGCCATGGCGCTAATAGCGCCATGGCTCACCGCCTTCCGTGTAATGAGGTCCTTTATCTTTTTTTCATTACCCCATTTCATCCGTTCTCTGATCATCAGACATGCATAAAACGCATGTATTGACTATTTTACAACTCAAAATGTAATGCAACATATTGCATTTGATTGCCATCATTTTCGTGGTAACTCTGTGAATTTTTAATGTGAACTATCATATTGAATGGCTTCTCTTGTCCATATGATGTTTTCTTTGACTTTCCTTTATTCGACACAGTTGAAAATTATGTGGTATTATCAATTTTTTGCATTTGGAATTTTCAATCTTTGAATTTTTTTGGGGTATTCCGGAATGTAAATGCAATAATTGTTTTGAACATTAGAGATTTGATAACAGATGTATGTCACTAATTAGCTGGCCCTGATGAAGGATATTAGATCCGAAATGCATTGGCCATATTAAGAGCTATATTTTGGTCCTGAAAGCATCTGTACCATAAACAAAAGTAAACTGAAGCGAGGAGTTATCACTTAACAGCAATACAATTATTATTTGAAACAATCTATGTGTCTTTCCAAGCCAAAAAATGAATTCTTTCAAACCATAACGGATCGAACATACACCACACATAGTGGTATTAGGGAGTGCAGCCCGCATTGCTGACTTCACAGCCAAGGTCTTTTTTCCCAATTCTATTTTCTGTCATCTTCAATGATGTGCACTTCATCTCAGATTGAGGAGTTCTCTGTTTTAATAAGAATCTGCTGTATTCTTCCATGCAACTCAGCAATTCCCTTTTGTGCCTTGTCAAACAATGTCAGACATAGGGCCTCATCACGACTTGGGCGGTAACGCCGGCGCTATTAGCGCTGTGCTATCTGCCCTGCCGCCAAACTCCCCAGCGCTAATAGCGCCGGATCACGAGTTTGGCGGTAATGTTAATCCCCATTCCCCATTGAGCCCATTCGGGAATGCCCCATTGGGCTCAATGGGGAAATTTCGCGCTAATACCACCAGCGGATTTCCCGCCGGCGGTATGAGCGCAAATTTTCAGCAGATTTCCCCCCAGCTAAGAGCTGGGGCGAAATCCGCCAAAGTCCTGATTTGGCGGACCCTTAAATCCGGCGGTAATAGCGCTACCGCCGGATTTAAGGGTTACTGCCAAAGTCATGATGAGGCCCATATACTTTTATTTTAGTTGGGCTGCAAACGTCGCACATTTTACTTGCAGATGTCCAGGTCTGGGTTCCCTGAATGAGGAAATACCGGGCCCTCCAAAGTCGGAATGGCGCTGTATTTCCCCATTCAGGGACCACGGACCCGGACCCGAGTTCGTAAAACTCATAATGAGGCCCAAAGAATGTAGTAAGGCAGGGGAGATATGAAGAAGTAACTGGGAAGGTCACCAGAGTTCCAGTAATACTTCAATAAATGCAAAGGTGTTTCATCTGGGAACCAGGGTAGAGTTTCAAAGGACAAGATGAGCATGGCCAGCACCACAAATAAGGGAAGTTGTATGATCCCAAAAACCTTCCAGCCATTACTTTTGGTTTTGTCTAAGTCACCCCAAGTGTGATGGGTATGCCCAGACAAGGGTCCTGAGATACACTTAACTGATGAAGCCCAATGAGGCTGAAACATGTCTGGGGATGCTTGTGGTCTCGTGCAGAAGTGATGTAGCCTAGCAGTTTTGGCTGGACTGCTCCTGTCGGGGTGGACCTATCCTGATTGGCATATGGTCTTTACCCTTTCTGTATTGGCTTGTCAGGCTAAAGAACGATGATTCGGAGTATTGCCCAGAGCTGTGCCAATGGTTAAGATTAATTTTCCAACATCATATGACTAAAAGCAACAAGGTTGTTGCCAACCATAGCAACTTTGTGTCAGTTATGTTTTATGCAATTCAAAATGCTAGTTGCCAGTTGTCAACAAATCTTGGTTAGTTATTTACACTAGGAATTACCATTTAGAGAACTAAATGCGATGCTATATACATTGTCAGAATGATTAAGACATGTGTAACATATAGAGATATGTTCAAAGGTTTTTTGACAGCATTCAGTTATCAAATCAGGCATGGAAATCATGCATGGACCTCTTGCACACATTGTATAAAAATTGAAATTGTGTTAAGCACGATTAGTGGTAGAAAAGGAAGGGTTTAGACTGTAACTAGCACATATTTATGAAAGGTATCTCTGCTGCTTCGTACATATTTAGAATGTGTTTCAGTTCACAAAGCAATCTTTTGATCCAATGGAGTCAAGGTCTGAACATCATAAATATGACTGAGTTCTAAATCAATATTTTAAGCGAATGTGGTTAAGGACTGAAAACCAATGTTTTTGTTTACATGGTGAATGATTACTTGTATAATTCTGCACATTTTTGTAAACATTGCATGTCCGCTCACGTGTGTTGATGCAATGACGTCATCACTGGGTCGATGACGACAGAAATTAGGTCCTTGACTAGAAAGACTCTTGCCTTCAGAGAATCTAAAAGTACACTACAAGTATGTCTCTTGAAATGTTTATAATGGTTGGACAAGTACCATTTCTCGTGGCAAATGCAGACTGTAAATTGGGATTACTTTAATTGTTTATCATGAGAGATTCCCTTCAAAAAAGATATGTTGAGTGAATATTATTTATAAATTCTTATAGAAGTGAACACTGTGTCACTGTGTTAGCAAAGCAAAAGCCGGCAGGTAAATAATATTGCTTCTAGTTACATTTATTTTGGACATTTAGAGGTGATTGTTATAAATACAATTAGTTATGATTGCCACTTGTTGGTCTTTTTAGACGTTGTTTCTTGAAGTTGGTCATCAGACCAAAATGCCTTGGACATCTATGTTTGCCTTTGTCTTTCAAATGAATAATGTTTATGGATTTCATCTCTATGGATTGAAAGTTCTCCTACTTATACATTAATTGTGTATCAAACTTCTTTGTATAGGACTATAATATATAGAGAACATGAATCTGTAATTTGGTGTGTTCGATCACACACAGGGTCCTTCCAATTTACTCAGTTACATAACCGCGGCCAATTTGTCACTGAAAGTTTCTTAACCCTACAGTGCAAATGTTTTTTTTATTTTTTTACTTTTTGGCTACAGGATTACATATCCGATATACATTATATAATTAAGTTTATTCATTTAGTAATCAGCGTGCCCACTCACCCGGGTTTTTCACTTAAGATCCATTTTAAACCTTCCAGCCATCGCCTTTTGTCTTGTCTAAGTCAAAGCGAGTGGGACAGGTATGCCCAGACGTGGGTCCCCAGCCTGCTGGTCCTAGACACCCAACCAACTCCTCACTGATGACACCCAATGAAGCGCATGACAGGCTAAAGAATGATGGTTTGGAGTGTTTCCCAGAGCTGTGCCAGAGGTTAAGATTAATTCAAAACCTTCCAGTCATCACTTTTTGTTTTTTCTAAGTCACCCCGAGTGGGACCGGTATGCCAGTTGTGGGTCCCGGGCTGCTGGGCCTACAGACCCAAGCTACTCCTCGCTGATGACACCCAATGATGCTGAAGCATATCTGTCAATACTTGCGGTATTATCCAGAAGGAATGTGACCTAGAAGTTCAGGCCGGACTGCACCTTTTGGGGTCGCACAAACCCTGATTTACATAAGGTCTTTCTCCTTTCTGTAATGAATTGGTAGAGTAAAGAACAATGGTTTGGGGGGTTGCCCAGACCTTCTAGCCATCACCTTTACTCCACAATATACAGACCCTCTGCACATTAACTGGTGGACTGCAAGTGTATGGCTTAATAGAACGCTTAAAACAAACCTTGATGAATCTTCTGAAGAAACTGTTTGATGGAGACAGAAGGCACTGGGATGACCTGATCCCATATGTATTGCTCAGTATTCAACAAAACAATCAAGCATCTACTGCATTATTCATTTTTGGCTCTCTATGGAAGAGAACCACGAGATGTCATAGATATACTCAGAGATACCTGGGAGAGCCAAGAGGATACAGCAATAAACACTCAAAGTCTACCACTTGAAATGGTTCAACATCTTCAAGGATCCGGGCAAGTCATCCTCTGTGCCTAGATTTAACTGTGAAAAACTGTAGATGTCTCTCTGCTCCAATTCCTCGATGACTGCAGAGTGTTTCTGCACTGTTTTCAGATATTCTTAAAGATAAACCAGGAAAAGAGAAGGACTTCTTCTATGGCATACTCACTTCACTTCAGAAATCCATCAGACTACAGCTGTTCAAAATTCTCTAGCATCAACAAAATGTGGCTAGAGAAGACCAAGAGTAAGTGACCTATATAGATCATTGAACCTTTCATTGGGTCACTCTTGTTATCCCAGTCAGAAAACCTGATGTCAATTGCCATGCCTGCATAGACTTTAGGAATTTGGTATCCCCCTTTGTTGCCTAACCAATGCAATACAATGATCACATGATTGAGGACATAGGTGCTTCCACTTATATGTCAATGCTGGAACTCACTAAGGAGCATTGGCAAAGCCCACCTGGCCACTGCAGACAAAGGGAAAACTGAATTCTCCACTGAAGATGGCCTCTTGCAGTTCACAGTTCTCCCATTTGATCTACATGTGCACCCAGAATATTTCATCCTTTGATGGATCTATTTTGAAGGCCAGGACTACAACAGAGTCTACCTGCATGACACTGTGAGCAATAATAATACCTGGAGTGCCAATATGATAAATCTTCATTGTGTTACTCAAGCCTTGCAGTAAGTTGGTAAGATGGCTAAACTAGCAAGTTGTCATCTGACAGTGCCCATCATCCAATACTAAGACTATCAATGTGTGAAAGGTCTTGTGCAGCAGCAGCAAAGGAAAGGTGGAGGCAGTATACAGGATTCACCTGCCCTGTACAAAAAAGCAACCACAAGCCTTTCTTGATCTGGTTGAACATTGTCAGAGGCTATCCCGCAATTCTCAAGTATTGCAGGGACTTTACTAAACCGATCATCCCAAACGAATCAGCTGTAGCGGACAACTCAGTGTAGAGACCTCAAGGAGTTAAAACATTCTCTATGCCAGACCCTGCTCCTCATAATGGCCAATTTTGCCAGTGATTTCTCTTAAACACAGAGGGCCTCATTACAAGTACTCCGGTCCGGAATTAACACTGCTGGTAAAACCATACCGGCACAGTTTCCATGTCCACCCAATCATGACCTGCGGCCCCGGTAATAGCACCACCCTAAACCGCCACCGTGGAAATAGGGTTCCTGTTAAGTCCGTCTGCACAGAAACCCCTCCGTTACCGTCAACACTAAACACCGTGAGCATCACAACTAGCGCGGACACGGAATTACCGGCAAAAAAATGGTGTAAATACCGTGATCATGGTGGCGGAACCACCGCCACCGCGAACATGGCGTTATACACTGCCTGCTGAATTGAATCAGGCACAGGTGCACCAAATCAGCCCAGCTGGACCTAGCAGGCCACTGGGAGCCTACAAAAGGGCCACACCCAGCCCAACACAACACAGAACCATGCAGGCAGCAGGTCTAGTAGCACTGGGACTGGGCCTACTCAACCAACAGGCAGCACTGCACATGGTGGCAGTAATGGCGCAGAGGAGGAGGCGTAGGCGGAGGAGGCGCAGGCGGCAACCAGCCAACCCTGCAGCTATGGCAAACCCCATTGCCCAGCCAGCCCAACTCCACCGCCAGCCAGCAATACCACGCATCAGGGCCTCACCCTGGAACCTCACCCCAGGACAGATCCACACACTATACCGGCTGGACCGTGCAACAATCCTGCACATCACCGCCATGATTGAGGACAGCATCAGCAGCCTAATTGACACCCCCACCGCCACCCCCCCCCCCCTCTTGAAGGTTGTCTCAGTACTGCATTTCCTTGGCACTGGCACCTATCAACACAAGGTTGGTGAGCTGCACGGCATATCACAACCCTGTTTCTCCAAAATCCTGGTACAGGTACTGGATGTCCTGTTGCGCCATGTGTCGGAACACATAGCCCTACCCCGCACCCTCCCCGAGGTCATTGCCACCAAGTTGGCCTTCCATGCCATAGCAGGCATGCCAAATTGCATAGGCTCAGTTGACTGCACCCACGTCGAGCTGACAGTACCACATGCAATTGAGGCGGTGTTCCGCAATAGGAAACAGTATCACTCTTTGAATGTCCAGATGGTTTGTGATGCCATGCAACTGATTACACACTGCTGCGCACGTTTCCCAGGCTCATCACATGACTCAACGGTACTGCGGAATTCCACGTTGCCACGGTACATGGAACGCCATGCCGGACAAAGCACATGGCTATTGGGTGAGTACAGCTGACGATGCTACAACCCTGTCGGAGTGGTGTGTGTGTGTCCAGGCCAATGAGCATTGTGAGTGTGCCGCTGTGACCGCACATGCATCACCCCCCTTCCATCTACCAAATACACAGCGGATGCCAAACATCATGAAGGAAGACATGACAGGGCACCACAATGTGCCCGTGCACACGCTGGCACAGCCAATCCCGTCACTGTCCCATGAACCCTGTGCCACTGCAGACACCCACCCTCAATTGAAACACTGCCTCAAAAGCACGAGAGGCGTGTAAATGAGACGACGTGTATTTACTACTTCCGTACAGTGGAGTCACTCTGCCATGTGTGGACAGCACTGCACCGTGACATGCACACAATCAAATGTCACCCGCAGGGCACAGTAAACATGCAAGTTAATGTGTAGGCCCATATGCAGTCAGCGACATACATCGTGATGCCCAAAACATACCTCCATACACTGCATGGTACATATGCATGAATGAATGATGATACAAGAATGCACAGCAGCAGATGAGGACATGATGCCACAAACACTCACATGTTCCCCCATCTACATCCCATGTAGGTGATGCGGGATATGCACTCACGCCATGGATGATGACACCTGTACGGAGACCAAGGAACAGGCATGAAGAGGCATACAATAGGGCACATATCCGCACACGTGGAATCATTGAGAAGACATTTGGACTGCTGAAGGCCCGTTTCCGCTGTCTGAGCAGATCTGGCGGATCACTGCTGTACAGCCCAGTGAAGACGGGTAAAATCACGCTCGTATGTGCCATGCTGCACAATATATGCCTGCACAGGAACATCCCAATGCCACCAGACGCAGATGAGGAAGATGGGGATGGGGATGGAGATGGGGATGGGGATGGGGATGGAGATGGGGATGAGGATGGAGATGTGGATGGGATGGCACCACCTCCCCCTGGGGGTCCACATGATGGCCAGAGAGCACGGGATGCCCTGATTCGCATTTACTTTTGAGTCACAGCACATTCACAGAAACGCACAAACATGGTGACGACAATTAATTAATAGTTGCACTGCAAAATAAATGATCAATGTCCACACATGTATGTCTTGATTTGAAATGGTGATATATTGATGTGATAACAACAGGGAAGGAGGTGCATTGGTTAGGGAAGCTGTACACCCGGGGCCACCCACGACCCAAACATGCCCACCCCCACCCAGAGCCCATTGTTCAATCCCCAAAACTACCTACCCCAACACCCAAACGTGCCCACCCCTCTCACACCTTTGTAGTCCACGTGTCCTGCACTGCCCCACACACATGCCATCACTTCCGTGTGCGCTTCTGTGCCTGTGCAACCTTGCCCGAGGGTCCCGTTAGCCTACTCGAGCGCCTCCTTGGACTGGCAGTAGTGGAGCTGGATGGGGTGGTTGTGTTTGATTGGCCAGAATCTGGGATTGAGGGCATCCGTGCCAGATTTGCCTGTTGGCCAACCAACATAGCCTCTACAAGCCTGGAGGTGTGGTTGTTGCCCTCCCGCACATGGCGTGCAAGGGTTATTATAGTGCTCGCAAAGCGTCCGATGGACCTCGACAGGCGACGCACTGAGGCGCTGTAGCTCTTCCTCTGCAGCCTGGATTCCTCTAGCTGCCTCTCCACCAGCTGGGTGAGGGTAGCCTGCTGGTCCTCCATCCGCTGCATGCGGACATTCAGTTCGGCCATGGATGGGGTGGGCGACCTCATGGGACTCCCCAGTGAAGTGGGGCTGAACCCCAGCTCATGGAAGGAGCCCAGGTCTTCCAATGTGGGCATCTCCCCCTGTGGCCCCGTTTCCGAGTGCTCTTGCGGGGCACTGTTATCACTGCAGGCCGCCCCCGCTGCAGTGCTGCTGCCTTCGGTGTTGTGTTGGGTGGCCATGATAGGTTCCCGTGGCAACTGTCTAGACTCAGCCAGTGTGGAGACGGTGGGGATGTCGGTGGTGGTGGTGTGCCGCACATCTGTAGTGGCTGGTAATGTGGCCAGAGGTGCAGAACTGCCGGCAGCATCCTCCTGTGTGGTGGCGGTGGCTAGTGTACTTGCCGGTGCAGATTGGCTGGCCTGTTGTGCAGTATCAATGTCACTTGAAACGGCTGTGGGGACACAAAGGGCATGCAATTAGTGTTGTTGTGGTGGCAGATGGGTGCATCACATGCGTCATTAAGATTGTACATTGAATAGTGTTAGTCACATGCATCTGATTGCTGGTGTATGCATTCAGTGATATTGGTTGCCATACGGATCATGATGGGTCCTTTGGCCCACACATGCACTGCCTGGGGGGGGGAGGGTTGTTAATGGGTCCTTTGGCCCACACATGCACTGCCTGGGGGGGGTTGTTAGTGGGTCCTTTGGCCCACACATGCACTGCCTGGGGGGGGTTGTTAATGGGTCCTTTGGCCCACACATGCACTGCCTGGGGGGATTGTTAATGGGTCCTTTGGCCCACACATGCACTGCCTGGGGGGGGGGTTGTTAATGGGTCCTTTGGCCCAGTACTCACAACTGCATATTTACATGTGGCATTCATGTTTGGGCACTTACCGGCATCTACAGGTGGGCTCACTCCTGCCTCAGCCTGCCCGATCCCATGGATTCCCTCTAGGTGGAGGACGCTGCTGCAACGCTCCTCCCATGCTTGCAGCCTCAGTGGGGAAGGGGGTCCTCCGCCTTTCCCACTGCTGCGTTGGCGGTGCGTGGAAATGAGGTTGCGTACCCTCAGCCTCAGGTCGTCCCACCGCTTGTGGAAGTCCTTCACGCTCCTCACTGCCACGCCCACAGCGGTGCACTTGCGTGCAGCTTCGGCCCACACCTTCTTCCTCCGCTGCTGTGTGGCACGCCGTTGGTCGGCGCTGAACAGCATCTCAGCATTGTCCACAATGTGCTCCACCAAGACGGTTAGCTCCGCCTCGCTGAAGCGCTGTTTGCGCTGCCTCTGAGCAGGAATCCTGGCAGACATGCTGGTGGTCCCTTTTGGCTTCTCAGAGTTAGGATTATGCTTGTGCTGCTCTGGATGGCAATGGATTGTGCTTTTATATGATGGCCGCCTCTCTGTTTCCTGTTTTGGCGATCATGGTATTTCCGGTTCCGTGTCCGTGGCGGCGGAGGCGGAAACGGGTTTTGCGCCACTTGTGGCTGCGTTATTTCCATTTCCGTGGGGTTTTCCGTGACGGCGGTAACAACGTTTCCAGGTCCGTGTGGTGCGCGCGACCGACAGCGTGTAATCGGACGGTTTTTCCGCAACCTTGCGGACACGGAAACATTTTTACCGCCGTCACGGATTTTGCACGGTCCCGGACTGGCAGGTTGTAATGAGGCCCAATGTATCTCAAACATGGCTTGCCAGAAATAAGAAGGCTAACCTCTGTATCAAGAGATTAATCTGAGCACGAGAAGTATATACTTTCATCATTTAACACAGGAAAGGCAATTTCAAGAATGTTTAACTTTCTCATGTGACCATCCTATGGAGAACCCACTGAAGGGTGTGTGTGGGGGTGGTATGTAATGAAGTCCCACATTATCCCAATGGGATGGGATGGGATGACATTGGATAATTAGGACCACCACCCATTCTGTGATGTCGGCCCTGGAGGAAGCATATGGATGATCCCCCGAGCTTCCCATGTCAGCCCCAGCCTTGGTTCCCACCATTCCACAACACAACACACATGTGAGACCCATAACATATCGCAGTGCAAAAATGGGACACAAAATGAAGGTGCTTCATGGAGCCTCAATCGCAGATGGCAACAAAACAAATCATACCTATGAGCACAGTTAGTTGCCAGAGATAAGCATGCCTACGAGAGCTGCTCACTTGAAGAGGAAATGGGAGGCGGTGAATGGTAATTGCCTCACACCCCCATATAGGTTCTGGTAATATGCTGAAGCATCCAGTGGTTGCAGGAGCTTTGGCAACAGTTAAGGGTTTGGAAGGACTAGAGGAGCCAGGGACACACAACTAAACGGTAATTAAAGCTTGATAATTTTGGAGCACCGACTTCCTGAAAGGAACCCAGCACCAGCCTAATGAGGGCACTTATTTATATAAGCAAAGAATACTGAAGCTTTTTTGGAACACCAATCTTGACCTATGGAAGAACAATCATTATATTAAAAAAAGGTAACCCCAACAAGGAACTGAAAATGGCGCCGCTTCTGTGAAACAAGGATCTTGCTGAGCATACAATCTCAAGGAAAATAGAGGTCTCTTTGTAATATGGGCAATGGGCCACTGCAATTTCACTTTGCAACAATACATGAAGAGTTGAAACTGTAACTAATATGTAAGAAATATGATGATGCATTAGCAATAGCCGTGCATTCAGATTACTTGTAACAGAATCAGGACAACCATTGGTTATGAGCATTTTAGATTGTGAATGAACAATATGACAATGAATTGATGACCAATGGAATGTTACCTACATTGAATGACTGAGATAATAACCGGTACATCTAAAACAGGTTAGTTGGTTTTAAATTGTTTGGATTTTGCTACGCCTTGACAAAGCCCAGTTCTGGGAGAAATATTAGCACATACCATCATTTGGATGATATTGGTTTAGGATACGTTAATAATAGCCTAGGATGATGTAGGACTTTGTTAAGTACCAAAGGACAAAGGTTCTGCAACAAATGATTCTACTTTTTATATGCACACTTGAATTGAGTTTTATTAGCACTGGCACAGTTTGCTACCTAACTACTCTGTATTTATATCATTTATTGGACTAAGTGAATGTCAGTCACAGTTAGGTACCTGCAGCCAGGAACCTCCTAATCTAGTTTTGGACCTATCGTATTGGACTACTTTTGGAAGTGGCGCACAGACAGATTATTCACTCAACCCTTAATAATTCTGGAGTCCAACTGCTGCAAAAGAGTCTGGCCACCGGCAACCCATGGTAATTGGGGTGGTGGAGCAAGGGTTCAAGTCAACACAAAGCAAGCAAAACAACTTCCTGTCAAATGTGGACAAGCCAAGAATTCTGGCAAGTTAGAAGTGCAGGGACATTTAAATCCTTACGGACTGTGAGTGACTGTCTGAAATCAAGGGGGGCAGAGTTATACTGACATACAGAGAAAAACTGAGGACCACAATCCTAGAGCAAGTTTAATTCTTTGAACCAATTCCTAAGGTTTTAAACCTAATAGCCTGTTTTCTGTTTTCATAAACCTTATGAATCACTTATCCTTACTTTTATCTTTCCTTTTATCCATCGGTTGAGGCAGTACTTAGAGCGTCTTGAATCATTTTCTATTTTTTTATACTGGGAATTGTATCACTGTTTAACATTTTAGAGATGTTTTCACATTTTAGCTATCTTGAATTATTCTACTTATTATTAGTATTGTTTGAACACAGTAAACAATTTCGTTTTTCTAATTTGTGACCATTTGTAATCTAGGTGATGATCCAAGACGCAAAACATAAGTGCAGAAAATAAATATAATTGGAGATTCTTGAATGAGTTGGCTACGACAACACACCCTGAAGACTGAAGTAAATACGAATTTCTGAATTTCTACATACACAGTGTAGACATTTTGTTGCACGGACAACCTATCACTAAAAACTGAGGACATGTTGAATGTTATTTGCAACATGGACAGAGTACCACATTGTTATTTCCTCCTTGAAAAACAATACAATCTTCAATTTACAAAATGTGTGGAATTGGTTACACAAGTGAAGGAAGACATTCTCACTCTTACCGAAACATGGTTCAATGCCAGCTCAGACACTGCTTCTGACTACCGCCTCCATGATGGCTTCAAAATCATCTCAAAGCCTCGACCTAACCACACTGGTCGGGGGTTGCCTCAATCTTCCATGAGTGGGTTCCTATCTCCATCTTCCCCACCCAGCTCTCCTCTTCCTTTGAGAGTATGGTTTGCAATTTGGTCATCTCTCCCATCTCGACCCTGACCAATGCTACCATTTACGGGCCTCCTGGTGCCACTACCCTGTTCCTCCCTGAATGGGCTGATTTGTTTTCTTCCTTACTTTCATCCACTTCCAATATCCTCCTCTTGCATGAGTTCAACATCCAACTGGACTCTCCTGCCTCTGCATCCACTCTCTTCACTAACCTCTGCACCTCTCTTTCCCTCTCAATTCTCCCTTCTGGAACAACCTACTATTCTGGACACACTATGGACGCCTTCATACACTCTGACCTTTCTCCCCCCCCTCTAGTCACCCATCTCTCCTGGTAAGACCATTCTCTCATCTCCTCCCAACTGGGTCCCTTTGGCCCTCTGACCACCACACATAAGCCCTGCCAACCTCGTTCACTAACATCTGCCCAATGAAACGAGTGTCAGCTGCTGCCTACACTTCCACCTTCATCTCTCCTTTCTGCCTTCCTCTGACTCTGCTCTCAGCAACCTCCACCTGTCTATCACCATTACTCTTGATCTTTTTGCCCCAGACATGAGGATCCGCCTGAAACCTGCCTCTAACCTGCTATGACTCGCCTGCTGCCTGCTACAAAGGCAATACAGACACTCCATCCGTGGCAAGAAAAGATCCCACATACAAGCTCCAGTTTCCTCTGCATCTGACAACATGGCTGAACTCTTCAAGATCTGCAGGGAACTAGCCAACTCTTCTGCAGTCTCCTCCTCCCCTTCTCCTTCCCAGGTCCTCTGCAACCCACTGGCCACACACTTCTGCACCAAAACCAGGACATCATGAACAACCTTGCTACCCACCTTCCCAACCCACCCCACAACCTCATGCCTCCTTTGGCCCCTGACCCTCCCCCTTCCTCCCTCTCCTTCTCCCCTGTCAAGCCTGAAGAAGTTACCAGAGTTGTCCACTCCATGAAGGTCTCTTCAAAACAGGTTTCCCCTTGCTCTTCCAGGACCATCAAGGATAACATTGACTCTCTTGCCTCTGCATTCACTAATTTCTGCAATCACTCTTTTCTCACTGGATCTTTCACTCCTATGTTAAGTGCTCCCTTGTCTGCTCACTCCTGAAAAAGCCTTCAGCTGACTCTACCTGCCCTGTCAACTTCTGCCCTATTACCATCACCTCCTTCCTCGGGAAGCTGCTGGAGAAGCTGACCTTGCCCAGCTCAACTCACAAACCGAATTTGTGGGAGGTCTCCACGACCATCAATCTGGATACCAAGCATCCAGAGGCAAAGAAACTGCTCTTCCGAACACCTGTGAAGTACTGCTCGCCCCATTTCACTCTTAGACGCGGACAGTAAAATCTGTGTGGGTCTGGTCTTGAGTGAAATGGAGGCATGGGCCAAATCAAAAGGTATTATTCCCAAGCAGCAAACAGGGTTCAGAAGGGGATTGTCCACAGCTCTGAACGGACTTGTCCTAAACTGTATTAGTTTACCATCTACTATGAAGGGTGGCACCCCATTGTATAGGGCATGGATTGACCTGTCCCAGGCTTTCGACACTGTCAACAGAAATCTTTTGTGGAAAAAGTTGAATGGCTAGGAAGCCCCCTCTAACCTATTGTCCATCCTAATTGAGCTTCATCAGAATTCTTGGATGCGTGTTAGGCTTTTTAGCGTGGGCTTATTATCAACTCCAATTAGGGTCGAGAGAGGCGGCCGGCAAGGCTGCTTGATTGCACCTTTTCTCTTCATTCTTTTTATGTCAGATCTGTGTGAATGGCTTCAAGGTGTTGGACTTATTGCTCCAAACATTTGTGAAACTAAACTTAACTGGTTGGCATATGCCGATGATGTAGTGGTCCTAAACCACTCTCAAGTTGGGCTGCAACATTTGTTGACAGCATTGGCGGATTATACCCGGATTAATGATCTAAACATTAATCCTGGAAAATCAAAGGTGCTGGTGTTTAAACATCCTAACAATATACTAAAGTCTTATAGTTGGTCAACCGAGGATCGCCAAGTTGGACTGGTCAATGAGTTAACCTATTTAGGGGCAGTGATTAGAGCCTTCCCAACAATGAGTTATCTTCTGATGATTCTGGATCATAAGTTAATTAGTCTGGGAGCCCAGATGAAAAGAATTTGCTCCAAACTGTGTACATTTGCCATCCAACCCTTAGTGAGGTTTTATATAGGAAAAGTGGCCCCTGTAATTCTTTATGGCTTGGAGTTGAATCCCCTATCTATGAAAATTGAATGGGATAAATTGGAGGGCAATATTTGGAAGAGGACTTTAAATCTGCCCAATTGTATCTCCATTGGGTGTTTAAGATATGAGTTGGGCCTGTCCTCCTTGATGGCCATGCTGGAGTGGAGATGGATATCGATGTTTAGGTTAATCCTCGTTCCCCAAAAGGGTGTGTTATAAAAGGATGTAGCATTATTGCAGGAAACAGCTGACAATAACTTTCTAAATGAGCTTAGACTAAAGCGTGGCAAATCCTGGTGAAGTCAGATTGTTCTATTGACCTTCTCATCCAGGATCCAGAGAAACTTAAAATACGTATGAAACAATGGGATTGGATTCAAACAATCAATCGAATGAGGTTGGCAAAAGCTATTAGCTTCACATACCCTTTTTGATAAACCTTGATCCAGGCTTCCTCATTATTTGAATACGTTTCCTGACCCAAAGATGAGAGCAGAGTTTCTAACGTTTAGATTGAATTTGTGACTAACCTTGGAGGTTTGTTCTATCCGAAACAATGGGGATTTCCCCTCTACCATCTGTGATAAGTGTAGTAGTAATGAAAGACAGTCTCTGAAACATCTATTGATGCATTGTCCAGGAACCTGGTCATTGAGATTGGCAAGATTTAAGAGATTTATCCATGATGCTGGTTGTCTGAATTCTGACATCTTCTGGGACAGACAGTCGTCAGGCAATGAAACACTTCTGAAGTTGGAAGTAGTTGCTCTCTTGAAAGACTTGTTGGAGGGGGTGGGGGGCAGGCCAGTCCTCTGTTGGGGTGTCTTCTTTTTTTGAGTTAGCTTGACTGATATTTTAATTTGTTTTATCTTTAAACTTTCTTCTATGTTAAGTATGTTTGTAAAAATAAATGTGTTTCTCATTCTTAATGTCGTGTAAGTGTTAAAAGTCATAAGTATGTATTATATGGTTTTAATATATGGCAATGACACAATAAAATGAAAAAAAGAAGGACTGCTCGCATCTCTGGACTCCAACTCCCCAGCTGTCCTTATCCTTGTAGATCTCTCCTCAGCCTTTGATACAGTCAACCATTCCATCCTCAAATAAAGGCTCTACGATACCCTTCGTATCTCAGAACAGGCAATGGACTAGCTGACTTCCTTCCTAAGTGACCACTCTTCCCAAATCATCCTGGGCCCATCTCCTCTCCTACTTTCTTCTCCATCTGTGGTGTTCCCCAGGGCTCTATGCTCTCCCCTTAGCTCTTCAACATCTACCTAGCGCTGCTTGCATGCCTTATCTCCTCCTTCTCCTCCAACGTCCACTGTTAAACAGATGACACACAGCTCTTCTTCAAACTTCATGCTGATCTTCTTTTACCCTCCATCATCCCTGACTGCCTATCTGAAATCCAGTCCTGGTGCACCTCCAACGATCTCTGCCTCAACGCTTGTCAAACTCAGATCCTTCCCATTGGGACCCCTGCTCCCTCCTTCTTCCCTTCACTCTGGCCATCCTCCATGGGCTCTCCCCCTGTTCCTTCTTCTATAGCCATAAACCTTGCAATTATCTTTGACTCCTCCCTCTCCTTCTTCCCTCACACTCTGGACATTGCCAAGAAGTCCCATTTTCAGCTCTTACTTCTCAAAGGAATTCTCCCCTTTCTCACTTTCCCCCAGAGGCTCAATGTTACCTGAGCCCTGGTTTTCTTTAGGCTTGACTATTGCAATAGCCACTTCCTGAATCTAACTTCTTCCACTCTGGGACCCCTCCAGCTAATCTAGATTAGGGCAGCACAACTTATCCTTGGCCTAAAGCCCAGGGACTGCATCTCTCCTGCCCATAGAAGTCTTCACTGGCTCCAGGTTGCTGCACAGATTAAATTCAAATGCCTCTGCATCATCCACAAGGCTGTCTGGGCACAGGGACTACTCCAACTTCAACTTTATCTTGCTAAATACTCTCCCTGTAGACCACCATGTTCCTCTGGATCCAACTCTTTGTGTGTAAAGCGTTTTGCTAAACAGAGTATAGGTGGTTCATCGCTTTCCTCAGCTGTCTCCCTCCTATGGAACATCTTCCCCCCGAGTCTGCACCTTGAGCAGGACTTTCTTGAATTCGGGAAGCTCCTCAAGACTTTCCTCTTTACCTCCTCCTTCACTTCTTCATTCCTCTGCTAATCCCACAGTTGCTGTGATTGGTGTCCGGGGCCCTTATGCATCCTTAGTGCTCCAGACCTCCCACACCCAATCGGCCCAGCTCCTGTCTACCCTCTGCATTTAAATTGGCACTCGCTCAGCCCTTGTGGTTTGCACTTGCTCCTAACGTGGTTCCTGGCCATGTAGCACTCAACAACACTAGAACTTTATCTATGGCTCACGCATGGGCTAGGACTCCCCAGCACTTACCCCCCTCTACCCTCTTCCTTACAGCACTTGCACGTTCTGAATACTCACAAGGCAGAGTATGTTCCTCCTTTCATCCGTTTCCCCACTGTTCTTAATAAATATTGTGTTTTGTATTGTATTTCACTCCCTTGCTCCCTTCCCTCGCTTATGGGTGCTTTGAAATGGTGTTTCATTTGCTGTATAAGTGCCTAACAAGCAAACAATAAATAAATAAATAAAGAGCCTTCTTAATATATCCCCAGTTGTAAGATTATATATGTATATATTCAATGAAAAAAACTTTGTTAAAGGGATGTTATGTTTAAGTTGCACTAATAAAAACCTATGAAATCCAATGAAAAAAACTTTGTTAAAGGGACGTTATGGTAAAGTTGCACTAATAAAAACTTATGAAATTAAGTAAAAAAACGATGTTAAAGGGACGTTATGGTTCCAAGTAAAACCGAAAACCCCCTGAAATTCACCAGTTATGGTAAGCTAAGCAACCATAACTCGCGCCACCACCGCACATTGCTAAGACTAACACCCAGGACATCAAAGATGACATCACAAATGTCATTGATGACATCACTGATGACATCGCATGTACATTTACTTTTCATGAAAACTCTGTAGAAGGTATTCTCATTATAATGTTGACCAAAACGTGGCAAGAAATATTGGAATAAATATCAAGTGCTAATTAGTACATACATTAAGCAATGCCTTGATATAAATAGCATTCTCTTATGAAGTTCTATCCGGTATACTAAACTACTCATGTAGAAACATAGGCAGTGTGTGCAGCATATATGATGGATCTGCAATATTCATAAGCTTGCCATGTTGAATAGTGAAATGATAACTGTTTTCTTATTAGAGTTTTGTGTACTGTGAAACAGGTGTTAAGTAGGTAATAAAACCCACTTCCTACATAATTGCATTATTATAGACAAAACACAAAGAGACAGCAACGCATACACATTTGAGTATATAAAAGGACTTTGAAGTAAGGAAAAAAAAAACAGCAGTAGTAGCAGAAAGTGTTCATATTCTAACTGATTATGTTTATGCAGAGAAATGATTGCTCTATTTGAAAGGTGCCACTTACCCTATGCATATGTATTACATGATTTGACTGGACCCTAAGGGAATTACTGTAATAACATACTTGAAGGATAAGTCTACAAATAGAGTACCTTTTCAATTTCTAATTCCTGACTGTTACTGAAGGAAACCATGTGGCCAAGATATCACAATAAAGGAAAAAAGGGGGAGCCAGACATGTGATGTCATCAGTGATGTCATCAATGACATTTGTGATGTCATCTTTGATGTCCTGGGTGTTAGTCTTAGCAATGCACGGTGGTGGTGCGAGTTATGGTTGCTTAGCCTACCATAACTGGCGAATTTCAGGGGTTTTTCGGTTTTACTTGGAACCATAAAGTCCCTTTAACAACGTTTTTTACTTAATTTCATAGGTTTTTATTAGTGGAACTTTACCATGACGTCCCTTTAACAAAGTTTTTTCATTGAATTTCATAGGTTTTTATTAGTGCAACTTAACCATAATGTCCCTTTAACAAAGTTTTTTCATTGAATTTCATAGGTTTTTATTAGTGCAACTTATCCATAACATCCCTTTAACACATTTTTTTACTGAATTTCATAGGTTTTTATTAGTGCAAAGTAACCATAACGTCCCTTTCACAACGTTTTTCATTGAATTTCATAGGTTTTTATTAGTGCAACTTAACCATAATGTCCCTTTAACAATGTTTTTTCATTGACTTTCATAGGTTTTTATTAGTGCAACTTATCCATAATATCCCTTTAACACATTTCTTTTTACTGAATTTCATAGGTTTTTATTAGTGCAACGTAACCATAACGTCCTTATCAATAGATGAAGACCACTAGCATCATAGGTCCTCAAAGTGGGAACTCCGAGTGGTATAAAAAAGATTTTTCTTCCTACACCGGCGTTGCGGTGTAGGAAGGAAAATGTTTTACAAGATGGCCACCATGAAAAGGGAAGGCGGGGTGTATAAAGAGAACACAACAGAGCATCAGCGGGGAGTGAGGGGAACAAGAGGTCAACAAGGGGCATCATAGGAGGGTAGGACAAGAGGAAGACACAGGGCTTGAGCGGGGGGAACAGGAGGAAGACACAGGGCATGAGCGGGGGTGGGGGGAAACAAGAGGGAGACATGAGGCATGAGCGGGGTGTGGGAGGAACAGGGGAGACACAGGGCATGAGCAGGGGGAACAGGGGAGACACGGGGCATGAGCGGGAGGTGGGGGAACAGGAGGGAGAAACGGGGCATGAGCGGGGGGTGGGAGGAACAGGGGAGACACGGGGCATGAACGGGGGGTGGGGGGAACAGGAGGGAGATGCAGGGGATGCGGGGTACAGGAGGGAGACACGGGCATGAGCGGGGGATGAGGGGAACGGGAGGTAGACACGGGCATGAGCGGGGGTGGGAAGAATGGGAGGGAGACACTGGGCATGAGTGGGGGGTACAGGAGGGAGACACAGGGCATGAGCGGGGTGGAGGGGTACAGAGGGAGACATGGGGCATGAGCTGGGGGTGGGGGAATGGGAGGGAGACATGGGGCATGAGTGGGGGTGGGGGGGAACAGGGGAGACACGGAGCATGAGCGGGGGGTGGGGGGTACAGGAGGGAGACACGGGGCTTGAGTGGGGGGTGGGGGGCAAAGGAGGGAGACACGGGGCATGAGCGGGGGTGGTGGGGAAAAGGAGGGAGACAGGGGGCATGAGCAGGGAGTGGGGGCAAAAGGAGGGAGACACAGGGCATGAGCAGGGAGTGGGGGGAAAAGGAGGGAGACATGGGGCATAAGCAGGGGGTGGGGGACAAGGAGGGAGACACGGGGAATGAGCGTGGGGTGGGGGGAATGTCAGGCAGACACGGGGCATGAGCGGGGGGTGGGGGAACAGGGGAGACACGGGGCATGAGTGGGGGGTGGGGGGGAAAAGGAGGGAGACACGGGGCATGAGCAGGGGGTGGGGGAAACAGGGGAGACACGGCGCATGAGCAGGGGGTGGGGGGAATGGGAGGGAGACACGGGGCATGAGCGGGGGGTGGGGGGAACGGGAGGGAGACACGGGGCATGAGCGGGAGTGGGGGAGAGCAGGGGAGACACGAGGCATGAGCGGAGGGTGGGGGAACAGGGGTGACTTAGGGCATGACTGGGGGGTGAGGGGAATGGGAGGGAGACAGGGGGCATGAGCGGGGGTGTGGGGGAAAAGGGGGAGACACGGGGCATGAGCAGGGGTTGAGGTAACGTAACAGGGGAGACACAGGGCATGAGAAGTGGGGAGGGGGAAAAGGAGGGAGACGCGGGGCATGAGCGGGGGGTGGGGGGGAACAGGGGAGACACTGGACATGAGCGGGGGTGTGGGGGAATGGGAGGGAGACACTGGGCATGAGCGGGGGGTAGGGGGTAACAGGGGAGACATGGGGCATGAGCGGGCAGTGGAGGGAAAAGGAGGGAAACACGGGGCATGAGCAGGGGGTGGGGGGAACAGGGTAGACACGGGGCATGAGCGGGGGGTGGGGGGAACAGGAGAGACACGGGGCATGTGCGGGGCTGGGGGGAAGAGGGAGACACGGGTCATGAGCGGAGGGTGGGGGGAACTGGAGGGAGACACGGGGCATGAGCAGGTGTTGGGGGGAATGGGAGGGAGACAATGGGCATGAGCAGGGGGTGGGGAGAATGGGAGGGAGACACTGGGCATGAGCGGGGGTGGTGGGGTACAGGAGGGAGACACGGGGCATGAGCGGGGGGTGGGGGGAGAGGGAGACACGGGGCATGAGCGGAGCATGGGGGGAACAGGAGGGAGACACGGGGCATGAGCGGGGGGTGGGGGGAATGGGAGGGAGACACTGGGCATGAGCGGGGGATGAGGGGGTACAGGAGGGAGACACGGGGCATGAGCGGGGGGTGGGTGGAACAGGGGAGACACGGGGCATGAGCGGGAGGTGGGGGGAACGTGAGGGAGACACTGGGCATGAGCAGGGGGCAGGGGGTAGGGGGGTAACAGGGGAGACACAGGGCATGAGCGGGGGGTGGGGGGAATGGGGGAGACACGGGGCATGAGCGGGAAGTGGGGGGGTACAGGAGGGAGACACGGGGCATGAGCAGGGGGTGGGGGGCATGGGAGGGAGACACCGGGCATGAGCAGGGGGTGGGGGGGAACAGGAGGGAGACACTGGGCATGAGCGGGGGGTGAGGGGGTTCAGGAGGAAGACACGGGGAATGAGCGGGAGTGGGTGGAACAGGGGAGACACAGGGCATGAGCGGGGGGTGGGGGGAACGGGAGGGAGACACTGTGCATGAGCCAGGGGCAGGGGGTAGAGGGGTAACAAGGGAGACACCAGCATGAGCGGGGGGTGGGGGGAACAGGGGAGACACGGGGCATGAGCGGGGGCCGGGGTGAACTGGAGGGAGACAGGGGGCATTGAGCGGGGTAGTGGCGGGGAAAAGGAGGGAGACACGGGGCATGAGTGGGGGTGGGGGTAACGTAACAGGGGAGGCACGGGGCATGAGAAGGGGGGAGGCGGAAAAGGAGGGAGACACGGGGCATGAGCGGGTGGTGGGGGGGAACAGGGGAGACACGGGACATGAGCGGGGGTGGGAGGAAATGGGAGGGAGACACTGGGAATGAGCAAAGGGTGGGGGTAACAGGGGAGACACGGGGCATGAGCGGGCGGTGGGGGGGAAAAGGAGGGAGACATGGGGCATGAGCAGGGGGTGGGGGGAAAAGGGAAAAGGAGGGAGACACGGGGCATGAGCGGGGGTGGGGGGGAACAGGGGAGACACGGGGCATGAGCGGGGGGTGGGGGGAACAGGGGAGACATGGGCATGAGCAGGGAATGGGGGGAAGAGGGAGACACGGGGCATGAGCGGAGGATGAGGGGAACAGGAGGGAGACACGGGGCATGAGCGGGGGGTGGGAGGAATGGGAGGGAGACACTGGGCATGAGCAGGGGGTGGGGGGAAACGGGAGGGAGACACTGGGCATGAGCGGGGGGTGAGGGGGTTCAGGAGGAAGACATGGGGAATGAGCGGGAGTGGCTGGAACAGGGGAGACACAGGGCATGAGCGGGGGGTGGGGGGAACGGGAGGGAGACACTGTGCATGAGCCAGGGGCAGGGGGTAGGGGGTAACAAGGGAGACACCGGGCATGAGCGAGAGGTGGGGGGAACGGGGGTGACACGGAGCATGAGCGTGGAGTGGGGGAACGGGAGGGAGACATGGTGCATGAGCGGGGGGTGGGGGGACAGGGGAGACACAGGGCATGAGCGGGGGGTGGGGTGGAACAGGAGGGAGACACGGGGCATGAGCGTGGGTTGGGGGGAACAGGGGAGACACGGGACATGAGTGTGGGGTAGGGGAGAACGGGAGGGAGACAAGGGGCATGAGCGGGGGGAACAGGGGAGACACGGGGCATGAACGGGAGGGTGGGAGTAACGGGAGGGAGACACGGGGCATGAGTGGAGGGAATGGGAGGTAGACATGGGGCATGAGCGGGGGTGGGGGGAACAGGGGAGACACGGGGCATGAGCAGGGGTGGGGGGAAAGGAGGGAAACACAGGGCATGAGTGGGGGGTAGGGGGAAGGAGGGAGACACAGGCATGAGCGGGGGGTGGAGGGGAACAGGGGAGACACGGGGCATGAGCGGGGGTTGGTGGGAAAAGGAGGGAGACACGGGGCATGAGCGGGGGGTGGGGGGGAACGGGAGGGAGACACGGGGTATGAGCGGGGGTGGGGGAGAATGCGAGGAAGACACATGGAGCATGAGCGGGGGGTGCTTTGTGAGGGAGACACGGGGCATGAGCGGGGGTGCAGGGGAACAGGAGAGACACGGGGCATGAGCGGGGGTGGAGGGAATGGGAGGGAGACACGGGGCATGAGCGGGGGCTGGGGGGGAACAGGAGAGACACGGGGCATGGGCGGGGGTGGGGGGGAACAGGGGAGACAGGGGACATGAGCGGGGGGTGGGAGTGAACGGAAGGGCGACATGGGGCATGACTGGAGGAACAGTGGAGACACGGGGCATGAGCGGGGGTGGGGGGAATGGGAGGGAGCCATGGGGCATGAGCAGGGGGTGGGGGGATGTCAGGTAGACACGGGGCATGAGCAGGGGGTGGGGGAACGGGAGGGAGACACGGGGCATGAGCGGGGGGTGGGGGGGCAACACGAGGTAGACACAGGGCAGGGGGTGGGGGAACAGGGGAGACACGGGGCATGAGCGGGGGTGGGGGGAAAAGGAGCGAGACACGGGGCATGAGAATGGGGGTGGGGGAAAAGGGGAGACATCACGCATGAGCAGGGGGTTGGGGGGATAAGGAGGGAGACACGGGGCATGAGCGGGCGTGGGGGGTAATGAGGCAGACACGGGGCATGAGTGGGGGTGGGGGGAACAGGGGAGACACGGGGCATGAGCGGGGGGTCGGGGGCAATGGGAGGTAGACACGGGCATGAGCGGGGGGGTGGGGAGAACAGGGGAGATACATGGCATGAGCAAAGGGTTGGGGGAAAAGGAGGGAGACACGGGGCATGAACGGGGGTGGGGGGATAATGAGGCAGACACGGGGCATGAGTGGGGGTGGGGGGAACAGGGGAGACACGGGGCATGAGCGGGGGGTGGGGGGGAAAAGGAGGGAGACACAGGGCATGAGCGGGGGGTGGGGGGAAAAGGAGGGAGACACGGGGCATGAGCGGGGATGGGGGGAATGTCATGTAGACATGGGGCATGAGCGGGGGGTAGGGGGGAACGGGAGGGAGACAAAGGGCATGAGCGGGGGGTGGGGGGAACAGGGGAGACACGGGGCATTAGCAGAAGGGTTGGGGGGAAAGGAGCGAGACACGGGGCATGAGCAGGGGGTGGCGGGAACATCAGGTAGACACGGGGCATGAGCAGGGGTTGGGGGGGAACCGGAGGGAGACATGGGGCATGAGCTGGGGTGGGGGAATGGGAGGGAGACACGGGGCATGAGTGGGGGGGGACAAGAGGAAAACACAGGGCATGAGCGGGGGGAGGTGAGAATGGGAGGAAGATACAGCATGAGCGGAGGGTGGGGGAGAATGGGAGGAAGACACAGGGGATGAGTGGGGGTGGGGGGATCGTGAGGGAGACACGGGGCATGAGGAGCGGGGTGGGGAGAACAGGGCAGACGCGAGGCATGAGCAGGGGGTGGAGGGGAACAGGGGAGACACGGGGCATGAGCGGGGGGTGGGGGGAACGGGAGGGAGACACGGGGCATGAGCGGGGGTTGGGGGTGAATGGGAGGGAGACAACGGGCATAAGCGGGGGGGAACAGGGTAGACGCGGGGCATGAGTGGGGGTTGGGGGGAATGGGAGGGAGACACGGGGCATGAGCGAGGGATGGGGGTGGAACGTCAGGTAGACACAGGGCATGAGCGGGGTGGGGGTGGAACAGGAGGGAGACATGGGGGAATGAGCGGGGGAGGTTGGGAACAGGGGAGACACAGGACATGAATTGGGGGTTAGGGAGGAACGGGGGAGACACGGGGCATGAGCAGGGGTGGGGGGGAACGGGAGGGAGACACAGGGCATGAGCGGGGGGTGGGGGGAAAAGGAGGGAGACACGGGGCATGAGCGGGGATGGGGGGAATGTCATGTAGACATGGGGCATGAGCAGGGGGTAGGGGAGAACGGGAGGGAGACAAAGGGCATGAGCAGGGGGTGGCGGGAACATCAGGTAGACACGGGGCATGAGCAGGGGTTGGGGGGGAACCGGAGGGAGACATGGGGCATGAGCTGGGGTGGGGGAATGGGAGGGAGACACGGGGCATGAGTGGGGGGGGACAAGAGGAAAACACAGGGCATGAGCGGGGGGAGGTGAGAATGGGAGGAAGATACAGCATGAGCGGAGGGTGGGGGAGAATGGGAGGAAGACACAGGGGATGAGTGGGGGTGGGGGGATCGTGAGGGAGACACGGGGCATGAGGAGCGGGGTGGGGAGAACAGGGCAGACGCGAGGCATGAGCAGGGGGTGGAGGGGAACAGGGGAGACACGGGGCATGAGCGGGGGGTGGGGGGGAACGGGAGGGAGACACGGGGCATGAGCGGGGGTTGGGGGTGAATGGGAGGGAGACAACGGGCATAAGCGGGGGGGAACAGGGTAGACGCGGGGCATGAGCGGGGGTTGGGGGGAATGGGAGGGAGACACGGGGCATGAGCGAGGGATGGGGGTGGAACGTCAGGTAGACACAGGGCATGAGCGGGGTGGGGGTGGAACAGGAGGGAGACACGGGGGAATGAGCGGGGGAGGTTGGGAACAGGGGAGACACAGGACATGAATTGGGGGTTAGGGAGGAACGGGGGAGACACGGGGCATGAGCAGGGGTGGGGGGAACGGGAGGGAGACACAAGGCATGAGCAGGGGGTCGAGGGCAACAGGAGGTGACACGGGGCATGAGCAGGGGTGGGGGGAAAGGAAGGAGGCACAGGGCATGAGCGGGGGGTGGGAGGGAACAGGGGAGACACGGGGCATGAGCGGGGGGTGGGGGGAAAAGGAGGGAGACATGGGGCATGAGCGGGTGTGGGGGGAACAGGAGGGAGACACGGGGCATGAGAAGGTGGTGGGGGGAACAGGGGAGACAAGGGGCATGAGTGGGGGTGGGGGAAAAGGAGGGAGACATAGGGCATGAGCGGGGGGTGGATGGAATGGGAGGGAGACACGGGGCATGAGCAGGGGGTGGGAGAACAAGACGAAGACACGGGGCATGAGCGGGGGTGGGGGGAAAAGGAGGGAGACACAGGGCGGGAGCTGGGGGTGGGGGAACAAGAGGAAGAGACGGGGCATGAGCGGGAGGTTGGGGGATCGTGAGGGAGACACGGGCATGAGCGGGGGGTGGGGGGGAAAAGGAGGGAGACATGGGGCATGAGCGGGGGGTGGGGGGGAACGGGAGGGAGACACAGGGCATGAGAAGGGGGTGGGGGAACAAGGGAGACATGGGGCATGAGCAGGGGGAGGGGGGAACGGGAGGGAGACACGGGGCATGAGCGGGGGTGGCGGGGAACAGGAGGGAGACACGGGGCATGAGCGGGGGTGGGGGGAACAGGGGAGACACGGGGCATGCGCGGGGGAGGAGGGGAACAGGGGAGACACGGGGCATGAGCAGGGGGTGGGGGGATGGGAGGGAGACACGGGGTGTGAGTGGGGGTGGGGGGAATGGGAGGAAGACACGGGGCATGAGCGGGGGGGTGGGGGATCGTGAGGGAGACACGGACATGAGCGGGGGTGGGGGGAAAAGGAGGGAGACACGGGCATTAGCGGGATGGGGGAACAGGGGAGACATGGGGCATGATCGGGGGTGGGGGGAAAAGGAGGGAGACACGGGGCATGAGCGGGGGGTTGGGGGAACGGGAGGGAGAGACAGGGCATGAGAAGGGGGTGGGGGAACAGGGGAGACATGGGGCATGAGCAGAGGGAGGGGGGAATGGGAGGGAGACACGGGGCATGAGCGGTGGGTGGGGGAATGGGAAGGAGACACAAGGCATGAGCGGGGGTGGGGGGAACAAGAGGAAGACACGGGGCATGAGCGGGGGTTGGGGGAGAATGGGAGGAAGACACGGGGCATGAGTGGGGGGTGGGGGAGAACGGGCGGAAGACAAGGGGCATGAGCGGGGGTGGGGGGAAAAGGAGGGAGACACGGGGCATGAGCGGTGGTTGGGGGGAACAGGAGGGAGACACGGGCCATGAGCGGGGGGTGGCAGGGAACGGGAGGGAGACATGGGGCATGAGCAGGGGATGGGGGAACAGGGGAGACATGGGGCATGAGTGGGGGAGGGGGGGAACAGGGGAGACACGGGAATGAGCAGGGGGTGGGGGAGACAGGAGGGAGACACAGGGTGTGAGCGGGGGGTGGGGGGAACAGGAGGATGACACGGAGCATGAGCGGGGGGTGGGGGGATCGTGAGGGAGACACGGGGCATGAGTGGGGAATGGGGAAAAGGAGGGAGACATGGGGCATTAGCGGGGGTGGGGGGAACAGGGGAGACAAGGGGCATGATCGGGGTGGTGGAAAAGGAGGGAGACACGGGGCATGAGCGGGAGTGGGGGGTAATGGGAGGGAGACATGGGGCATGAGAAGGGGGTGGGGGGGAACAGGGGAGACATGGGGCATTAACAGGGGGAGGGGGGAATGGGAGGGAGACACGGGGCATGAGCAGTGGGTGGGGGGAATGGGAAGGAGACACGGGGCATGAGCGGGGGGTGGGGGAAACAAGAGGAAGACACGAGGCATGAGCGGGGAGTGGGGGAGAATGGGAGGAAGACAAGGGGCATGAGCGGGGGGTGGGGGGAAAAGGAGGGAGACATGGGGCATGAGCGGTGGGTGGGGGGAACAGGAGGGAGACACGGGGCATGAGCGGGGGGTGGCGGGGAATGGGAGGGAGACACGGGGCATGAGCAGGGGGTGGGGGGGGAACAGGGGAGACACGGGGCATGAGCGGGGGTGGGGGGAACAGGAGGGAGATATGCGGCATGAGCGGGGGTGGAGGGGAACAGGGGAGACACAGGACATGAGCAGGCGGTGGGGGTGAACGGGAGGGAGACACAGGGAATGAGAGGGGGTGGGGGGAATGTCAGGTACACACGGGACATGAGCGGGGGGTAGGGGGGAAACAGGAGGGAGACACGGGGCATGAGCGTGGGGTGGGGGACAACAGGAGGTAGACACGGGGCATGAGCAGGGGGTGGGGGGAACAGGGGAGACACGGGGCATGAGCGGGGGTGGGCGGAAAAGGAGGGAAACACAGGGCATGAGCAGGGGGTGGGTGGAACAGGGGAGACACGGGCATGAGCGGGAGGTGGAGGGGGAAGGAGGGAGACATGGGGAATGGGTGGGGATGGGGGGAACAGGAGGGAGACACGGGCATGAGCGGGGGGAAAAGGAGGGAGACACGGGGCATGAGCAGGGGGTGGGGGGAACGGGAGGGAGACACGGGGCATGAGAAGGGGGTGGGGGGAACAGGGGAGACATGGGGCATGAGCGGGGGGTGGGGGAAAAGGAGGGAGACACGGGGCATGAGCGGGGGGTTGGGGGAAAGGGAGGGAGACACATGGCATGAGAAGGGGGTGGGGGGAACAGGGAGACACGGGGCATGAGCGGGGGAGGGGGAACTGAAGGGAGACACAGGGCATGAGCGGGGGTTGGGGGGAACAAGAGGAAGACAAAGGGCATGAGTGGGGGTGGGGGGGAAAAGGAGGGAGACATGGGTCGTGAGCGAGGGGTGGGGGGAACGGGAGGAAGACACGGGGCATGAGCAGGGGGTGGGGGGATCGTGAGGGAGACATGGGGCATGAGCGGGGGGTGGGGGGAAAAGGAGGGAGCCACGGGGCATGAGCAGGGGGTGGGGGTAACAGGGGTGACACGGGGCATGATCGGGGTGCAGGGGGAAAAGGAGGGAGACACAGGGCATGAGCGGGGGCCGGGGGGAGAATGGGAGGGAGACACGGGGCATGAGAAGGGGGTGGGGGAACAGGGGGGAGACACGGGGCATGAGCGGTGGTTGGGGGGAACAGGAGGGAGACACGGGCCATGAGCGGGGGGTGGCAGGGAACGGGAGGGAGAAATGGGGCATGAGCAGGGGATGGGGGAACAGGGGAGACACGGGGCATGAGTGGGGGAGGGGGGGAACAGGGGAGACACGGGAATGAGCAGGGGGTGGGGGAGACAGGAGGGAGACACAGGGTGTGAGCGGGGGGTGGGGGGAACAGGAGGAAGACACGGAGCATGAGCGGGGGGTGGGGGGATCGTGAGGGAGACACGGGGCATGAGTGGGGGATGGGGAAAAGGAGGGAGACATGGGGCATTAGCGGGGGTGGGGGGAACAGGGGAGACAAGGGGCATGATCGGGGTGGGGGAAAAGGAGGGAGACACGGGGCATGAGCGGGGGTGGGGGGTAATGGGAGGGAGACATGGGGCATGAGAAGGGGGTGGGGGGGAACAGGGGAGACATGGGGCATGAGCAGGGGAGGGGGGAACGGGAGGGAGACACGGGGCATGAGCGGTGGGTGGGGGGAATGGGAAGGAGACACGGGGCATGAGCGGGGGGTGGGGGAAACAAGAGGAAGACACGGGGCATGAGCGGGGAGTGGGGGAGAATGGGAGGAAGACAAGGGGCATGAGCGGGGGGTGGGGGGAAAAGGAGGGAGACATGGGGCATGAGCGGTGGGTGGGGGGAACAGGAGGGAGACACGGGGCATGAGTGGGGGGTGGCGGGGAATGGGAGGGAGACACGGGGCATGAGCAGGGGGTGGGGGGAACAGGGGAGACACGGGGCATGAGCGGGGGTGGGGGGAACAGGAGGGAGATATGCGGCATGAGCGGGGGTGGAGGGGAACAGGGGAGACACAGGACATGAGCAGGCGGTGGGGGTGAACGGGAGGGAGACACAGGGAATGAGAGGGGGTGGGGGGAATGTCAGGTACACACGGGACATGAGCGGGGGGTAGGGGGGAAACAGGAGGGAGACACGGGGCATGAGCGTGGGGTGGAGGACAACAGGAGGTAGACACGGGGCATGAGCAGGGGGTGGGGGGAACAGGGGAGACACGGGGCATGAGCGGGGGGTGGGCGGAAAAGGAGGGAAACACAGGGCATGAGCAGGGGGTGGGTGGAACAGGGGAGACACGGGCATGAGCGGGAGGTGGAGGGGAAAGGAGGGAGACATGGGGAATGGGTGGGGATGGGGGGAACAGGAGGGAGACACGGGCATGAGCGGGGGGAAAAGGAGGGAGACACGGGGCATGAGCAGGGGGTGGGGGGGAACGGGAGGGGGGAGACACGGGGCATGAGAAGGGGGTGGGGGGAACAGGGGAGACATGGGGCATGAGCGGGGGGTGGGGGAAAAGGAGGGAGACACGGGGCATGAGCGGGGGGTGGGGGGAAAGGGAGGGAGACACATGGCATGAGAAGGGGGTGGGGGGAACAGGGGAGACACGGGGCATGAGCGGGGGGAGGGGGAACTGAAGGGAGACACAGGGCATGAGCGGGGGTTGGGGGGAACAAGAGGAAGACAAAGGGCATGAGTGGGGGTGGGGGGAAAAGGAGGGAGACATGGGTCGTGAGCGAGGGGTGGGGGAACGGGAGGAAGACACGGGGCATGAGCAGGGGGTGGGGGGATCGTGAGGGAGACATGGGGCATGAGCGGGGGGTGGGGGGAAAAGGAGGGAGCCACGGGGCATGAGCAGGGGGTGGGGGTAACAGGGGTGACACGGGGCATGATCGGGGTGCGGGGGGAAAAGGAGGGAGACACAGGGCATGAGCGGGGGCCGGGGGGAGAATGGGAGGGAGACACGGGGCATGAGAAGGGTGTGGGGGAACAGGGGAGACACAGGGCATGAGCAGGGGAAGGGCAGAACGGGAAGAAGACACGGGGCATGAGCGGGGTTGGGGGAAAAGAGGAAGACGCGGGGCATGTGCGGGGGGTGGGGGAGAACGGGAGGAAGACACGGGGCATGAGCAGGGGGTGGGGAGAACATGAGGAAGACAAGGGGCATGAGCGGGGGGTGGGGGGAAAAGGAGGGAGACACGGAGCATGAGCGGGGGTGGGGGGGAACAGGGGAGACATGGGGCATGAGGAGGGGTGGAGGGGACGGGAGGGAGACACGGGGCATGAGCAGGAGGTGGGGGGGAACAGGGGAGACACGGGGCATGAGCGGGGGTGGGGGGAACAGGAGGGAGACACGGGGCATGAGCGGGTGGTGGAGGGGAACAGGGGAGACACGGGACCTGAGCAGGCGGTGGGGGTGAACGGGAGGGAGACACGGGGCATGAGCGGAGGGTGGGGGGAATGTTAGGTACACACGGGGCATGAGCGGGGGTAGAGGAGAACGGAAGGGAGACACAGGGCATGAGCGTGGGGTGGGGGACAACAGGAGGTAGACACGGGGCATGAATGGGAGGTGGGGGGAACTGGGGAGACAAAAGGCATGAACGGGGGTGGGGGAAAAGGAGGGAGACACAGGGCATGAGCAGGGGGTGGGGGAAAAGCAGGGAGACACGGGGCATGAGCGGGGGTGGGGGGAACAGGGGAGACATGGGGCATGAGCGGGGGGTGGGGGGAAAAAGGAGGGAGACACGGGCATGAGCGGGAGGTCGGGGGAAAAGGAGGGAGAAACGGGGCATGGGCGGTTGGTGGGGGGAGCGGGAGGGAGACACGGGCATGAGCGGGGGGGAACAGGGGAGACACGGGGCATGAGCGGGGGTCGGGGGGAAAAGGAGAGAGACACGGGCATGAGCGGGAGGTGGGGGGGAAGAGGGAGAGACGGGGCATGTGCGGGTGTGGGGGGAACGTCAGGTAGAGACGGGGCATGAGCGGGGGGTGGGGGAGAACAGGGGAGACACTGGGCATGAGCGGGTGGTGGGTGGGAAAGGAGGGAGACACGGGGCATGAGCGGGGGTGGGGGGAACGTCAGGTAGACATGGGGCATGAGCGGGGTTGGGGGGGAATGGGAGGGAGACACAGGGCATGGGCAGGGGGTGGGGGGAACGGGAGGGAGACACGGGCATGAGCAGGGGGTGAGGGAGACTGGGAATAAAACACGGGGCATGAGCAGGGGTGGGGGGATCGTGAGGGAGACACTGGGCATGAGCGGGTGGTGGGAGGAACAGGGGAGACACAGGGCATAAGCGGGTGGTGGGGGGAACAGGGGAGACACGGGGAATGAGCTGCGGGTGGGGGAATGGGAGAGAGACACGGTGCATGAGTGAGGGGTGGGAGGGAACATGGGAGACACAGGGCATGAGCAGGGGGTGGGGGGAAAAGGAGGGAGACACGGGGCATTGGCGGAGGTGGGGGGAGTGGGAGGGAGAGACGGGGCATGAGCGGGGCGTGGGGGGAACAGGGGAGACACGGGGCATGAGCGTGGGGTGGGTGGGAAAGGAGGGAGACACGGGGCATGAGCGGGGGGTGGGAGGGAACAGGGGAGACACGGGGCATGAGCGGGGGGGGGGTGGGTGGGAAAGGAGGGAGACACGGGGCATGAGCGGGGGTTGGGGGGAACAAGAGGAAGACAAAGGGCATGAGTGGGGGTGGGGTGAAAAGGAGGGAACCATGGGTAATGAGCGAGGGGTGGGGGGATCGTGAGGGAGACACGGGGCATGAGCGGGGGGTGGGTGGGAAAGGAGGTAGCCACGGGGCATGAGCGGGGGGTGGGGGTAACAGGGGTGACACGGGGCATGATCGGGGTATGGGGGGAAAAGGAGGGAGACACAGGGCATGAGCGGGGGCCGGAGGGGGAATGGGAGGGAGACACGGGGCATGAGCAGGGGGAGGGGGGAACGGGAAGGAGACACGGGGCATGAGCGGGGGTTGGGGGAAAAGAGGAAGACGCGGGGCATGTGCAGGGGGTGGGGGAGAATGGGAGGAAGACACGGGGCATGAGCAGGGGGTGGGGAGAACATGAGGAATACAAGGGGCATGAGCGGGGGGTGGGGGGAAAAGGAGGGAGACACGGATCATGAGCGGGGGTGGGGGGAACAGGGGAGACATGGGGCATGAGCGAGGGGTGGAGGGGACGGGAGGGAGACACAGGGCATGAGCAGGAGGTGGGGGGAACAGGGGAGACACGGGGCATGAGCGGGGGGTGGAGGGGAACAGGGGAGACACGGGACCTGAGCAGGCGTTGGGGGTGAACAGGGGAGACACGGGGCATGAGCGGGGGTGGGGGGAACAGGGGAGACATGGGGCATGAGCGAGGGGTGGAGGGGACGGGAGGGAGACACAGGGCATGAGCAGGAGGTGGGGGGAACAGGGGAGACACAGGGCATGAGCAGGAGGTGGGGGGAACAGGGGAGACACGGGGCATGAGCGGGGGGTGGAGGGGAACAGGGGAGACACGGGACATGAGCGGAGGGTGGGGGGAATGTTAGGTACACACGGGGCATGAGCGGGGGTAGAGGAGAACGGAAGGGAGACACAGGGCATGAGCGTGGGGTGGGGGACAACAGGAGGTAGACACGGGGCATGAATGGGAGGTGGGGGGAACTGGGGAGACACAGGGCATGAACGGGGGTGGGGGAAAAGGAGGGAGACACAGGGCATGAGCAGGGGGTGGGGGAAAAGCAGGGAGACATGGGGCATGAGCGGGGGGTGGGGGGAAAAAGGAGGGAGACACGGGCATGAGCGGGAGGTCGGGGGAAAAGGAGGGAGAAACGGGGCATGGGCGGTTGGTGGGGGGAGCGGGAGGGAGACACGGGCATGAGCGGGGGGGAACAGGGGAGACACGGGGCATGAGCGGGGGTCGGGGGGAAAAGGAGAGAGACACGGGCATGAGCGGGAGGTGGGGGGGAAGAGGGAGAGACGGGGCATGTGCGGGTGTGGGGGGAACATCAGGTAGAGACGGGGCATGAGCGGGGGGTGGGGGAGAACAGGGGAGACACTGGGCATGAGCGGGTGGTGGGTGGGAAAGGAGGGAGACACGGGGCATGAGCGGGGGGTGGGGGGAACGTCAGGTAGACATGGGGCATGAGCGGGGTTGGGGGGGAATGGGAGGGAGACACAGGGCATGGGCGGGGGGTGGGGGGAACGGGAGGGAGACACGGGCATGAGCAGGGGGTGAGGGAGACTGGGAATAAAACACGGGGCATGAGCGGGGGTGGGGGGATCGTGAGGGAGACACGGGGCATGAGCGGGTGGTGGGAGGAACAGGGGAGACACTGGGCATGAGCGGGTGGTGGGGGAACAGGGGAGACACGGGGAATGAGCTGGGGGTGGGGGAATGGGAGAGAGACACGGTGCATGAGTGAGGGGTGGGAGGGAACATGGGAGACACGGGGCATGAGCAGGGGGTGGGGGGAAAAGGAGGGAGACACGGGGCATTGGCGGAGGTGGGGGGAGTGGGAGGGAGAGACGGGGCATGAGCGGGGCGTGGGGGGAACAGGGGAGACACGGGGCATGAGCGTGGGGTGGGTGGGAAAGGAGGGAGACACGGGGCATGAGCGGGGGGTAGGAGGGAACAGGGGAGACACGGGGCATGAGCGGGGGGGTGGGTGGGAAAGGAGGGAGACACGGGGCATGAGCGGGGGTTGGGGGGAACAAGAGGAAGACAAAGGGCATGAGTGGGGGTGGGGGGAAAAGGAGGGAACCATGGGTAATGAGCGAGGGGAGGGGGGATCGTGAGGAAGACACGGGGCATGAGCGGGGGGTGGGTGGGAAAGGAGGTAGCCACGGGGCATGAGCGGGGGGTGGGGGTAACAGGGGTGACACGGGGCATGATCGGGGTATGGGGGGAAAAGGAGGGAGACACAGGGCATGAGCGGGGGCCGGGGGGGGAATGGGAGGGAGACACGGGGCATGAGAAGGGGGTGGGGGGAACAGGGGACACACAGGGCATGAGCAGGGGGAGGGGGGAACGGGAAGGAGACACAGGGCATGAGCGGGGGTTGGGGGAAAAGAGGAAGACGCGGGGCATGTGCAGGGGGTGGGGGAGAATGGGAGGAAGACACGGGGCATGAGCAGGGGGTGGGGAGAACATGAGGAATACAAGGGGCATGAGCGGGGGGTGGGGGGAAAAGGAGGGAGACACGGATCATGAGCGGGGGTGGGGGGAACAGGGGAGACATGGGGCATGAGCGAGGGGTGGAGGGGACGGGAGGGAGACACGGGGCATGAGCAGGAGGTGGTGGGAACAGGGGAGACACAGGGCATGAGCGGGGGGTGGAGGGGAACAGGGGAGACACGGGACCTGAGCAGGCGGTGGGAGTGAACGGGAGGGAGACACGGGGCATGAGCGGAGGGTGGGGGGAATGTTAGGTACACACGGGGCATGAGCGGGGGTAGAGGGGAACGGAAGGGAGACACAGGGCATGAGCGTGGGGTGGGGGACAACAGGAGGTAGACACAGGGCATGAACGGGGGTGGGGGAAAAGGAGGGAGACACAGGGCATGAGCAGGGGGTGGGGAAAAAGGAGGGAGACACGGGGCATGAGCGGGGGTGGGGGGAACAGAGGAGACATGGGGCATGAGCACGGGGTGGGGGGAAAAAGGAGGGAGACACGGGCATGAGCGGGAGGTGGGGGGTAAAGGAGGAAGAAACGGGGCATGGGCGGTTGGTGGGGGGAGTGGGAGGGAGACACGGGCATGAGCGGGGAGGCACAGGGGAGACACGGGGCATGAGCGGGGGTCGGGGGAAAAGGAGGGAGACAGGGGAATGAGCGGGAGGTGGGGGGGAAGAGGAAGACACGGGGCATGTGCGGGTGTGGGGGGAACGTCAGGTAGAGACGGGCATGAGCTGGGTGTGGGGGGGAACAGGGGAGACACTGGGCATGAGCGGGTGGTGGGTGGGAAAGGAGGGAGACACGGGATATGAGCGGGGGTCGGGGGAACGTCAGGTAGACACGGGGCATGAGCGGGGCTGGGGGGAATGGGAGGGAGACACAAGGCATGGGCTGGGGGTGGGGGGAACGGGAGGGAGACACGGGCATGAGCAGGGGGTGAGGGAGAATAGGAATAAAACACGGGGCATGAGCGGGGGTGGGGGGATCATCCTGAGGGAGACACGCGGCATGAGATGGTGGTGGGAGGAAAAGGGGAGACACAGGGCATGAGCGGGTGGTGGGGGGATGGGAGGGAGACACGGGTCATGAGCGGGGGGTGGGGGGAACAAGGGAGACATGGGGCATGAGCGGGGGGTGGGGGGAACAGGGGAGACACGGGGAATGAGCGGGGGGTGGGGGGATGGGAGGGAGACACGGGGCATGAGTGGGGGCTGGGGGGGAACATGGGAGACACGGGGCATGAGCAGGGGGTGGGGGTAAAAGGAGGGAGACACGGGGCATTGGCGGGGGTGGGGGGAGTGGGAGGGAGAGACGGGGCATGAGCGGGGGGTGGGGGGAACAGGGGAGACACGGGGCATGAGCGTGGGGTGGGTGGGAAAGGAGGGAGACACGGGGCATGAGCGGGGGGTGGGAGGAAACAGCAGAGACACGGGCATGAGCGGGGGGTGGGTGGAAAAGGAGGGAGACATGGGGCATGAGCGGGGGTTGGGGGAACGTCAGGTAGACACGGGGCATGAGGGGGGGTGGGGGGAACAGGAGGAAGACACAGGGCATGGGCAGGGGGTGGGGGAACTAGAGGGAGACACGGGCATGAGCAGGGGTGGGGGAGAATGGGAGTAAAACACGGGGCATCGGCAGGGGGTGGGGGGATCGTGAGGGAGACACGGGGCATGAGCGGGGGTTGGGGGGAACAAGAGGAAGACAAAGGGCATGAGTGGGGGTGGGGGGAAAAGGAGGGAACCATGGGTAATGAGCGAGGGGTGGGGGGATCGTGAGGGAGACACGGGGCATGAGCGGGGGGTGGGTGGGAAAGGAGGTAGCCACGGGGCATGAGCGGGGGGTGGGGGTAACAGGGGTGACACGGGGCATGATCGGGGTATGGGGGGAAAAGGAGGGAGACACAGGGCATGAGCGGGGGCCGGAGGGGGAATGGGAGGGAGACACGGGGCATGAGCAGGGGGAGGGGGGAACGGGAAGGAGACACGGGGCATGAGCGGGGGTTGGGGGAAAAGAGGAAGACGCGGGGCATGTGCAGGGGGTGGGGGAGAATGGGAGGAAGACACGGGGCATGAGCAGGGGGTGGGGAGAACATGAGGAATACAAGGGGCATGAGCGGGGGGTGGGGGAATAGGAGGGAGACACGGATCATGAGCGGGGGTGGGGGGAACAGGGGAGACATGGGGCATGAGCGAGGGGTGGAGGGGACGGGAGGGAGACACGGGGCATGAGCAGGAGGGGGGGGGGAACAGGGGAGACACGGGGCATGAGCGGGGGGTGGAGGGGAACAGGGGAGACACGGGACCTGAGCAGGCGGTGGGGGTGAACGGGAGGGAGACACGGGGCATGAGCGGAGGGTGGGGGGAATGTTAGGTACACACGGGGCATGAGCGGGGGTAGAGGAGAACGGAAGGGAGACACAGGGCATGAGCGTGGGGTGGGGGACAACAGGAGGTAGACACGGGGCATGAATGGGAGGTGGGGGGAACTGGGGAGACACAGGGCATGAACGGGGGTGGGGGAAAAGGAGGGAGACACAGGGCATGAGCAGGGGGTGGGGGAAAAGCAGGGAGACATGGGGCATGAGCGGGGGTGGGGGGAACAGGGGAGACATGGGGCATGAGCGGGGGGTGGGGGGAAAAAGGAGGGAGACACGGGCATGAGCGGGAGGTCGGGGGAAAAGGAGGGAGAAACGGGGCATGGGCGGTTGGTGGGGGGAGCGGGAGGGAGACACGGGCATGAGCGGGGGGGAACAGGGGAGACACGGGGCATGAGCGGGGGTCGGGGGGAAAAGGAGAGAGACACGGGCATGAGCGGGAGGTGGGGGGGAAGAGGGAGAGACGGGGCATGTGCGGGTGTGGGGGGAACATCAGGTAGAGACGGGGCATGAGCGGGGGGTGGGGGAGAACAGGAGAGACACTGGGCATGAGCGGGTGGTGGGTGGGAAAGGAGGGAGACACGGGGCATGAGCGGGGGGTGGGGGGAACGTCAGGTAGACATGGGGCATGAGCGGGGTTGGGGGGGAATGGGAGGGAGACACAGGGCATGGGCGGGGGGTGGGGGGAACGGGAGGGAGACACGGGCATGAGCAGGGGGTGAGGGAGACTGGGAATAAAACACGGGGCATGAGCGGGGGTGGGGGGATCGTGAGGGAGACACGGGGCATGAGCGGGTGGTGGGAGGAACAGGGGAGACACAGGGCATGAGCGGGTGGTGGGGGAACAGGGGAGACACGGGGAATGAGCTGGGGGTGGGGGAATGGGAGAGAGACACGATGCATGAGTGAGGGGTGGGAGGGAACATGGGAGACACGGGGCATGAGCAGGGGGTGGGGGGAAAAGGAGGGAGACACGGGGCATTGGCGGAGGTGGGGGGAGTGGGAGGGAGAGACGGGGCATGAGCGGGGCGTGGGGGGAACAGGGGAGACACGGGGCATGAGCGTGGGGTGGGTGGGAAAGGAGGGAGACACGGGGCATGAGCGGGGGGTAGGAGGGAACAGGGGAGACACGGGGCATGAGCGTTAAAGGAGGGAGACACGGGGCATGAGCGGGGGTTGGGGGGAACAAGAGGAAGACAAAGGGCATGAGTGGGGGTGGGGGGAAAAGGAGGGAACCATGGGTAATGAGCGAGGGGAGGGGGGATCGTGAGGGAGACACGGGGCATGAGCGGGGGGTGGGTGGGAAAGGAGGTAGCCACGGGGCATGAGCGGGGGGTGGGGGTAACAGGGGTGACACGGGGCATGATCGGGGTATGGGGGGAAAAGGAGGGAGACACAGGGCATGAGCGGGGGCCGGGGGGGGAATGGGAGGGAGACACGGGGCATGAGAAGGGGGTGGGGGGAACAGGGGAGACACAGGGCATGAGCAGGGGGAGGGGGGAACGGGAAGGAGACACGGGGCATGAGCAGGGGTTGGGGGAAAAGAGGAAGACGCGGGGCATGTGCAGGGGGTGGGGGAGAATGGGAGGAAGACACGGGGCATGAGCAGGGGGTGGGGAGAACATGAGGAATACAAGGGGCATGAGCGGGGGGTGGGGGGAAAAGGAGGGAGACACGGATCATGAGCGGGGGTGGGGGGAACAGGGGAGACATGGGGCATGAGCGAGGGGTGGAGGGGACGGGAGGGAGACACGGGGCATGAGCAGGAGGTGGTGGGAACAGGGGAGACACAGGGCATGAGCGGGGGGTGGAGGGGAACAGGGGAGACACGGGACCTGAGCAGGCGGTGGGAGTGAACGGGAGGGAGACACGGGGCATGAGCGGAGGGTGGGGGGAATGTTAGGTACACACGGGGCATGAGCGGGGGTAGAGGGGAACGGAAGGGAGACACAGGGCATGAGCGTGGGGTGGGGGACAACAGGAGGTAGACACAGGGCATGAACGGGGGTGGGGGAAAAGGAGGGAGACACAGGGCATGAGCAGGGGGTGGGGAAAAAGGAGGGAGACACGGGGCATGAGCGGGGGTGGGGGGAACAGAGGAGACATGGGGCATGAGCACGGGGTGGGGGGAAAAAGGAGGGAGACACGGGCATGAGCGGGAGGTGGGGGGTAAAGGAGGAAGAAACGGGGCATGGGCGGTTGGTGGGGGGAGTGGGAGGGAGACACGGGCATGAGCGGGGAGGCACAGGGGAGACACGGGGCATAAGCGGGGGTCGGGGGAAAAGGAGGGAGACAGGGGAATGAGCGGGAGGTGGGGGGGAAGAGGAAGACACGGGGCATGTGCGGGTGTGGGGGGAACGTCAGGTAGAGACGGGCATGAGCTGGGTGTGGGGGGGAACAGGGGAGACACTGGGCATGAGCGGGTGGTGGGTGGGAAAGGAGGGAGACACGGGATATGAGCGGGGGTCGGGGGAACGTCAGGTAGACACGGGGCATGAGAGGGGGTGGGGGGAATGGGAGGGAGACACAAGGCATGGGCTGGGGGCGGGGGGAACGGGAGGGAGACACGGGCATGAGCAGGGGGTGAGGGAGAATAGGAATAAAACACGGGACATGAGCGGGGGTGGGGGGATCATCCTGAGGGAGACACGCGGCATGAGATGGTGGTGGGAGGAAAAGGGGAGACACAGGGCATGAGCGGGTGGTGGGGGGATGGGAGGGAGACACGGGTCATGAGCGGGGGGTGGGGGGAACAAGCGAGACATGGGGCATGAGCGGGGGGTGGGGGGAACAGGGGAGACACGGGGAATGAGCGGAGGGTGGGGGGATGGGAGGGAGACACGGGGCATGAGTGGGGGCTGGGGGGGAACATGGGAGACACGGGGCATGAGCAGGGGGTGGGGGTAAAAGGAGGGAGACACGGGGCATTGGCGGGGGTGGGGGGAGTGGGAGGGAGAGACGGGGCATGAGCGGGGGGTGGGGGGAACAGGGGAGACACGGGGCATGAGCGTGGGGTGGGTGGGAAAGGAGGGAGACACGGGGCATGAGCGGGGGGTGGGGGGAACGTCAGGTAGATACGGGGCATGAGCTGGGGTGTGGGGGAATGGGAGGGAGACACGGGCATGAGCAGGGTGTGGGGGAGAATGGGAGGAAAACACGGGGCATGAGCGGGGGTGGGGGGATCGTGAGGGAGAAACGGGGCATGAGCGGGTGGTGGGGGGAACAGGGGAGACACGGGGCATGAGCGGGGGTGGGGGGGAATGGGAGGGAGACACGGGGCATGAGTGGAGGTGGGGGGAACAGGGGAGACACAGCGCATGAGCGGGGGTGGGGGGAACAGGAGTGACACGGGGCATGAGCAGGGATGTTAGGGAGACACAGGGCATGAGTGGGGCGTAGGGGGGAACATGGGAGACAAGGGGCATGAGCAGGGGGTGGGGGAACAGGAGGGAGACACGGTGCATGAGCGGGGGGTGGAGGGGAACAGCGGAGACACGGGACATGAGCAGGCGGTGGGGGTGAACGGGAGGGAGACACGGGGCATGAGCGGAGGGTGGGGAAATTGTCAGGTACACATGGGGCATGAGTGGGAGTAGGGGGGAACGGGAGGGAGACACAGGGCATGAGCGGGAGGTGGGGGGGAAAAGGAGGGAGAAACGGGGCATGGGCGGTTGGTGGGGGGAGCGGGAGGGAGACACGGGGCATGAGCGGGGGTCAGGGGAAAAGGAGGGAGACACGGGCATGAGCGGGAGGTGGAGGGAAGAGGGAGACACCGGGCATATGCGGGTGTGGGGGGAACGTCAGGTAGAGACGGGGCATGAGCGGGGGGTGGGGGGAACAGGAGAGACATGGGGCATGCGCGGGTGGTGGGTGGGAAAGGAGGGAGACACGGGGTATGAGCGGGGGGTGGGGGGGTTATGTCAGGTAGACACGGGGCATTAGTGGGCGGTGGGGGTGAACGGGAGGGAGACACAGGGCATGGGCGGGGGCTGGGGGGATCGGGAGGGAGACACGCGGCATGAGCGGGTGGTGGGAGGAACAGGGGAGACACAGGGCATGAGCAGGTGGTGGGGGACGGGAGGGAGACACGGGGCATGAGCGGGGGGTCGGGGGAACAGTGGAGACACGGGGCATGAGCGGGGGTGGGGGGTACAGAGGAGACACGGGGCATGAGCGGGTGTTGGGGGGATGGGAGGGAGACACAGGGCATGAGTCAGGGGTGGGGGGAACATGGGAGACATGGGGCATTAGCAGGGGGTGGGTGGGAAAGGAGGGAGACACGGGGCATGAGCGGGGGTGGGAGGGAACGTCAGGTAGACACAGGGCATGGGCAGGGCTTGGGGAACGGGAGGGAGACACGGGCATGAGCAGGGGGTGGGGCAGAATGGGAGTAAAACACGGGGCATGAGCGGGGGATGGGGGGATCGTGAGGGAGACACGGGACATGAGCGGGTGGTGGGAGGAACAGGGGAGACACAGGGCATGAGCGGGTGGTGGGGGGACGGGAGGGAGACACTAGGCATGAACCGGGGTGGGAGGGAACTGGGGAGACACGGGGCATGAGCGGGGGGTGGGGGGAACAAAGGAGACACGGGGCATGAGCGGGGGTGGGTGGGAAAGGAGGGAGACACGGGGCATGAGCGAGGGGTGGGGGGAACAGGGGAGAAATGGGGCATGAGCGGGGGCTGGGTGGGAAAGGAGGGAGACACGGGGCATGAGCGGGGGGTGGGGGGATCATGAGGGAGACACGGGGCATGAGCGGGGGATGGGGGAAAGGAGGGAGACATGGGGCATTAGCGGGGGTGGGGGGAACAGGGGAGACAAGGGGCATGATCGGGGTGGGGGGAAAAGGAGGGAGACACGGGGCATGAGCGGGTGTGGGGGGTAATGGGAGGGAGACACGGGGCATGAGAAGGGGGTGGGGGGAACAGGGGAGACATGGGGCATGAGCAGGGGGAGGGGGGAATGGGAGGGAGACACGGGCATGAGCGGTGGGTGGGGGGAATGGGAAGGAGACATGGGGCATGAGCGGGGGGTGGGGGAAACAAGAGGCAGACATGGGGCATGAGCGGGGTGTGGGGCAGAATGGGAGGAAAACAAGGGGCATGAGCGGGGGCTTAGGGGAAAAGGAGGGAGACATGGGGTATGAGCGGTGGGTGGGGGGAACAGGAGGGCGACACCGGGCATGAGCAGGGGTGGCGGGGAATGGGAGGGAGACACGGGACATGAGAAGGGGGTGGAGGGAACAGGGGAGACACAGGGCATGAGCAGGTGGTGTGGGGGATGGGAGGGAGACACGGGTCATGAGCTGGGGGTGGGGGGGATGGGAAGGAGACACAGGGCATGAGCGGGGGGTGGGGGGGAACAGGGGAGACACGGGGCATGAGCAGGGGTGGGGGGAACAGGAGGGAGATATGCGGCATGAGCGAAGGGGAGGGGAACAGGGGAGACACAGGACATGAGCAGGCGGTGGGGGTGAACGGGAGGGAGACACAGGGCATGAGAGGGGGTGGGGGGAATGTCAGGTAGACACGGAACATGAGCGGGGGTAGGCGGGAAACGGGAGGGAGACACGGGGCATGAGCGTGAGGTGGGGGGACAACAGGAGGTAGACACGAGGCATGAGTGGGGTGTGGGGGGAAAAGGAGGGAGACACAGGGCATGAGCAGGGGGTGGGGGGAACAGGGGAGACACGGGCATGAGCCGGAGGTGGGGGGTAAAGGAGGGAGACATGGGGCATGGGTGGGGGTGGGGGGAACAGGAGGGAGACACAGGCATGTGCAGGGGGTGGGGTGAAAAGGAGGGAGACACGGGGCATGAGCAGGGGAGGGGGGGAATGGGAGGGAGACACGGGGCATGAGAAGGGGGTAGGGGGAACAGGGGAGACACGGGGCATGAGCGGGTGGTGGGAGGAACAGTGGAGACACAGGGCATGAGCGGGTGGTGGGGGGACGGAAGGGAGACACGGGTCATGAGCGTGGGGTGGGGGGACAACAGGAGGTAGACACGGGGCATGAGCAGGGGGTGGGGGGAACAGGGGAGACACGGGGCATGAGCGGGATGTGGGGGGAAAAGGAGGGAGACACAGGGCATGAGCAGGGGGTGGGGGAACAGGGGAGACATGGGCATGAGCGGGAGGTGGGGGCGAAAGGAGGGAGACATGGGGCATGGGTGGGGGTGGGGGGAACAGGAGGGAGACACAGGCATGTGCAGGGGGTGGGGGGAACAGGGGAGACACGGGTGAGCGGGGGAAAAGGAGGGAGACACGGGGCATGAGCAGGGGTGGGGGGAACGGGAGGGAGACACGGGGCATGAGAAGGGGGTGGGGGGAACAGGGGAGACACGGGGCATGAGCGGGGGGTGGGGGGGAACGGGAGGGAGACACGGGTCATGAGCAGGGGGTGGGGGGAACAGGGGAGACATGGGGCATGAGCGGGGGGTGGGGGGAACAGGGGAGACACGGGGAATGAGCGGGGGGTGGGGGGATGGGAGGGAGACACGGGACATGAGTGAGGGGTGGGGGGAACATGGGAGACACGGGGCATGAGCAGGGGGTGGGGGGAAAAGGAGGGAGACACGGAGCATTGGCAGGGGTGGGGGGAGTGGGAGGGAGAGACGGGGCATGAGCGGGGGGTGGGGGGAACAGGGGAGAGACGGGGCATGAGCGTGGGGTGGGTGGGAAAGGAGGGAGACACGGGGCATTGGCGGGGGTGGGGGGAGTGGGAAGGAGAGATGGGGCATGAGCGGGGGGTGGGTGGGAAAGGAGGGAGACACGGGGCATGAGCGGGGGTGGGAGGAAACAGGGGAGACACGGGGCGTGAGCGGGGGGTGGGTGGGAAAGGAGGGAGACACGGGGCATGAGCGGGGGTTGGGGGAACGTCAGGTAGACACGGGGCAAGAGCGGGGGGTGGGGGGAACGGGAGGGAGACACAGGGCATGGGCAGGGGTGGGGGAGAATGGGAGTAAAACACGGGGCATGAGCGGGGGGTGGGGGGATCGTGAGGGAGACACGGGGCATGAGCGGTTGGTGGGGGGACAGGAGGGAGACACGGGGCATGAGCAGGGGGTGGGGGAAACTGGGGAGACATGGGGCATGAGCGGGGGTGGGGGGGTGGCCGGGAGACACGGGGCATGAGTGAGGGGTGGGGGGGAACATGGGAGACACGGGGCATGAGCAGCGGTGTAGGGAAAAGGAGGGAGACACGGGTCATTGGCGGGGGTGGGGGGAGCGGGAGGGAGACACGGACATGAGCGGGGGTGGGGGGAACCGGGGAGACACGGGGCATGAGCGGGGGTCGGGGGGAAAAGGAGGGAGACACGGGCATGAGCGGGAGGTCGGGGGAAAAGGAGGGAGACACGGGGCATGTGCGGGTGTAGGGGGAACGTAAGGTAGAGACGGGGCATGAGCGGGGGGTGGGGGGAACAGGGGAGACACGGGGCATGAGCGGGGGGTGGGTGGGAAAGGAGTGAGTCACAGGGCATGAGCGGGGGGTGGAGGGGAACGTCAGGTAGATACGGGGCATGAGCGGGGGGTGGGGGGGAATGGGAGGGAGACAGAGGCATGAGCAGGGTGTGGGGGAGAATGGGAGGAAAACACGGGGTATGAGCGGGGGTGGGGGGATCGTGAGGGAGAAACGGGGCATGAGCGGGTGGTGGGGGGAACAGGGGAGACACAGGGCATAAGCGGGGGTGGGGGGAACAGGAGTGACACGGGGGGTGGGGGGGGGTTGTTAGGGAGACACGGGGCATGAGTGGGGCGTAGGGGGGAACATGGGAGACAAGGGGCATGAGCAGGGGGTGGGGGAACAGGAGGGAGACACGGGGCATGAGCGGGGGTGGAGCAGGCGGTGGGGGTGAACGGGAGGGAGACACGGGGCATGAGCGGAGGGTGGGGGGAATGTCAGGTACACACGGGGCATGAGCGGGAGTAGGGGGGAACGGGAGAGAGACACAGGGCATGAGCGGGAGGTGGGGGGGAAAAGGAGGGAGAAACGGGGCATGGGCGGTTGGTGGGGGGAGCGGGAGGGAGACACGGGGCATGAGCGGGGGTCAGGGGAAAAGGAGGGAGACACGGGCATGAGCGGTAGGTGGAGGGAAGAGGGAGACACGGGGCATATGGGGGTGTGGGGGGTCATGTCAGGTAGACACGGGGCATTAGCGGGGGTGGGGGGGAACGGGAGGGAGACACAGGGCATGGGCAGGGGGTGGGGGGAATGGGAGAGAGACACGGGCATGAGCAGGGGGTGGGGGAGAATGGGAGTAAAACACGGGGCATGAGCAGGGGTGGGGGATCGGGAGGGAGACACACGGCATGAGCGGGTGGTGGGGGGACGGGAGGGAGACACAGGGCATGAGTCAGGGGTGGGGGGAACATGGGAGACATGGGGCATGAGCAGGGGGTGGGGGGAAAAGGAAGGAGACACAGGGCATTGGCGGGGTTGGGGGAGCCGGAGGGAGAGACGGGGCATGAGCAGGGGGTGGGGGGAACAGGGGAGACAGAGGCATGAGCGGGGGGTGGGTGGGAAAGGAGGGAGACACGGGGCATGAGCGGGGGTGGGGGGGAACGTCAGGTAGACACAGGGCATGAGCGGGGGGTGGGGGGAACAGGAGGGAGACACAGGGCATGGGCAGGGCTTCTGGAATGGGAGGGAGACACGGGCATGAGCTGGGGGTGGGGCAGAATGGGAGTAAAACACAGGGCATGAGCGGGGGATGGGGGGATCGTGAGGGAGACACGGAACACGAGCGGGTGGTGGGAGGAACAGGGGAGACACAGGGCATGAGCGGGTGGTGGGGGGGACGTGAGGGAGACACGGGGCATTAGCGGGGGTGGGGGGGAACAGGGGAGACACGGGGCATGAGCGGGGGGTGGGGGGGACAGAGGAGACACGGGGCATGAGCGTGGGTGGGTGGGAAAGGAGGGAGACACGGGGCATGAGCGAGGGGTGGGGGGAACAGGGGAGACATGGGGCATGAGCAGGGGGTGGGTGGGAAAGGAGGGAGACACGGGGCATGAGCGGGGGAGGGGGAGAACAGGGGAGACATGGGAAAGAGCAGGGGGTGGGGGAGACACGGGGCATGAGCGGGGGTGGGGGGAACGGGAGGAAGACACCGGGCATGAGCGGGGGGTGGGGGGATCATGAGGGAGACACGGGGCATGAGCGGGGGATGGGGGGAAAAGGAGGGAGACATGGGGCATTAGCGGGGGTGGGGGGAACAGGGGCGACAAGGGGCATGATCGGGGGTGGGGGGAAAAGGAGCGAGACACGGGGCATGAGCGGGTGTGGGGGGTAATGGGATGGAGACACGGGGCATGAGAAAGGGTTGGGGGGAACAGGGGAGACATGGGGCATGAGCAGGGGGAGGGGGGAATGGGAGGGAGACACGGGCATGAGCGGTGGGTGGGGGGAATGGGAAGGAGACACGGGGCATGAGCAGGGGTTGGGGGAAACAAGAGGAAGAGACAGGGCATGAGCGGGGTGTGGGGGAGAATGGGAGGAAGACAAGGGGCATGAGCGGGGGCTGAGGGGAAAAGGAGGAAGACATGGGGTATTAGCGGTGGGTGGGGGGAACAGGGGAGACACCGGGCATGAGCGGGGGTGGCGGGGAATGGGAGGGAGAAACGGGACATGAGAAATGGGTGGAGGGAACAGGGGAGACACGGGGCATGAGCAGGTGTTGGGGGAGATGGGAGGGAGACACGGGTCATGAGCTGGGGGTGGGGGGGATGGGAGGGAGACACAGGGCATGAGCGGGGGGTGGGGGGGAACAGGGGAGACACGGGGCATGAGGGGGGTGGGGGGAACAGGAGGGAGATATGCGGCATGAGCGGGGGGAGGGGAACAGGGGAGACACAGGACATGAGCAGGCGGTGGGGGTGAACGGGAGGGAGACACAGGGCATGAGAGGGGGTGGGGGGAATGTCAGGTAGACACGGGACATGAGCGTGGGTGGGGGGACAACAGGAGGTAGACATGGGGCATGAGCAGGGGGTGGGGGGAACAGGGGAGACACGAGGCGTGAGCGGGGTGTGGGGGGAAAAGGAGGGAGACACAGGGCATGAGCAGGGGGTGGGGGGAACAGGGGAGACACGGGCATGAGCAGGAGGTGGGGGGAAAGGAGGGAGACATGGGGCATGGGTGGGGGTGGGGGAACAGGAGGGAGACACGGGCATGTGCAGGGGGTGGGGGGAATAGGGGAGACACGGGGCATGAGCGGGGGGAAAAGGAGGGAGACACGGGGCATGAGCAGGGGTGGGGGGGAACGGGAGGGAGACACGGGGCATGAGAAGGGGGTGGGGGGAACAGGGGAGACACGGGGCATGAGCGGGTGGTGGGAGGAACAGGGGAGACACAGGGCATGAGCGGGTGGTGGGGTGACGGGAGGGAGACACGGGTCATGAGCGTGGGGTGGGGGGACAACAGGAGGTAGACACGGGGCATGAGCAGGGGGTGGGGGAACAGGGGAGACACGGGGCATGAGCGGGGTGTGGGGGGAAAATGACGGAGACACAGGGCATGAGCAGGGGGTGGGGGAAACAGGGGAGACACGGGCATGAGCGGGAGGTGGGGGGGAAAGGAGGGAGACATGGGGCATGGGTGGGGGTGGGGGGAACAGGAGGGAGACACGGGCATGTGCAGGGGGTGGGGGGAACAGGGGAGACACAGGGCATGAGCGGGGGGAAAAGGAGGGAGACACAGGGCATGAGCAGGGGTGGGGGGGAATGGGAGGGAGACACGGGGCATGAGAAGGGGGTGGGGGGAACAGGGGAGACACGGGGCATGAGCGGATGGTGGGAGGAACAGGAGAGACACAGGGCATGAGCGGGTGGTGGGGGGACGGGAGGGAGACACGGGTCATGAGCGGGGGGTGTGGGGGAACAGGGGAGACATGGGGCATGAGCAGGGGGTGGGGGGAACAGGGGAGACACGGGGAATGAGCGGGGGGTGGGGGATGGGAGGGAGACACGGGGCATGAGTGAGGGGTGGGGGATCGGGAGGGAGACACGCGGCATGAGCAGGTAGTGGGGGACGGGAGGGAGACACGGGGCATGAGCGGGGGGTCGGGGGAACAGGGGAGACACGGGGCATGAGCGGGGGTGGGGGGAACAGGGAGACACGGGGCATGAGCGGGTGTTGGGGGGATGGGGGGGAGACACAGGGCATGAGTCAGGAGAGGGGGAACATGGGAGACATGGGGCATGAGCAGGGGGTGGGGGGAAAAGGAAGGAGACACAGGGCATTGGCGGGTTGGGGGAGCCGGAGGGAGAGATGGGGCATGAGCAGGGGGTGGGGGGAACAGGGGAGACAGAGGCATGAGCGGGGGGGTGGGTGGGAAAGGAGGGAGACACGGGGCATGAGCGGGGGTGGGGGGGAACGTCAGGTAGACACAGGGCATGAGCGGGGGGTGGGGGGAACAGGAGGGAGACACAGGGCATGGGCAGGGCTTGGGGAATGGGAGGGAGACACGGGCATGAGCAGGGGGTGGGGCAGAATGGGAGTAAAACACGGGGCATGAGCGGGGGACGGGGGGATCGTGAGGGAGACACGGAACATGAGCGGGTGGTGGGAGGAACAGGGGAGACACAGGGCATGAGCGGGTGGTGGGGGGGACGTGAGGGAGACACGGGGCATTAGCGGGGGTGGGGGGAACAGGGGAGACACGGGGCATGAGCGGGGGGTGGGGGACAGAGGAGACACGGGGCATGAGCGGGGGTGGGTGGGAAAGGAGGGAGACACGGGGCATGAGCGAGGGGTGGGGGGAACAGGGGAGACATGGGGCATGAGCGGGGGGTGGGTGGGAAAGGAGGGAGACACGGGGCATGAGCGGGGGAGGGGAGAACAGGGGAGACACGGGAAAGAGCAGGGGGTGGGGGAGACACGGGGCATGAGCGGGGGTGGGGGGAACGGGAGGAAGACACGGGGCATGAGCGGGGGGTGGGGGGATCATGAGGGAGACACGGGGCATGAGCGGGGGATGGGGGGAAAAGGAGGGAGACATGGGGCATGAGCAGGGGGAGGGGGGAACGGGAGGGAGACACGGGCATGAGCGGTGGGTGGGGGGAATGGGAAGGAGACACGGGGCATGAGCAGGGGTTGGGGGAAACAAGAGGAAGACACAGGGCATGAGCGGGGTGTGGGGGAGAATGGGAGGAAGACAAGGGGCATGAGCGGGGGCTGAGGGGAAAAGGAGGAAGACATGGGGTATGAGCGGTGGGTGGGGGGAACAGGGGAGACACCGGGCATGAGCGGGGGTGGCGGGGAATGGGAGGGAGACACGGGACATGAGAAATGGGTGGAGGGAACAGGGGAGACACGGGGCATGAGCGGGGGGTGGGGGACAGAGGAGACACGGGGCATGAGCGGGGGTGGGTGGGAAAGGAGGGAGACACGGGGCATGAGCGAGGGGTGGGGGGAACAGGGGAGACATGGGGCATGAGCGGGGGGTGGGTGGGAAAGGAGGGAGACACGGGGCATGAGCGGGGGAGGGGGAGAACAGGGGAGACACGGGAAAGAGCAGGGGGTGGGGGAGACACGGGGCATGAGCGGGGGGTGGGGGGAACGGGAGGAAGACACGGGGCATGAGCGGGGGGTGGGGGGATCATGAGGGAGACACGGGGCATGAGCGGGGGATGGGGGGAAAAGGAGGGAGACATGGGGCATGAGCAGGGGGAGGGGGGAACGGGAGGGAGACACGGGCATGAGCGGGTGGGTGGGGGGAATGGGAAGGAGACACGGGGCATGAGCAGGGGTTGGGGGAAACAAGAGGAAGACACAGGGCATGAGCGGGGTGTGGGGGAGAATGGGAGGAAGACAAGGGGCATGAGCGGGGGCTGAGGGGAAAAGGAGGAAGACATGGGGTATGAGCGGTGGGTGGGGGGAACAGGGGAGACACCGGGCATGAGCGGGGGTGGCGGGGAATGGGAGGGAGACACGGGACATGAGAAATGGGTGGAGGGAACAGGGGAGACACGGGGCATGAGCAGGGGGTGGGGGGGATGGGAGGGAGACACGGGTCATGAGCTGGGGGTGGGGGGATGGGAGGGAGACACAGGGCATGAGCGGGGGGTGGGGGGAACAGGGGAGACACGGGGCATGAGGGGGGTGGGGGGAACAGGAGGGAGATATGCGGCATGAACAGGGGGAGGGGAACAGGGGAGACACAGGACATGAGCAGGCGGTGGGGGTGAAAGGGAGGGAGACACAGGGCATGAGAGGGGGTGGGGGAATGTCAGGTAGACACGGGACATGAGCGGGGGGTAGACGGGAAACGGGAGGGAGACACGGGGCATGAGCGTGGGGTGGGGGGACAACAGGAGATAGACATGGGGCATGAGCAGGGGGTGGGGGGAACAGGGGAGACACGAGGCGTGAGCGGGGTGTGGGGGGAAAAGGAGGGAGACACAGGGCATGAGCAGGGGGTGGGGGGAACAGGGGAGACACGGGCATGAGCAGGAGGTGGGGGGAAAGGAGGGAGACATGGGGCATGGGTGGGGGTGGGGGAACAGGAGGGAGACACGGGCATGTGCAGGGGGTGGGGGAATAGGGGAGACACGGGGCATGAGCGGGGGAAAAGGAGGGAGACACGGGGCATGAGCAGGGGTGGGGGGGAACGGGAGGGAGACATGGGGCATGAGAAGGGGGTGGGGGGAACAGGGGAGACACGGGGCATGAGCGGGTGGTGGGAGGAACAGGGGAGACACAGGGCATGAGCGGGTGGTGGGGTGACGGGAGGGAGACACGGGTCATGAGCGTGGGGTGGGGGGACAGCAGGAGGTAGACACGGGGCATGAGCAGGGGGTGGGGGAACAGGGGAGACAAGGGGCATGAGCGGGGTGTGGAGGGAAAATGACGGAGACACAGGGCATGAGCAGGGGGTGGGGGAAACAGGGGAGACACGGGCATGAGCGGGAGGTGGGGGGGGAAAGGAGGGAGACATGGGGCATGGGTGGGGGTGGGGGGAACAGGAGGGAGACACGGGCATGTGCAGGGGGTGGGGGGAACAGGGGAGACACGGGGCATGAGCGGGGGGAAAAGGAGGGAGACACAGGGCATGAGCAGGGGTGGGCGGGAATGGGAGGGAGACACGGGGCATGAGAAGGGGGTGGGGGGAACAGGGGAGACACGGGGCATGAGCGGATGGTGGGAGGAACAGGAGAGACACAGGGCATGAGCGGGTGGTGGGGGGACGGGAGGGAGACACGGGTCATGAGCGGGGGGTGTGGGGGAACAGGGGAGACATGGGGCATGAGCAGGGGGTGGGGGGAACAGGGGAGACACGGGGAATGAGCGGGGGGTGGGGGGATGGGAGGGAGACACGGGACATGAGTGAGGGGTGGGGGGAACATGGGAGACATGGGGCATGAGCAGGGGGTGGGGGAAAAGGAGGGAGACATGGGGCATTGGCAGGGGTGGGGGAGTGGGAGGGAGAGACGGGGCATGAGCGGGGGATGGGGGGAACAGGGGAGACACGGGGCATGAGCGTGGGGTGGGTGGGAAAGGAGGGAGACATGGGGCATGAGCGGGGGGTGGGAGGGAACAGGGGAGACACTGGGCATGAGCGGGGGTGGGTGGGAAAGGAGGGAGACACAGGGCATGAGCGGGGGGTGGGGGGAACGGGAGGGAGACACAGGGCATGGGCAGGAGGTTGGTGAACTAGAGGGAGACACGGACATGAGCAGGGGTGGGGAGAAAGGGAGTAAAACACGGGGCATGAGCGGGGGGTGGGGGGATCGTGAGGGAGACACGGGGCATGAGCGGGTGGTGGGGGGACAGGAGGGAGACACGGGGCATGAGCAGGGGGTGGGGGGAACATGAGGAAGACAAGGGGCATGAGCGCGGGGTGGGGGGGGAAAAGGAGGGGGACACGGAGCATGAGCGGGGGTGGGGAGGAACATGGGAGACACGGGGCATGAGCAGGGGGTGGAGGGAAAAGGAGGGAGACACGGGGCATTGGCGGGGGTGGGGGGAGCGGGAGGGAGACATGGGCATGAGCGGGGGGTGGGGGGAACCGGGGAGACACGGGGCATGAGCGGGAAAGGAGGGAGACACGGGCATGAGCGGGAGGTCGGGGGAAAAGAGGGAGGCACGGGGCATGTGCGGGTGTGGGGGGAACGTAAGGTAGAGACGGGGCATGAGCGGGGGGTGGGGGAACAGGGGAGACACAGGGCATGAGCGGGGGGTGGGTGGGAAAGGAGGGAGACACGGGGCATGAGCGGGGGGTGGGGGGACCTCAGGTAGACACGGGGCATGAGCGGGGGGTGGGGGGGAATGGGAGGGAGACACGGGCATGAGCAAGGTGTGGGGGAGAATGGGAGGAAAACATGGGGCATGAGCGGGTGGTGGGGGAACAGGGGAGACACGGGGCATGAGCGGGTGGTGGGGGGAACAGGGGAGACACGGGGCATGAGCGGGGTGGGGGTGAACGGGAGGGAGACACGGGGCATGAGTGGGGGTGGGGGGAACAGGGGAGACACAGGGCATGAGCGGGGGTGGGGGGAACAGGAGTGACACGGGGCATGAGAAGGGGGTGGGGGGATGTTAGGGAGACACGGGGCAAGAGTGGGGTGTAGGGGGGAACATGGGAGACACGGGGTATGAGCAGGGGGTGGGGGAACAGGAGGGAGACACGGAGCATGAGCGGGGGGTGGAGGGGAACAGGGGAGACACGGGACATGAGCAGGCGGTGGGGGTGAATGGGAGGGAGACACGGGGCATGAGCGGAGGGTGGGGGGAATGTCAGGTACACACGGGGCATGAGCGGGAGTAGGGGGGAACGGGAGGGAGACACAGGGCATGAGCGTGGGGTGGGGGCAACAGGAGGTAGACACGGGGCATGAATGAGGGTGGGGGAACAGGGGAGACATGGGGCATGAGCGGGAGTGGGGGGAAAAGGAGGGAGACACGGGGCATGAGTGGGGGTGGGGGGAACAGGGGAGACAAGGGGCATGAGCAGGGGGTGGGGGAACAGGAGGGAGACACGGGGCATGAGCGGGGGGTGGAGGGGTACAGGGGAGACACGGGACATGAGCAGGCGGTGGGGGTGAACGGGAGGGAGACACGGGGCATGAGCGGAGGGTGGGGGAATGTCAGGTACACACGGGGCATGAGCGGGAGTAGGGGGGAACGGGAGAGAGACACAGGGCATGAGCGGGAGGTGGGGGAAAGGAGGGAGAAACGGGCATGGGCGGTTGGTGGGGGGAGCGGGAGGGAGACACGGGGCATGAGCGGGGGTCAGGGGAAAAGGAGGGAGACACGGGCATGAGCGGTAGGTGGAGGGAAGAGGGAGACACGGGGCATATGGGGGTGTGGGGGGTTATGTCAGGTAGACACGGGGCATTAGCGGGGGTGGGGGGGAACGGGAGGGAGACACAGGGCATGGGCAGGGGGTGGGGGGAATGGGAGAGAGACACGGGCATGAGCAGGGGGTGGGGAGAATGGGAGTAAAACACGGGGCATGAGCGGGGGTGGGGGGACGGGAGGGAGACACGGGGCATGAGCGGGGGGTCGGGGGAACAGGGGAGACACGGGGCATGAGCGGGGGTGGGGGAACAGGGGAGACACGGGGCATGAGCGGGTGTTGGGGGGATGGGAGGGAGACACAGGGCATGAGTCAGGGGTGGGGGGAACATGGGAGACATGGGGCATGAGCAGGGGGTGGGGGGAAAAGGAAGGAGACACAGGGCATTGGCGGGGTTGGGGGAGCGGGAGGGAGAGACGGGGCATGAGCAGGGGGTGGGGGAACAGGGGAGACAGAGGCATGAGCGGGGGGTGGGTGGGAAAGGAGGGAGACACGGGGCATGAGCGGGGGTGGGGGGGAACGTCAGGTAGACACAGGGCATGAGCGGGGGTGGGGGGAACAGGAGGGAGACACAGGGCATGGGCAGGGCTTGGGGAATGGGAGGGAGACACGGGCATGAGCTGGGGGTGGGGCAGAATGGGAGTAAAACACAGGGCATGAGCGGGGGATGGGGGGATCGTGAGGGAGACACGGAACATGAGCGGGTGGTGGGAGGAACAGGGAGACACAGGGCATGAGCGGGTGGTGGGGGGGACGTGAGGGAGACACGGGGCATTAGCGGGGGTGGGGGGAACAGGGGAGACACGGGGCATGAGCGGGGGGTGGGGGGGACAGAGGAGACACGGGGCATGAGCGGGGGGTGGGTGGGAAGGAGGGAGACACGGGGCATGAGCGAGGGGTGGGGGGAACAGGGGAGACATGGGGCATGAGCGGGGGTGGGTGGGAAAGGAGGGAGACAAGGGGCATGAGCGGGGGAGGGGGAGAACAGGAGACACGGGAAAGAGCAGGGGGTGGGGGAGACACGGGGCATGAGCGGGGGTGGGGGGAACGGGAGGAAGACACCGGGCATGAGCGGGGGGTGGGGGGATCATGAGGGAGACACGGGGCATGAGCGGGGGATGGGGGGAAAAGGAGGGAGACATGGGGCATTAGCGGGGGTGGGGGGAACAGGGAGACAAGGGGCATGATCGGGGGTGGGGGAAAAGGAGCGAGACACGGGGCATGAGCGGGTGTGGGGGGTAATGGGAGGGAGACACGGGGCATGAGAAAGGGTTGGGGGGAACAGGGGAGACATGGGGCATGAGCAGGGGGAGGGGGGAACGGGAGGGAGGCACGGGCATGAGCGGTGGGTGGGGGGAATGGGAAGGAGACACGGGGCATGAGCAGGGGTTGGGGGAAACAAGAGGAAGACACAGGGCATGAGCGGGGTGTGGGGGAGAATGGGAGGAAGACAAGGGGCATGAGCGGGGGCTGAGGGGAAAAGGAGGAAGACATGGGGTATGAGCGGTGGGTGGGGGGAACAGGGGAGACACCGGGCATGAGCGGGGGTGGCGGAGAATGGGAGGGAGACACGGGACATGAGAAATGGGTGGAGGGAACAGGGGAGACACGGGGCATGAGCAGGGGGTGGGGGGGATGGGAGGGAGACACGGGTCATGAGCTGGGGGTGGGGGGGTGGGAGGGAGACACAGGGCATGAGCGGGGGTGGGGGGGAACAGGGGAGACACGGGGCATGAGGGGGGTGGGGGGAACAGGAGGGAGATATGCGGTATGAGCGGGGGGAGGGGAACAGGGGAGACACAGGACATGAGCAGGCGGTGGGGGTGAACGGGAGGGAGACACAGGGCATGAGAGGGGGTGGGGGTTATGTCAGGTAGACACGGGACATGAGCGGGGGGTAGACGGGAAACGGGAGGGAGACACGGGGCATGAGCGTGGGGTGGGGGGACAACAGGAGGTAGACACGGGGCATGAGCAGGGGGTGGGGGAACAGGGGAGACACGAGGCGTGAGCGGGGTGTGGGGGGAAAAGGAGGGAGACACAGGGCATGAGCAGGGGGTGGGGGGAACAGGGGAGACACGGGCATGAGCAGGAGGTGGGGGGAAAGGAGGGAGACATGGGGCATGGGTGGGGGTGGGGGAACAGGAGGGAGACACGGGCATGTGCAGGGGGTGGGGGGAATAGGGGAGACACGGGGCATGAGCGGGGGGAAAAGGAGGGAGACACGGGGCATGAGCAGGGGTGGGGGGAACGGGAGGGAGACACGGGGCATGAGAAGGGGGTGGGTGGAACAGGGAGACACGGGGCATGAGCGGGTGGTGGGAGGAACAGGGGAGACACAGGGCATGAGCGGGTGTTGGGGTGACGGGAGGGAGACACGGGTCATGAGCGTGGGGTGGGGGGACAACAGGAGGTAGACACGGGGCATGAGCAGGGGGTGAGGGAACAGGGGAGACACGGGGCATGAGCGGGGTGTGGGGGGAAAATGACGGAGACACAGGGCATGAGCAGGGGGTGGGGGGAACAGGGGAGACACGGGCATGAGCGGGAGGTGGGGGGGAAAGGAGGGAGACATGGGGCATGGGTGGGGGTGGGGGGAACAGGAGGGAGACACGGGCATGTGCAGGGGGTGGGGGGAACAGGGGAGACACGGGGCATGAGCGGGGGAAAAGGAGGGAGACACAGGGCATGAGCAGGGGTGGGGGGGAATGGGAGGGAGACACGGGGCATGAGAAGGGTGTGGGGGAACAGGGGAGACACGGGGCATGAGCGGATGGTGGGAGGAACAGGAGAGACACAGGGCATGAGCGGGTGGTGGGGGGATGGGAGGGAGACACGGGTCATGAGCGCGGGGTGTGGGGGAACAGGGGAGACATGGGGCATGAGCGGGGGGTGGGGGGAACAGGGGAGACACGGGGAATGAGCGGGGGGTGGGGGGATGGGAGGGAGACACGGGGCATGAGTGAGGGGTGGGGGGAACATGGGAGACATGGGGCATGAGCAGGGGGTGGGGGAAAAGGAGGGAGACACGGGGCATTGGCAGGGGTGGGGGAGTGGGAGGGAGAGACGAGGCATGAGCGGGTGGTGGGGGGAACAGGGGAGACACGGGGCATGAGCGTGGGGTGGGTGGGAAAGGAGGGAGACACGGGGCATGAGCGGGGGGTGGGAGGGAACAGGGGAGACACTGGGCATGAGCGGGGGTGGGTGGGAAAGGAGGGAGACACAGGGCATGAGCGGGGGTGGGGGGAACGGGAGGGAGACACAGGGCATGGGCAGGAGGTGGGTGAACTAGAGGGAGACACGGGCATGAGCAGGGGTGGGGGAGAAAGGGAGTAAAACACTGGGCATGAGCGGGGGGTGGGGGGACAGGAGGGAGTCACGGGGCATGAGCAGGGGGTGGGGGGAACATGAGGAAGACAAGGGGCATGAGCGCGGGGTGGGGGAAAAGGAGGGGGACACAGAGCATGAGCGGGGGTGGGGGAACATGGGAGACACGGGGCATGAGCAGGGGGTGGAGGGAAAAGGAGGGAGACACGGGGCATTGGCGGGGGTGGAGGGAGCGGGAGGGAGACATGGGCATGAGCGGGAAAGGAGGGAGACACGGGCATTAGCGGGAGGTCGGGGGAAAAGGAGGGAGGCACGGGGCATGTGCGGGTGTGGGGGGAACGTAAGGTAGAGACGGGGCATGAGCGGGGGGTGGGGGGAACAGGGGAGACACGGGGCATGAGCGGGGGGTGGGTGGGAAAGGAGGGAGACACGGGGCATGAGCGGGGGTGGGGGGGACCTCAGGTAGACACGGGGCATGAGCGGGGGGTGGGGGGGAATGGGAGGGAGACACGGGCATGAGCAGGGTGTGGGGGAGAATGGGAGGAAAACATGGGGCATGAGCGGGGGGTGGGGGGATCGTCAGGGAGAAACGGGGCATGAGCGGGTGGTGGGGGGAACAGGGGAGACACGGGGCATGAGCGGGGTGGGGGTGAACGGGAGGGAGACACGGGGCATGAGTGGGGGTGGGGGGGAACAGGGGAGACACAGGGCATGAGCGGGGGTGGGGGGAACAGGAGTGACACGGGGCATGAGAAGGGGGTGGGGGGGATGTTAGGGAGACACGGGGCAAGAGTGGGGTGTAGGGGGGAACATGGGAGACACGGGGTATGAGCAGGGGGTGGGGGAACAGGAGGGAGACACGGGGCATGAGCGGGGGGTGGAGGGGAACAGGGGGACACGGGACATGAGCAGGCGGTGGGGGTGAATGGGAGGGAGACACGGGGCATGAGCGGAGGGTGGGGGGAATGTCAGGTACACACGGGGCATGAGCGGGAGTAGGGGGGAACGGGAGGGAGACACAGGGCATGAGCGTGGGGTGGGGGAATGGGAGAGACACACGGGCATGAGCGTGGGGTGGGTGAGGAGGATAAGGGAAAGGACACGCGGGGGGAGGGAGGAACGGGGAGACAAACACAA